>NC_136901.1:5811273-6203252 GCF_949606895.1 Notothenia rossii
TGACTTTTTCCAAATAGTCATAGTATACTATGCTATTTGTATTTAAATGTTGGACACACTATACTCTGTTGTTTTTCCTGGATTTCTTTGACACACTTTTTCGACATACTGACTTCCTTCTTTTTCTTCTTTTCTCCCCACAGGACTACGAGGACATTCATCTGACATCAATGAAGACGGTGGCTTCCTGAGTTTCTGAAGAACTTACGTACTATACTATGACCATTTCTGATATTCTCAACTTACTATACTATGTTGATTTTTTGCATTTTATATATTTTTATTCTACTAAGCTGACTTCATGGTGTATTTTTCTTCTTTTCCCGGAACACCGAGTGCAAGTACATCTGACATCAACGAAGACGGTGCTTCTGGAGTTTCTGAAGAGCTTACGGTACTATACTATGACTTTTATGATATTTCCGAATTACTATACTATGTCGTTAATTTCAAAATGTCTGATTGTACTATATTATACTATGTCATTTTTTATTAACATTTTTCATCCTAATATATTATTAGTTTTTTTTCTAAAACTACTATACCTTCTAGTTTTTATCAAATCAAATCAAATCAAGTTTTATTTATATAGCACATTTATAAACGATTTTTGGTCGAGCCAAAGTGCTGTACATATAATAAAACTAGCCTAGAGACACTTTACAGCAAATACAACAGCACAGATTGTACAGAATATCAGTGTGATAAAAACGACACCCTCTGTCCTTAGACCCTCTGTCCTTAGACCCTCTGTCCTTAGACCCTCACATCGTACAAGGAAACACTTCCAGAGAAAAAACCCACAGTTTAAAGGGGGACATGGGAGAAACCTCAGGGAGAGCAACAGAGGAGGGGTCCCTCTCTTTACTGACATTTTAGACATTACATTACTTTGAGCTGACGCTTTTATTCAAAGCCACTTACAATAAGTACGTTCGACCAACAAAGTACAACCTTGAAGAAAACAGAATCATACAAGTTCATCAGGTTTCATAGAGCTAAAACATTTCAAGTGCTACTCAACTGGCTTTAGATAAGCCAGCCCTTTATTAGTATATAAGTGCTTTGTTAGTAATTCTATCTCTGGAAGTGGAGTCTAAAGAGATGAGTTTTCAGTCTGAAGAAGATGTGTAAGCTTTCTGCTGTCCTGATTTCAATGGGGAGCTCATTCCACCATTTTGGAGCCAGGATAGCAAACCCACGTGTTTCTGCTGATGGGAACTTGGGTCCCCCTCGCAGTGCGGGTGCAGCGAGCTGATTGGCTGATGCAGAGCGGAGTGCACGTGCTGGGGTGTACGGTTTAACCATGTCCTGGATGTAGGAAGGGCCAGATCCATTCACAGCATGGTACGCAAGTACCAGTGTCTTGAAGTGGATTCTAGCAGTTACTGGAAGCCAGTGAAGGGAGCGGAGGAGCGGCGTGGTGTGGGAACATTTAGGAAGGTTGAAGACCAGACGAGCTGCTGCATTCTGGATGAGCTGCAGAGGTCGGATGGCACATGCAGGTAGACCAGCCAGGAGGGAGTTGCAGTAGTCTAGGCGTGAGATGACGAGAGCCTGGACCAGAACCTGCGTCTCTTTCTGGGTCAGCTGGGGACGTATCCTCCTGATGTTGTAAAGAGTGTATCTGCAGCAGCGGGTTGTAGCAGAGATGTTTGCAGTGAAGGACAGTTTGTTATCTAGGGTCACACCCAGATTCCTTGCAGTCTGAGTCGGGGAGACAACAGAGGGGCCGATGTTGATTGTTAGGTCAAGAGTGGGACAATCTTTTCCCGGAAGGAAAAGCAGTTCAGTCTTGTCAAGGTTGAGCTTGAGGTGGTGAGCAGACATCCACTGAGAGATGTCAGCTAGGCAAGCAGAGATGCGTGCGACGACCTGGGTCTCTGAGCGGGGAAAGGACAGAATTCATTGGGCGTCGTCAGCGTAGCAGTGGGATGAAAAACCATGCGGGCTAATGACTGATCCGAGCGAGTTTGTGTACAGGGACATACTATACAGATTTCATGGTGTCTTTTTCTTCTTTTCTCCCCACAGGACTGCGAGGACACTCATCTGACACCAATGAAGACGGTGGCTTCTGGAGTTTCTGAAGGACTTACGGTACTATACTATGACTTTTCTGATATTTTCGACATACTGTACGATGTTTTCTTTTAGCATTTCTCCGACATTGGATTAGTCGTTTCAAAATGTTCCATTTTTTAAAATGCTATATTATGACTTTTCTGTCATCGTTATCGACATACTATACTACGCCTTGTTTCTACACACTATTCCGTGCCTTATTTCCTCATAAAATACGATGTTTTCATGGGTTAGGGTTAGCTATACTAACTTCATGGTGTCTTTTTCTTCCCACAGAGATTGAAGAGAGGACCCCACCCCCCCCCCGCCACACCATCAATTAAGACCCCGGCTGCCTATGCTTCTGAAACACTTCTGGACGTTTTCAGCCTTGGGGACGTATAGCAGACTTAACAGACTCAATGTGGCTGCAGTGAGAGCCCACAGCCACTTAGCAGACTTAGCCGACTTGGGGCGGTGGCTGGGGTGCCGAGCGGCCCCCCCCCAGCCACGTCAGCCCCCCCGACTTAGCAGACTTAGCAGGCCTACAGACTTAGCAGACTATCGGCAGTGACTGCAGGCCCCTGCACAGGAGTGCAGTGAGAGCCGGCAGCCACCTATCGGCCGCTTATTAGGCTTAGCCGACTAGGGGACGTTTAGCAGACTTGGGGACGTTTAGCAGACTAAGGGACGTTTAGCAGACTTGGGGACAAGGCTGCACTGCTATGTATGAATAATATGAATAATATGAATAATATGAATAAATGTGAATAAAGCAAACCTTTCTTAAAATACATTTGTCTCCTTTCTTAATTTCCAGTTCCTAAGATAGTATCCTATTCACTACTCTCTTACATTCTTCTATTCCCTTGATTAGCATCCTATTTACCAATTCACCCTATTAACGTAATACCGCCTTATCCTCCTACTCTCTGCAACGTATAGGTCTCGAACCAGCAACCTCTGGTATACCAACCACCCTTCTATCTCCTTGCGCTATGAGACCTGATGACAGTTCTTTGCTTTTACTTGTATTTGACTTCTTCATCAAGGGAAAAATGGCACAAGACTCAAACTACTAGGATTTTTAAACTCCAGTGGACCACCCGAGGTTTGAACTCACGTTCTCTGGTCTCCAAGACGGGTTCTTATCACAGTGAGCCATCCGACCTGACACAGTTCCATGGCCTATTTGTTACTTTCATCTCAGGTTTGGACCTTACAGCCCAAACACCTCTTATTTGTCCTGAGACATTATTGTTTCGTAGAGCTTATGACCTGCTCATTTGGGTTTGTGGACCTTAAAGATGACTGCACCTGAAAAGCCTTGAACCCACAACCTGCAGTCTCACAGTCAGTCTTCTATCCCTCTGAGCCATCTGACGTGAGAGGTAAACCTTTCATTTGGTAAACTCATTATCAACTTTGGTTTGGAGATTTTGAAAACTCCTGCACCTCAGGAGGATCGAACCCAAGACTTCAGCTTACCTGAGCGGTGTTGTATCACCGACTGTTTGCACTATGACTTGTTTTTTCACATTTTCTTTTTGTGACAAAATATAGCAAACACCAACAATAGCTCAGAGTATGTCCTACTGTTTTATAGCAGTATTCTGTTTATTATACAATCACAGTTACAGTTGAGAATGTTACAATAATCAATCAGTTACACGTACTACTAGCAAAATGCAAATATAAATTAGAAAAGAGACATTTTATTTGTATTGTTGTGTTATATTATTGTGGCCTGTGTTGTAATATTTGCAACACAGAAAATTCATCACAATGTTTTCAATGATCACTATCTATTACAGTGTGCACCTCCAAAGAGAATGATGGTGGGGAAAAGTCAGATGTATTTAAAACATGCTTCCTAATTCTTTGGAGTAATGTGAAGCCTTATGGAAGCAGTAATGGACCAATAATATTTATGTTTTACTTTATACTATATGTCAAAGGGGTTGTTGTTGTTCTGAATACTAACTAATATGTGAGATAAAACATTTAAAAGCAGAAAAAACAAGCCAGATTTTGAGTATAAGTTCATCTCAACAGCTACAATCATGTCACAATAACGGCAAGACAAAGCTTCCGGGACAGAAACACGACTATGTATAGATATACACAAATTAAAAACACAAGAAAACATGCAGAAACAAAAACAAAACAAAACATGCAAAACAGTTAGCTGAACATAGTTCAGAGAATTGGATGTGTCATTAGCACAATGCCACGAAGAGGCATTACTTTGGGCCCACTCTCAGGGGCCACACTGACACACAGTGCCAGGAGGCCAGAGAGAAGGCGCTTCTTCAATACACACAAAAGTTCTCTCATCAACAGCACATGTCATTGTACAATTATTCATCATTTGCACAATCTGACACGTAAGACATGAACGAAACCAGTGGGCTTCATGTAGCTGGCTTTAGGTGAACTGTATGAGGAGCTCACTCGGTCGACTTCAATTCCTTGGCGGCCATTATGAACTTGCGTCAAGTGCAACTAAACTTGATAGGGTTATGCTTCATTCAGAATATAATGGCCGACTAGCAGCAGTGCAACGTACATCTAAATGTGTCTTTTAGGACCTTTCAAGCATGTGAGGTGTGTATTAAGTACATGTTAGCATCAGTTCAGTTAGTGCTCAGGTAACCTCCTGTGTGTGGAGAAGTTTTAGCATGTTCTTTGTTAATATGCATTTTTTTTAAATACTGGCATACTGTGATGCACCTAAAAAAACAAAACGTTTTGCATTTTATCTTATAAGCTAGCTTTATTTTTGGTTGTTCTTCTCAATATTTCTTTACTGACTTTTGATTTGAATGAAAACTTCGTCCTTTTTGTCAAAGCAAAGGTGGCTTTATAAATGTGCAAATACTCAAAGTAGAAGCAGAGTGTTACAGACTTTCAGAATGGCCGCCATGGGATCTGGGACTGACTACAATATAAAAAAACGTTACTAATTAAACACGGTTGGGGTCTGTCCACTGAATGTTTAATTTAATAGATAAGTTAGTGGTAAAACATCAATGTTCTCCAGGATACCATTTTTACAGGCGAAAAAAAAGAGCTTAAAATGAACTGACCCCAACCTCACTGTGAAACAACAGACTAGTTGACTTCTGTTTTTTTTTTTGGGCCAGTTAACCAAAGCATAATTCTCACATGTGATTTCATTGGAGCTCCTGTAGAAAATAAACCAGCTTCAAACCCAAAAACTCAGATAAAGAAGAAGTTGTGAAACCTAAACATAGTAGGCAGACAACCCCTTTTGTTTCAAAACATAATTGAAATAATTGTCTCAAGGCAATTTCCACAAGATTATAAGTTGGATCTCGATTGGAACTGTTGTCAATGCATTTTATAATATAGCAATACATCAAGAGTGTTTGATAGATACAGATCAACAATTCCATGTACCGTACTGTATATATCAGCGACTTAGGTAATGATACAATTTGTATCAAACAAGGTTTTCTCCGTCTAGCATGGATTCAGCTGGGATCTGCTACAGACAACAGTCGACGCTCTTAGCCAAAAACACAGCAAGGGGTAGTCTGTTAAATATATTTACATGTTGGATTTACTGATGTCCGGATGTTTTCGGTCTGTAGCAGATACCAGAGTTGACCCAAATGACAGGGCCAGAGAGATAGAGAGAGAGAGATAGAGAGAAAGAGAGATGTCCCTTACTAAAACTAAGGTACACACGACAGGGTCACCCATCTCTACAGCTACAACTCTGACCAAATACTGACGTCATCTCAAATAAGACAACCAGCATTCACCCATTTTTACCAACATGAAAAAAGCCCCTCAAGTGGCCGCACAACACACACACACACACACACACAAAGATATTGATATTATACACAAGCCTTGGTCAGGTAGTTGTTTGAAACTCATGTGACCGTGGCGTACAAGATGTGGATTTGCCACATAACAAATCACATTAAAATAGTTATTTGTGACTTAACTCTCGAGGGCCTACAATGCACATTATGAAAACGTGTCGTCCATCTCAAAGAAAACCTGGTCGTAAAGGTGCTGGAGATGTTTAAATAATCCTCCAGATTACTCAGATTTGATGTATGGGATGCCAGTGCCTGTTGAATGTAATGCATAATAAGTTGTGAATGTGAAAGACTCATGATAAGCTAGTAAATAAATAAAATGTCTTACTGGGTCGAAAAACTCTCCACGTCACGCACGAATAGAATTCTCCCCACATTTGTGAAAGTTGAGTTAAGTGATCAGAGCTTAATAGATTTAATCTCCACTTGCAGACAATTAAAAAACATATCAAATTCCACCATGCAAACCCAACGCGCTTTCAAGTGTTGCAAAGAAATGCCACAGATTGCTCTGCTGATGCAAACCACCCACATGTGGCTACATAACTGCTATTTTATTTTAAAGAAAAAAACACATTTCCCCTTGTTTTTCAGTAGCCTGTTTGGGCTTTCTCTGCAAGTATAGCGGCTGCCAGCTGCTGGGGGTCTGTGATGTGGGGGCTCCTGGCCATCACCCGGCTCACCAGCTCCGAGGGGAAGATGTTGCACAGGTTGACGTACACCTTCTCCCTCATGTCCCCGTAGTGGCTGTGTGCAGGGGATTCTGGGTGCTGCGGCATGTAGGAGGAAGTGGCGTGGGAGGGCATTGTTAGGTGAGGCGGGTACGGTGGGAGAGGAGCGCTGGATGGATGAGGAGGGTGAGGAGAGTGGGCTGGAGGCGGGGGGTGGTTCAAGTAATGTGTGGAGGATGGGTGGAGCGCTGGGTGGGAGGAGTGGTGCTGGGTGTAGCTTTCCTGGGCCCAGGGACGGGCGTGCCAGGATGATTGGCGGGTGTCCGGCAGGCTCTGATAGGCCGACGGCTCGTACCTGGACGGCGGCAATGGAGGCTGTCTGTAGTAAGAGTCCCAGCCGGGCAGCGCTTTTGTCCGGGGGTGATGGTGTGATGTAGAGTGGTGTTCGTAAAGATGCGAGTCTGACACGCTTTCCCCTCGCGTCGGAGCCAGGCAGCGCCCGAAAGGAGAGCCGGGGGGGTGAGGGCTGGACTGGGGCAGAGAGTGGTAGTCGCCCGGGCAGCTGGAGCGAGCGGTCAGCGGCTGGTGCTGGAGGTGAGGAGGCAGCGGGTAGAGGGGGCGCTTTGGGGGAGCCTCGGGGGGGGGCTGGTCGTGAGCACAGCTCTGCCCGCGGGCCAGGTGGTAGCCGTGCTGGATGTTGGCGTAATCTGCAGGATGAAGGCCGCACAGCTCGTGGTTCGACGCGGCATGGTGGGGATACAATCTGCTGTGAGGGTTAGCAAAATGGACGTTGTCTTCCATTAATGTGTCCGCGGGGCAGGCAGGACACGGCCTCTCGCTGTACGAGTCGCAGCTGCTGCCGCAACTCACGCTGCTTTCACTGCCGCATTCAGAGCCAGCGGAGCCCATGGAGCCCAGACGCAGGTCTGAGTCGGCGGGGAAGCGACAGTCAGGGCTGCGTCTGGAGGAGAGGCTCAGGCCGGAGTACGCGCGAGTCACAGAGTAGTAGCTCAAGTCTGGAGACTCACAGTGAGGGTAAAGGTCGTGGCTCGGGGCTGGGAGACTATGAGGAGTCACAGATCTGGACTGCTGCTCCTGGGGAAGGCTAAAACAGGACGGAGGGCCCCCTGGAGCCGTAGACATGGTTACACTCCCACTGCCACACATACTGCTCTTCTGGCTTTCCGCCCTCCCTCTGGCTAACTTCTCCTCCGCGTCGCTGTACGACAGGGCTCGGATGCTAGGGTCTGACTGCCTTTTCTGGGCGCCTTTTTTAGCATCAAGGCTGCCAGCTGGCACACTGTGGCTCTTAACCAACCCAGTGTCCCCCTGGTTCTTTGTGGTGACACAAGATTTGGCAATGGCACGCAGCTCATCAGCTACGGCACGCTGAGGCTGAGCACCTCTCTCTGGGTGGTAGTACTTACATTTGTGGCCGTAAGTGCACTTCTTTCCTGGAGACAAAAGGAACGATTATTTAAAAGGAAATCACAATGAACATTATGCAAGATAAGTCTATGTGATCTGAGTCGAGGTCACTCTTATGCTCTGTGTTCTCACCGTAGGGGCAAGGCTGTTTCTTCTGCTCAGGCATGACAGGTCTTTTCCGCAGGAAGTTGTCTAAACTGGGGCCGTGACGACCAAGAGGGTCATCTGGGGGCATGAATCTGAGAGGAGGGAGGGCAGGATTAGATATGACAGGACACACTGGGTGCATCTCTTAGTGAAATAAGCAGTTAGCGCGCATCGAATAAGTCTAATAATTCTCCTTTGAAAACAAAGTGAAAATGTCAGCTGTCTTGGCATTTGTCAAACTGAATGTCGAATTTGATAAAGTGATAAAAGGGAATGAGATATGAAAGTTTAAAATTAGAGACAAACTATAAATGCCTCAATTCTTATGACACCAATTAATTCATTTCTATCACAATCAGCCCCTCACTAATCCACCTCCACTTACTTGTCATTGACAAAGGAGTACATGAGCAGCCGCTCATCGATGAACTTCTTCCACTCCGGCTTTTCATTAGCCAGGTCTCGGTAGTTGTCATTGGAGACGATGATGCCGTCTGACTCATAGGCCAGCTTGACGATGAAGCGGTCGTCATAGCAAACCACGCGCCGACCTTGGACGCGGCGAGAAGGAGTGAAGACCAGGATCTTCTCCTTTTCCAGGCGACGCAGGGTCTCCTGATCTGTGGATGGAGGGAGTTATGAGAAAGATACTCACAACGTATCGACTGCAGTGTGTGTGTCTATCGATCAGCCTCTTGCACCGACCTGTTATTGGGGCGTCGGGGCGGGACTGCTCTTTCCTCCACGCTGGCACAAACACTGTGATGTCATGATGGCCACGTTCGAGGAACCAATCAACTGCCAGCTGGATGCCTTGGCAGGAAAACACTTCCTTGTTGCCATGGCTGTAGGACATAATAAAGAGTGAGAATGCAGGTGAATGCAATGGAGACGTAGGTAATGCTGTGATGTTAAAGCCGGCTGTGTTGGATCACTAAAGGATATTTTACAACGATTGAATTAGGGGTTAAAGGAAGGTCCTTTTTTAATTAAATTACTTTTATGAATTCAACCCCAGTGAAGATGATGTTTTGAAAACCTGAACAACAACAAATATGGATTAAACTTTAAAATGTGTTAGATGTCTTTAAAATGTAATTTTAAAATGTTTCAATAGATGTTTGGATCACATGACTCAGGAACAATACTATGCAACTGACACTGGAATCTAATTATACAAATATTTTAATTCTAATAGTTTTGTTGCAGTTATCTGTAACTGTGCAGGATTTAAACACTGAATAGACATGCATTACAATGTTTCCATTGCCTGCTCACCTCATGGCTACATTACTGCCGTCCAGCACCACGGGCCGCAGGTTGTCCTGGTCGCCCAGAGAATCTGACGGACAGGGCGAGTCCGACCTCTGGCTCTCCAGCAGATCAGAACAGCCACAAGAGGAAGAGGAGGATGAAGAGGAGGAGGTAGAGGCTAACGATCCGACCGGCTGCTCTGCCTCTGACTTGGTGCCCAGTTTGAACCAGCCCTCTCCCAGGATGTCGTTGATGAGGGTGTCGGGGCCGAGCTTGGACAGCACCAGGCGCACCGTCTCCTCCGAGTATCCCAGCTTCAGGGCGAACTCCAGCTTGGCCTGGTACTCCTTTCCTCCGCCCTCGAGGGCCGGCTCTGATGAGGAGGCGGCGCACGGAGGCTCAGGTTGGGGGAGCGTACAGGGGGAGCTGGGTGAAGGCTGGGCTGGGGTGTCATCTTTAACTTCTGATGGGAGCTCAGGAGGGCCGTCGGTGCCCAAGTCCACACACTGGGTCCGACAGAGCGGCTGGTGCGTGTTCTTACTGAGAGTCGAGCCTCCGTCTGGGTCGCTGGGAGAAGGCGCCGGCTCGCACTCTGCATCCGACCCTCCATTTTCCTCCGGGTCGTTGGTGGGGCCACAGCTGCCGGGCTTTCCCCCTGCTCCTCCATGGCAGGGGGCCCGTCAGAGCAGCCAGCCTGCCGCTCGGCCCCTGCTACGTGGAGGTACTCCAGATCCAGCCCCAGGGCCAGGATGAGTCCCGCTCCTGCCTCCTCATGGTCCTTCTGGCCCATGGAACCGTCACAGACATCCAGCACAGCGGGCCCACTGCTGCCCTCTCACAAAGATCGAGTCATTGGTGCCTGAAGAAAACAGACAGGATGAGTGAGATATATTAGGAAATGTTCTCCTAAATAACATGTTGTATTACTTTAGAATTACTTAGTGTTACATTCTTAGCCCTAAAGTAATGCACAAACTGAGAACAAGATATTATAAATAAATGTGCATGAGAGGTGGAAACCAACCTCACCTTAAAAAAGGAGAATCAAATACATATTTCTAAAAAGAAGAAGTCCTACCAGTGGACAAAATATATGTTCATAATGATAAAACCATGAAGGCAGAGTCTGAATATTTGCTTTTTTAATTAAATGCACTGGAATTAAAATGAGAATCAGCACTGATCTGACTTTCATTTTTATTTCTCTGAAACATTTTTGCCTAAACACTGTCTCTGAGCAGTTGGGGACTCAGCTGGCTGACACAATGGGGGCCCCCCCCATCCTAATTTAGGGACTCCCGCATTTTTAAAGTCTGGCCCCAGCGTGCTACAACAGAGCCACGCCACAGCACATTAATCGAAGGGGGGGGGGGAACAGAGGGTGAACTGTTGCAAAAAAAGACGTTAGCGCTGGGGACAACAGACCCTCCCCTCCCCCCACATTCTACCTGGCAATTAAGGTCCATATGCTTCTTCCCACTGGGGTGGTGGAGTCACTCATTAAAACACCGAGGGGCTCCGAGGCCACCGAGCCAATCAACACGCAGCATTCTAGCACCGCGGACATTACATCTGGTTAGGGGTAATCTGATTGGTGTCAAAGGTTTATCTGCAGACGAATTACAGGGAGCGCTTTGGAAAGTTAATCTGAGATCAGGACACTGTGTGTGACCTCCAGTATTGGAAAGTAACTAATACATACTTGAGGTATTTAGGTATTTGTATTGTACTTTAAGAGTATTTCTTCCCGCTGTATACTTCTGCTCCATCTCTCAGAAGACTGTACTTTCTAGTCCACTATATTTATCTGACAGCTTTAGTTACTTTAAAGATTCAGATTAATTATACAAAATACAATGAACACATACTCATGTATTACTTACGGCTAAGGCACATTTCTTTTAATCCCATGGTGAAATTCTAAAAATATCTGCCAGTGTTTGTAGTAAGAAAATAAGCTCCTTATTTACCAGCTGTGACGTTTAAGAGATGAACACATGAATAACTGCAAATATTATTGCGGTTGTATACTTGTTGTAGGCCTACTTTAAATACATCTTGAGGCCAATCACAAGAAAGGATGGTAACAACAAGTCCTATTTGCTTAATTGAATACAGGACTTTTGCTATAGTAACAGTTTATTACAACTATGTTTACTTAAGTAGAGGAAATCTAGTTTAAGTATCTGCAGTATTTCCCCAGAAAATTAGCTTGTCGGATGTAAATGTTACTGATAATGCAAATGGTCAGGTAGAAATTGTATAAATAATATATCCTGTTGGGATTCAACCCAATGAAACCCAGGACAAAACAGATGATGGAAGGGGAAGTGACTTGGAGATGGTGGTTGGGTGGGGGGGGGGGGCTGGGTGGAGTGAGTTTGCATTTTATGAAAAAGCGCTGCCTAGCAACTCGTCTCAGCTACTGTTGCTAAGCTACAGCTGTTGAAAGCATTCTCCCCCTTTCCAAATGCCAAGACAGAGGCTGCGGCGTTCAGTCGGTGACCCGCCTACTACCACACACACAAACAAAAAGATCCAGTGTGGGGAGGGAGGGGCTTAAGTGTGCCTCACTGGCAACCCCAAACCGGGACAACAATAGACCTGCAGGAGTGATTAGGACCGGGACCTTGGCATCAGCTAATGTTGATGGTGTCTGTGTCCGTCTCCACACACACACACACACACACACACACACACACACACACACACACACACACACACACACACACACACACACACACACACACACACACACACACACACACAACCCACACACACACACACACACACACACACACACACACACACACACACACACACACACACACACACACACACACACACACACACACACACACACACACACACACACACACACACACACACACACACACACACACACACACACACACACACACACACACACACACACACACACACACAGACTCATAATGCGAGAGTGGGGCTATTGGATGCGTTCATGCACACTGTACTCTGTGAATGGACTAAAGCTGACTATTCCATGCATCCATTTACATTTTTCTAAAGCTTATCATCATCAAGCAAGAGCAGCACATCAAAACTACGTCGATATTACACCAATGAGTCAGGATACTAACAGGAGCAATTATATGGCTATTGAAAGTCTACCCAAGGAGCGGTTTGTCACAGAAAACTACTCATAAATGACTACGTGTTTAATACATTTTGTGTAGGAAGCCAATTACAACCAATCTCTGGAGTTAAGTGAAAACATAGTTCAACTGGGATCTGTTCACAACGATGCAAATACTTTTGGTTTTCAAAGTGTTAGATTCAAGTAACACAGATTCTCACGCATTTTATCGATGTCTTCATTTCATTTGCTGTGCGATTAATGAATACATCTGTGAAAAACAAGGGTGTAAATATGCCCATTACAAGTGGACAGATTGTCTGATATTCACCTAAACACCCTGATCTGTGAAACATATGGCAGGTTATCTGCTGCATCACATTAACCTCATTTGATTTTGCGTTCACAAATCTGATAATAATCCTGTTGTTTTCGCCTCTTAACGGCAAAATCCGAACAGTGTGCTCGTCACTAATGTGTCACCATTAAATGTGAGACTTGGGATTTCAAAAGTCTTCTGGTGTGGTCCGAGCCCCGCAGAATAATACATGTAGTGAATTGAGGAATTCCCAAATGAGGCTTAGAGTTAGCGGACCAACGGCAGAGCCACCTCTCCATCTCAGAGGGAGCATCTTTCAAAGATCCCACACACAGCAGCACCGAGGCTTTGATGGAGGCAGTAATGAATATGTAACACAGTCCTTACAGCGCTTTGTATGTGGGAGCTTTGTGTAATTAAAAGAAGTGTGTGTGTGCAGGGGGTGAGAGAGGGGGCAAAGGGTTTGGGGTTTAAAGGGCGGAGTTCGGGGGTTGTCTGGCAATATACCGCTGCATGTCTGATACTGTGAAAAAGTTATTGTAAAAAGGGGGCGGTCCTAGGATAATCAGCCGAGTGTGCGTGTGTGTGTGTGGTGTGTGTGTGTGTGTGTGTGTGTGTGTGTGTGTGTGTGTGTGCATCTCGATGCGCGCTAGGCTATCCCCGCCTGCAGCAGGGTAACAGATGTCTGCTGAGCGCAACTGGTGTCTCCGCTTGACACACACACACCCCCCTGTCTCTACACAGCCAACAGAGCGAGGATAAAGACGCAGCAGGACAGACTGTCTTTGACACACACACATCAAATGTGAAAGTAGCACACACACACATTTCCGAGGATAACATCTCTAGCTACCGCACTATTTGTTTCCTCCAGCCTCATGTGACCCACATAAGAGCTTTTTAAACCAAAAAAAAAGTCAACACACGCCCATCCCCCGTCAATATCTCATATCAACAACAAAGATACCACTGTTGGAAATTCAAGCAACTGCAGATAGAAGTTAGGCAGGTGTTATCCTGTGCTAAGCTCCGATGACTTTGGGCAGCACATTAAACATTTATAATGCTTTCAAACTTATTTTATCTGCAATACTTCACATCCAACACACAGACAAGCTGGACTGCACCTATTTTCTTAATTCCGAACTTAACGTGCAATTTACGCGACTCAGGCATATTTAAAATTCCCTAAAATATGGTCTTTTAGGTCACCTGTAATGCAGGTATTGCATTTATCACAGCGAAAGCCCCAGTGAGGTGACATTGCTTTTATAAAACAAAGATCAGAACTGCCAAAAATGTAAAGCTAAAAAAGGTACAATTTCAGAATGAGAGTGAGGTTAAAAGCAATTAACACTTACCAGATCTTAAAATATTAACAAACACAGAAGAAAGGGACTTTTTTCAGCTAATTTCCACACATTTAAGTCCTTGGAGAACCAGATTATGGTAAACACTGCAGGTGAAAGTCCTAAAGTTCCTGCAGAAGCTACATCCAGAGCACCTCTGTCCTCCTGTCTGAGCCTCCCAGCGCTGCCTTGTTTTTTTCCTTTCACAGAAGCAGGCAAGTTGACAATGAGTGGCAGAACAGATGGAGCAACAATGTCTGCCATTCCCTCATTTAGAGTGGCTGCTTTTCCACCAATGAGAGCGCAGCGACCTTACAATGAGGTGCAGAGGCGGGGAGGGGGGGGGGGGGGGGGGGAAGAGGAGGAAGAGGGGAGTGGCTTTGGGCAAATGCCTGCAACACACAGTTTCCCCAAGGCACGCGTAGTCAACGTTCACCGGCACACACACTCCCCTCCTCGGCCTGAAAAGGGCTTCCCCTGTGTGGCCGATGAATCAACGAGGGGCGGGCGGAGGAACAATAGAGCACACAATGGGAGGCTGGGGAGGGCAGCTGCAGGGTGAAGGCCGGGGCTATTAGGGCCCGGGGCAACACTGGAAAACACCTGGCTACAGAGCAGTCACTCTCCACTCTTTGTCCCGGGTGTGGGGTTCAAAAGGGGGAGAAAAGACCAAGGCTGGCTGAAAGACTGCCTGGCCTTTAAGAGAGTGCAGGAGGAAAGAGGAGAGTGTGGCCGGCCTGAAAGGGAAAAGGGACAAGTGTTGGGGGGGGGGGGGGGGGGGGACATCAAAAAGTGTTCTGTCCCAATGAGTATGAGGAGGGGACCTGTTTCTCTTTGTTGCAGCACACTTAGGGCAGATGACTCGGAGACACAAATCTCTGCCTCTGTTTGTCATCAATCCTTCTGCCGATTAGTCAATAAGTCCATACAATGTCACAAATAAATGAAATTGTCCATCCTGGTTTCTGAAAGTTCAAAGTTCTGGCTTTAAATGGCTTGTATTGTCAGTCGAAACCTAAATATATATAAAACAGAGAAAGAAGCATCCGACCCTAACATTATGGAGACAGTTGACTTGCAGCTCTGATAAATGAATATATTTATTTACAGGAGTGTCCTGTATGCACTTTAAACGTGTTTTTACAAAAAACTTGATGGGAAAATATAAAAACATTGGGAGGCGTGTGCTGCAGTGGGTTTTCCGTTGGTGTTGGGATCAGGGGGTCACAGGTTCAAACCCCACTGCAGTCAGCATGTCGTTGTGTCCCTGAGACACTTCACCCCAAATTGCTCCTGTGGGGATTGTCCACAGTATTGAGTATGTAAGTTGCTTTGGATAAAAGCGTCTAACAAGTGACATGTCATGTAATGTTATACTGAACTACTTCTGTGGGACACTTTGCAACATTCTACTAATTGTACGAACCAGACCGTGCACGCAATATGCAGCAATGTGGCACTCAAGATAAGATGGATAGGGACGAAAAGGAGGAAGTTAAACGGCAAAGAAGAATATGTAGAAGCCTACATGCTGAGCTGTTTACAGGTGAAGTCTGAGCAAATGGACGGGGAGAGTTTGGGTCATATAAATTAATAAATGCAAACAAATGTTTCTCTATTGGTGCAATCAGCGAAAGGGATCCTAGGGTCTGAACAAACCTGTAAATAAATGCTGATCTTTGTTCCACCCACAGCCAATCTCACAAGCTTAGTTATACCACCGACAAGGAGGTTATGAGTTCTGTTAGTCTGTGTGATTATGTAAAAAGTACTGGCCACATTTTCTGGGGGGAAAGGGCGGAGCATGGATGATTAAAGTAGCCATTTAATTTTGGAGTGTATCTGAATCACATTGCAGATAAACACTTATTTTCAGCCTTGGGCGAGGCCTGCGCTCTCAAGAGCCCTTCTGGAATATTTCCATTTATTATTTTGTATGAACAAATGAAATGTCCCACAGCCCAAGGAGATGCAGCTTTCTATCATATCCAGCTCCTTAGTTTTTACACAAGAGCAGATATTAGTTCAGCAAGATAAGGCACACATTAGTAATCTAAAGCAAAAAAGGAGTCTGTGGTGTCAGTG
This sequence comes from Notothenia rossii, assembly GCF_949606895.1. Taxonomy (NCBI): domain Eukaryota; kingdom Metazoa; phylum Chordata; class Actinopteri; order Perciformes; family Nototheniidae; genus Notothenia; species Notothenia rossii. Next base: position 5,827,566 of record NC_136901.1, read on the forward strand.
TGTTTTAGTGTGTTCTCTGTCCACGTGCCAAATAAAATGCAGCTTAGTGGCTCAACAGGAAAGCAACTGCCTGATTAAATAAGAGTGTGTTCTGGGTCGGCTTGTCCAGTGAGATAAGGGCGATGAGAGGAAACAACACACACACACACACACACACACACACACACACACACACACACACACACACACACACACACACACACACACACACACACACACACACACACACACACACACACACACACACACACACACACACACACACACACACACACACACACACACACACACACACACACACACACACACACACACACACACACACACACACACACACACACACACACACACACACACACACACACAGAGGAGCACTCTGTGCACCATCTGTCCAAACAAACAGGTGTGTGAGCTGCTCCAACAACTGCAGCAGCCGCAGCGTGATCGTTTTTCAGACAGATGACACTGAGTGCACACAGAACTAATGTAAGCTGCACAGTTCAACAGCAGAGCAATGAGAGGAGAGAACATGTTTGCACCGTCTGCTCTCGGTTTGTTATTCTGATCCTTAAAACACTGGAAAACTGAAATATGATCAGTAATAAGTTCTTAAAACTCAAGGTGACTATTGTAATTGTCAAACATGGTAAGTTTACCCTCTCTTTAATTCACCAAAAACATTAAAACACTTACAATTTAGAAGCTGGACCAGGGAATGTTGGTCTATTTGACCTTAAAAATGACAACAGCAAAAGAGTTGCAGATTAATTATTATACGTGTAGGTTTTTAAGATTGAAACCATGTGGCAGGTTTAAACAAATACCATAAATGAATTGCATGCATAATCTGACCCTGCATGTTCCTAACAGCAGCAGGAGACCCCCCTATCCCCTCTGACCTGTCCCCTCTGACCTGTCCTCTGACCCCCTTTACAAACCACTGAATACACATCAAAACAGTATGGACTAAGTTAGGATATCATGGCAAAGGTCACCATCTCAGTGTTTCTAAATCAATACTCATAACAGGGAAAGCAAGAGAGGCAAAGGGCCTGATCAAATTAAGAGTTTGAACTTATAAAACCATTTATTTAATAATGTGATTAATGATTTTAAAGTAAGTAAATTCACAAGCTACCCTACAGTATACAAATTCATTAAAACTAGCTGCACCTTTACCAGCTTTGAGAACACTTTACCGATCAATAATTATAATAAAAAGTACTTTTAATGTTGCTACTTTAATTATATTTTGATGCCAATACTTTTGTAACATTTTGATCGCAGGACTTTTACTTGTAACGTAGTATTCCTACAATGGTACTGCTACTTTAAAGTACAATATTTGAGTACTTGCAATCAGTGGAGGATATACAGAAGTTAAGGGGTAAATGTAGTAAAATAAAACAGCTGCTTGGACTTGTGCATGCTCACATCATCTCCTCCTGCCAATCACTGCTGATTGCAACAAAGACACATACAGATGTATGGGGAGGTGGGGGGGAACAGATTCATGCATCAGAACTAGTGGGAGCTTGTGTTTGCTCATTACTCTCTTTTAAATCCTGCATTATGAGTCAAACAGCTGATAAACAACAGCATGCATCCGCCTGTTGAAGGGGTTTACAAGCAACAGAAACTACATGGTGGGTGTTTGGGAGCGCGCAAGTAGCGTGCACGGTCACTGCAAACCACACCGTCACGACCTCTCTGCAGCTTTCACCCACACCTTCCCACAGGTCCTGGAGCAAACCAGGCCTATAAACTAACACTGTGGTCGGCTACTCACCTGACCAGAGCCGCCCTGGAGCCGCAGGATTATGTTCTTCGGTGAAATGAGCAAATGTTCCCGTCACATACTGGCGACGCAAAACATCCGGCTGGCTGCAGCGTGACCCAGCCAACCCGCGTCAAGCTGCTGGGAGACAGGCCACTTCCGCTCTGAGGGATTCTCAGAATAAAAGCCAATGCATGCTTAGTTTTTGGAGCATGGACATGGAGATATAACTTGTCTTGTAATGTTTATTAAATTCCCAATACATCTTACCTATGACTCATTAGATAGGAAGTTCATCTATAGGAAACAAAAAGGTCACAACAATGAATCTATATTACTATTTCATTATAATAACGATATACTTCGCAATCATTGAGTTATTTTAACAAAAGTAACCATTATTACATACACAATCATACACAATAATTTACATCTCTAATGCATCAAGGTAAATACAAATACTGTTACCTGCTTCAGGTTGCTATATTCACTGTAATCTTAAATCCTCCTACAAATAATTTCTTATTTGTAAATGGATCATGTCTCTTAAAGACTTTAGGATAATAGTTTGGCAAAAAGAGGAAACTATATAGTGGAGTATGAAGGCTAACTTTACTAATGTGGCAAGAAATTAGGAAGCAATATTTAGTGGGATGGGCTGCATAATGGCGCCCTCTGCTGGTCAAATACGGTACTTACATTTAAATAGAGGACAGTTTTTCCTAAAAAATCGCTTTTATATATTTAATTCAAAATATTTTCAGGACCAATTTTGATAATGCAGTGTTAATAGGAGCTTTCATATGTTTTAACTCTACCTTTACACTCGTTTTATAGAAGGGTAATATTGACATGCTAAGAAATAGGTTAATTAATAAGGTTAAATCGACTTCAAACCACTTTACACTAGAAAAAGAATCAAATAAGGTTTTTACTTTTGTGCATTACTGAAAGCTTTAGTTAAGTAGTTCACAAATTCTCATTTCAAATGCAAAACAAATGATGTACTTATTTAACCCCAAAGTCAAAAGGAATAATAATACAGAAAACACAAAGGCATACGTTAGAGTTAAAGGGATCACGGTAAGGGTGGATATAAGGTGTGTGTGCTTGTGTGTAGCAGCAAGTGACGAACCGAGCTGCTCCTGGAACAGAAAAGAGACACTGAAGTTTGAGGCCTGGACTGTAACCTCTGGAGACTCTCACAGGTGTCCCCACTTCGACTCCCTGACTGACACACAGAGCAGAGAGGGAGGGGTCGCAACACTACTTTAAAGTTACATCTTTCATTTTAACACAGGACTTTTATTATAATTGTGTTTTTTTTTTTTTTTTAAAGAACGACACCACACTGTAAATTACTTCTGATTTTATTCAATGGAAAAAAAGACCTTCAGGAAAATACAGTAATTCCCATAGTACACACAGAGAGGACATAAATTAGAGAGGCATGGCAGAGACATTTGAGGGGGGAGGGAGGGGGGGAGACACACGTCACCTGGCACCTGGGTGGTAGAAAACATTTGATCCACGCTGCCACACAGCCAGGGGCCCACTGTGCACGGTGTAAAATAATCAGTGAAATCCCACTTCAGATTTGTGTAATCCAGAAGGTGAGTGAATAGTTGATCATTCCTGTACACAAACGTCTAAATGATAGTACAAAAAGGGAATAATACAAAATACAAAACAGGGAGAAACGGCCCTCAAAATAAACCATAAATATTCATATCGATGCACATTGGTTTAACAAAACAATTGCTTCTGTAAACATTTTCAACATAAGGTGTGCATTACAATTTAAAAACCACTGCAGTCGCATACTTATCTGAAGGGTTACATAATAAAAATTGCAGAAACAAGACTAAAAACTAAGTCAGAGTTAAAAATATGCCGCTTAGTTCACGCCGCCTGAAGTGGTTTTGTAACACTGCTATTAGAACGTGACTTTCGTTTGCTTTTTCACAGAGGATGGGGACAGTGAAAGCATCTCATGTTCTGCAGCTCTCAGCACGTCCCACCTTGGACAGTGAAGGCACCACCTTTACTGAGAGCGGGGTCAAAAAAGTGGGTGAAGAAAGGGGGTCCATGAGTCTCGTTATATAGTTTTCTCATTCATACATACACACAGCTTGCAGGATGGATTCTATATTTGAACAGGAAGTGACACACAAGTCCTTCCTTGTTTTTAGAGGATGAGAAGGTCAAATGAAGGTTATTCAATTCTGGGAAACAGTAATGATCCAGTTAAAGTGTTGGACTCTCCTGTCTGAAGCCTAAAATGGCAAAAAGAGGTCCAATATTTAATCACATGAAAGTGTTTCTACAGTACATAAAATCCAAACATCTTTATTTAACTTGTCAAAAGCTGCGGAGCCGTTTTACTCAGCTGGAGATCCTGAACATTAAGTCTCCTTTAAAATACAGTTTTGTGAAATTCAAACGTCGTGCAGATGGAGGACAATCAGCTGATCCTGATGTCCTCCCCCTTTTTTTTTTGTAGAGTGTGATATTCAAAATCTTCTTCTCAGCCCTCGAGATCGAATGCCTTCATTCCCTTAGCGTCACTTCTGCCCACTGGCCTCCATGCTACCTTAATGGCCACTTGCTTAATCTGCATGTCTAATTCACAGTTTATCCTAGCCCTACTTATGACTGATGTTAAAGGGAAAACCCGCCCAACAGCTTTTGGTAATGCATCTCATATTTCTGGGTCCATTTGTGGTTTTTGGTTGCGTTGTCTTCCAGTTGAGCTGACATAGGTGGGTTTCTCCTTTAAAACTCATCTACGGGTGTGTCTTGATTCTCACGCTTTATTTATGTGCAGCGAGCCACATACAAAATATACAGTGTATGAAAAACTGGAGCTAATTTAACACCAACGCAACATGCCGTCATAAACAGGGCTAATTCTGTTTCTCTGTCCAACATAACCTACTGAGGCAATGTGGTAAAAGTCGAGATAGTGTCTGTAAAACCTGGGAGAGTCTGAAGACTACAAGGTGGATGTAGTTAGTATGTACACGCTGATATCCAGTACCCTGTATTCAATGGATATATCAAGAAGGTCCCTTAAAAAAATCTTCACTTTAAGGAAGAGAAGGCAAAAAAAGTGAAGATACAGAGGCAGATTTACAGGTCAAGCGTTATTAATGTGGCTGTGAAGTAGAGTGAAATGACATGCTTGACGTGGAAATCTACCGTGGTGGTGGGAGTAGTTTCACCTGAACAGAACCGGGACTAAACACAGCTACTAACGGCGCAGAAAGAACCTTGGATACAGTAACGGCCGCGCTCATCGTCCCTTCAGTCATTCTCATGCTCAGTGTTTCCTCCATTCACACACACGTACACGATGCAAAGTTTTACTATGACACATAAAGATTTACCATCAACAGGCAACAGATCCCACGCCCTGCAGGGGACGAGGGGGAGGGGATCGGCTCAAAGGGAGGGTGAGGGTAACCTGGTGGCTCGTGGGGGCTTCTGTAGGTGTCATATAGTTAAACTAACAGGAAACGCCCTCAAAACACACACACCCGTCCCTCGCGTCTTGTCATGATTACAGTCCAATCCGTTGGTTTGTTTGTCCCGAGCAAGCGAGAGGAAGCTGTTCCCTCCGTCGAGGCGGTTCTCTTCTTCTTCTTCGTCGTCGGTCATGGTCACAATCGTCATCTGTTTGTCACTGCCTAGCTGTGGTCGTCATGCTGGAAATATCGACTACCAGCTCATGAGGGAGGAGCGACCCAGGGTCATGAAATACACCTGGCTGGCACCTCCAGTGCGCACAGAGGCAAAGAAGACCTGCGACCAAGAGAACATCTGTTAGTCTGAGCCTTTAGAGGAGGGGCAGTGAGCATGGGATAGCTGAGTCCTCACCTTGTCGTTCCTCTCACACAGGAACTTGAGTCTCTGGGCTCTCTTGTGCATGAAGACGCCGTCCAGGTGACCCGTCTCCACGGAGCGGATCTCTATGGCCTTCTCACCCCAGCCCATGATCTGGTTTGACCTAATGTAGGCTGTGAGAGAACACAGGACATTGGAGTTGGAATGGAGAGCTTGAACAAGGACATCAAACTAGAAATTAAGAATAATGTATTTAAGATTGTAAGATTCAGGATCACACAGTTCAAAATTCTTAATAGAGCTTCCATCACCCCTGTTACAAAATCCAAGATGGACAATAAACACAGAGACTTATGCTGGCATGAATGTGGCAAGCAAGGTACATTGTTGCACCTACTCTGGGAATGCCCAGCGGTAAAAAAACTTTGGTCAGAAGTAATATCCTTATTGTCTGAATCTTTCAAAGTTAGTTTCCCTACATGTCCCATTGCATGTCTACTAGGTCTCAAGCCAGATGGCAATCTTGCAAGGACTACCGATCGGCTCTGGACATTGGGCTGTTTAGCCACAAAAAGACTCATCCTATTAAACTAGAAGGAACGCAAACCAGCCTGCTTTACTAGGGAATCATGGCTGAGGGAGTATCTGGACCTACTGAACATGGAACGTGCAGCTTCTCTGCTGGGGGAGTTTGAGGGGAGACAGGAGGATTGCGGTTCACTGTCCGCAGCTCTCCTATCTAACCCTGTCACTATGGCATCTCCTGTGTAATGTATAATGTATTGTGTATGTAATGTCCTGTGTATGTCACAATCAGCTGTCTTAGGAAGTCATCCTTGCAACCACCCCCCCGTTACGTTTTGTTTAGTTGTTTGTTGCTACATGTTTTGATGTACGGTTTGTTATCTGGAGCAATGTCTGTTTATTTTATAACTGAAAAAAAAATATATATATAAACATTAAAAAAAAAATAAAAAGAATAATGTATTTAAGGTCCCTTTCTTTGCCCCACTCACCCACTGAAGTTGGCATTTCTCCCCACTGCAGCACCACGTCCTTGGTGATGCGGCCGTAGGTGTTGACGTAGACGCCCTCGTCCTCGTAGCACACCAGCAGCTCGATGCCGTCCGTGTTGGGCAGGATGATGATGGCATGGCACTGAATGCTGGTCTGGATCTGGAGGGGGAAAGGAGGAAGGGTTAGGTAGGTGTGTAGAGAGCGATTAAAAACACGGTCAGACTGTGCTCGGTGCCTACATGTGTGGGCAGGTAGATGTCGTAGACGGCACCAGAGTCCACATCCACAGCATGGAAGCCTGAACAGGAGCCGTAGATGACCTTTAACCTCTGACCTTCCTCCACAGTCAGGTCCACCAGCAGAGGCTTGTGCACCAGATCACCAAAAGACTAAAACACAGAGAAAAGAAAGTGAGTCAACTTGCATCTTTCTTTGGCTGAATGATACCTGCAGGAGAGCAATGCTTACCTTAAACGCCATGAACTTGTGGTAGGGTTTGGGGGCCCAGGCGTACACCTCCACAGCGTTCTTCAGAGCCAGCACCAAGAACTTAATCCTCTCATACTTCACTGCAGACAAAAAGGAGTCATTTGTGAGTTACAGTTTTTCTTTTGGTGCAAATCCTGGTCAACTGTAGCCTCTTCAGGAAGGTTGACAGACTTACCGACTTTGTAGTGGACGCAGCCCTCCAGCTCGCCCACATTCACCCAGCCCTGCTTCTTCTCCACCTCGGGGTCGTTGTGCAAAATCTTGTTCCTCAGCCACGACAGGTAGTACACTCTCAGCTTGTTCTTTTTACCTGCAGGAAGTGGAGTTTGATTGAGAGAAAGAAATATTGTTTCCACCGCAATGTAGGCAAACAAATATGTAGAGATGTCCCGATCCGATCACGTGATCGGGGATCGGAGCAGATCACGTGATTTTCAAAAGATCGGAATCGGGAGAAAAAAATCGGGGATCGGGATTTTTATTTTTTTTTAATACTTTTTTTAAAATGTTGTATTCAATGTTACAAAACAAAAATGACCATGGTCAAGTCTTAAAGTCATCCTGAGGCCTTAGTTTTGTATCATGCTTCTTTGGGGCTTGTTCTCATGGCCCTGGTTGCTTATTTCTCTCAAATCTGGCAACAGAGTGGGCGCAGTGTCTAATTGTAGCAGTAAGCTAACGAGTACTGAAAGCTTTATTTTGTTTTGATACAATGCTGCACAACTGAACTGATCCAATGCTGCTGTGAAAGAAAGAAGCTATATCCATGTTGGATAGAATATCCAATTTAAATAAAAAAATAACCTTAAGGGACAACTTGAATGCTTTTTTTTCTCTTAATGCATTGCATAAAGATCGGATCGGGGAAAATCGGTATCGGCAAATTGTCAAAATCAAATGATCGGAATCGGATCGGGAGCAAAAAAAGGTGATCAGGACATCCCTACAAATATGTATTAGTGTTCAGACAGCACATGCACTGTACCTGATATAGTGACCAGGACATTGAGTCCCTCCAGGACGTCCATCTGCTGGATGCGTCTCCTGTTGATCAGAGGGTAGACCTTCCCCTGTCCGCTCCGGTCCAGCAGCATCAGACCGCTCTCTGTCCCCACCAGCAGGTTCACTCCTGGAACACGGACAGACGAGCGTATCATAGTGAGATTTAAAATGCCATGGCCCTACGGAGGTGTTTCTGAGTCCCTGACAGTGGCATGTTTATAAACCCTGCACTCACCCCAGAGAGCAGCACACAGGATCTCAGAGTTGAACCTCTTCTTGTACTTGCGGATCTCCGGCGTGTCGCTCGGCGGGCGCGTGTTGACCGGGTTGACGTTGACAACGGAGCCTTTACGGGACGGGTCGGCCTTCAGCGGGTCTGCCAGGCGTCCATCGGGCCCAAATGCTGCTGGAGGGGGCACACAGAGGTCAGGCTGGATGCCGTTGTGTATTCAAATATTAATGAACAACCTGGTGCTTGGTTTAAACGCATGCCGTTACACTGTGGGTTTAACTTCACTCAGTTGATTTACCTTACTCCCTGAATGGAAACACATTTTCATGTATTTAACAGATTCTCTTGGGTTATTGTTGACGTACCAATGTTGTTGAGGGAGCTGCCGCTGGATGGAGAGATCTGGAGAAGACGAGGGTCGATGAACGGAGTGAAGGAAGAGGAAGACTTGTGTTTGGACATGGAGTTGCTTTCTGACTGGGACTGAGAGAGATATATGGACAGTTAGAAAAGGTTCGGCAATTCATGATTTTAGAGAAACTGGATTTAATCATTAAAGTAATTTACAACCAGCTGGTTAGAGAACAGGCATTTGATCCAAAGAATGATTGTTACATTGATTTGTTAATTATAAAACTGTTGAATTGAACTACAATAACAAAAGCCCTTTCAGTTTTACACACATGAGTTACAGTTCCACCTCTGGGGGCTCGTAAAACCGCCTAACTGTGTTCAGACACAAACCACTGGGACTACATAGCCACTGCAATTCAAACAAACCAAGTGAAAAAGATGGCGTGCAGTTATGTTATTTGTTATGAAGCCAACGATGAACAACAACATGTGCAACAAGAAGAAACGTGTTTTGAGGGAAATTAGAAAATGTTGGGGGTGCTGTGAAGTGTTAGAGGAGAGAGCTGCTCTACTGAAGCTCAGGGGAGTCCTTATTCCACCACCAGAGAGTGTTGCTGTCACACCACAGAAGAGGCGCTAATCTAAAATAAAGCGTTGAAAGTAAATGCTCTGCAAGTAGGTTGCGTGTGCTCGCAAATATAAAGCCCCATCTCACCACGACCATCACACCAGACATGCCATCACCCAACACCGCTAAGAAAATGGTTAAAGTACTGTTAGTGGTTCACAGCTCCAGTTTAGTGCAGTAACCATGCTCTACCACCAGGAGAGTCAGCAGCACAGACGGGAAGACAGGGAAGAAGGATGTAGCCAGAAGGGGGCAGATTAGAGCCAGAGTGAAGGGAACAGGAGGGGGGGAGGCTGGAGAGGCAAAGAGGCTCCCAACAACAACCACCGAGGACTGGGCGGCAGGTGTGTGCAGGCTTGGAGATGGAGATGGAGGTGTTTGAGGTAAGTCAATAAGACCTCCTGAGAATATCAACGCCTGCACCACGAGCGCCCACTCCTCGGCTGTTAGCTCCGCTGATGTGAGGGCGACATACCTCTATGGCAGTGAGCGTGTCCAGGGGGGTCTGTGGGGACATGGCAGGACTGGCATAGTTCGATGATGAGGGGAAGGAGGGAGAGGAGGAGGGGGAGGAAGGGATGGTTGTGGTGGAGGAAGGGGAGTGATGGCTCTGCTGGATAAGGTCTGGTAGGTGGTGAATGCGGCCGGCAAAGCCGTTTTTCTCTGCGAGGCCGGGGGTCTGGGGCTGGCCGTGGACGTGACCAGGGCCAGCCGAGGGTGAGGAAGATGAGGAAGAGGAGAGATTGACCAACCGCTTAATGTCAGCGGTGCTCTGGAAGCAAGAACAGGCACACTTTGGGCTCGAGCAAGCAGGTGGAGATGCTAATTGCTGTCATGATTTACTCCCGTTCACAATAGTTACATCTTTGCTGTGTATGTCACCTAACATCTATATCAAGGTATTAGAATACCGTCTCTTCATGTATGATGAATAAAAACATACAAAGGTTATATAAAGGAACAGAGGTAATGGTGGAGAATGAGCGGATAAACAACACTGATACTGGACAAAGAAAAAGGAACATGACATTTCTATTAGGGATGCCAGCGATTATTCGATTTTTTGAATATTCGTTACCGTCTCCGTAATCGAAAATTATTTTTAAGATTCAATTTTATTTATATATTTTTTTAATGTTTTTCTTTTTTTTCCTGGCTTAGTTTCAACCAAAATATAGACTAATGCTAATAATAGTAATAGTATTAATAATTGTAAATGGCCATTGGTCACACCACCAGTTTGTTTACCTGTAAACTTGGAGGAAGCCAGCGGCGAATAATCAATTAATATTCGCCAGGGCTGTCCGATTTTTGATTTTGATCATGGTCAGTTTCTGGCATCCCTAATTTCTATCAACCATCTATCCTGAGGTTCAATCTATCTCCTGCTCCTCCTACCTGTCTGATGACCAGCGTGCCGTCCTTGGAGGACGTCATGCCTTTCTCGTTCTCCGAGTCCTCCACCAGCATCGTCTTAGCCGACTCCGTCTCCCCGTTGCTCATCCTCCTGCGGAAGCCATGGGGAAATCTGACGTCCGTAACCAGACCAGCGTTAACAGCCATGCAACACTCATGGTTCTGACAATGCATACGAGCAATATGTTTCATATCATCTGGAATATCTCATTGTTGAAATCAATGAAAGACCAAAGCCAAGCTCCACCCACCCAGCCCTGGAGTCCTCGGGTCCTGAGGTGGACTCCTCTCCCGCCTCCTGGTCCACCTCCTCATCGTCTTCCTCGTCGGTGGTGCCCGAGTCCTCGCTGGAGGAGGAATAGTCGGTGACCTTGTGGGGAGGCCTCGGGTCGTCCACTGCTCGAAGCTCCTTGGCAAGAGCCGTCAGATCCTGAGAGGAACAGGGAGGAAGTCTTAGGAGAGACTCTGGATTTCTCAGATTGTCGGGTTCCCAACCTTTTTTTCCCAAGAGCCCCCCCAAATGACTCCTCTTGGAAGTTGCGCCCCCCCCCCCCCCCCACACACACACACACACAAGGGGGGGGAGGGGTAATTAAGGAGCACTATTGGAGTGACTTTGATGGTTATTGGACTCAGGATTCATTCATTTGGATTCCCGCTGTATGAAGAACTTAAAGGACGGCGCAGAAGTGGAAACAATTCACAAAGGGATCAAATTGTTTAAAACACATGCTCAAAGTAAGCCGGATTTTGCCGATGTGTTTATGTGGATTCAAAAGTCGTAAATAATCTACAAAATAGAAGAGACCGATCTGATCGGAGCAACTGTGACGAATAATCCAACTGAAACCGGCATGGACAATGACTACGTTTTAAAAATGCGCTTATCCAGAAAAGCCCGGTTTGGACACTTTACGGGCAGAAGAAACATTTCTATTAAAGAAAGAATTATACATTTCTGTCTTTTTATGCCTTTAATACTAACTTGAATTTTTATTAAAACTAATGAATCAATTATTTTTTATATTTCATTGTAATGTAGAGACAAGGCTTTTAGTGACAATCATGTAATGCGTTACAATTATATGTAAAAAAAAAAAAGTAAAAAAATAAAGTCTAAATATGATATTTGGCCTCAAATCATCTGAGGCCCCCCCTGCGATCTTTGGCGCGCCCCCTCCAGGTCGGGAACCACTGGTCTAGAGAACAAAGCCTGCCATTTCAAAATGTGTGCCCTTACTTATATACACCTTTTTTTCTATTAAACTTAAATATACCTACAGTCTCAGGTCTCTGGGTACTTATAGAAGAATATTTTGCAGTCTTAGGTGATTTTGCAAACCTATTTTGGTCAGGCAGTACATTTTTCCCCAACTGAACACCTGTCCTTGAGTCAGCATGTTTCATAAAGAGGCCAACATCACATCTTAAAACCTTGTTCCTCCCGTTAGTCCAGAATTAATTCATTCTAATCATGTCATCAGATCATAATGTAATTGTTTCTTATTCAGTCATTAGTTTTGTACCCTCTAAAGTCAATGTTTTGTTGCCCTCGGCTTATTCCTTACACATTTTTAATAATGGAATCTTGTAAGGTCAGGGGCGACAGAGAAAAGGGAGGAAGGACACTTCCCACACATGCTCAACAAAGAGTGTGACACGGTTTATCGCACAACAAACCAGGTGAGATTAGGAGCAATTCTGGCAGGAGCAAGGAAACAGGACGAGTGGGTTTGCATTCAAATGTGGCCGCATTCAAATCAGGAAGCTGCGGCAGAGGGTTAACTCTTTCACTGCCGTGTGTGGACAAGCAATAAAGTGATAAGGAACTGTGCAGGCAAGAGGACAGACGCCAGCAGGAGGCAATAGATCACAGGCAGGGAAGACCGTAACCATCCAAGGACAAAAGGCCATTATCATGTAATGCAGTGAGAGGGGCAATGGTGCAAGCATAGCAAAGGTGTGGTTATGTAATCTCATGTAACTGGCTTACCGCATCACCCTAAGAGGTTCCCCAACAACCATTGGATTCACCAGGTGGTTGAATAATTAGAGTAGTGGAAAATAAGAGAAAAACACAAAACCGTTTTCACCTATTCAGCATCAAACAAGTTTAACCGGCACTTTACGAACGGGACTTACAGCTGGTCGAGTCGGCCTGGCCAGGTTCTTTTCATCTGGTTTCTTTGGAACATTTTCAGGCCGCTGGAGAGGCGATCCTTCAGATTTGGAGGAAGCTTTGAGAGAACAAAAGGAGGTCGAGTTAGTGAGGGGAAACAGAGTTTGGCAGGGAGAGCTGGCTCTGAAGCCACCTTTAATCGGATGAATAGAAACAGCAGAAAAGCGTACCGGAGCGGGGAGCACAGAATGGTAATGGTGTTATTATAGTAATAATGATAATGTGCTAATAGGCAGTTAGTAGAGGGAGTGAAAGTACAGTACCAGGAGACTCACAGCGTGGCCTGAAGCGGTCCCCAGGGCTAGCCTGAGAGCTGGAGTTGGAGGATCCGGAGGAGCTGCCGCTGCCGGGTCGCGGCTGCAGCTTCTCCACCCGGTCCCACAGAGGCCGCTGCTCCACACTACTGACACGGAACGACAGCACATTAACACTAACACGCAACCCACATGAGACGATCCTATCAAACCCAGAGGTCTCTCAGCTCACCCTGCAGCGATCCTCGGTCCGGCCGCGATCCCGGGCTGCTGGGGCAGAGGGGACTCTCGGCGCGACAGCACTGGAGACCTGGAGGTGGTCCTTACTGGTACCTGGAGCCAACAGATTCAAACATCCTCAGGAAGTGGCATATGAGAAAACAAGTGAGGATACATATCCACTGCAACATCAAATCAACCACAACTGAGCATTTAGAGGAATCTGAACTTCTAGAACTGTGGTTCTCAACCGGTGAAGGAAAAAAAAGTTGGAAAAAAAAGTTGGAATATTTTTTTTTTTTGGGGGGGGGAAAGTCAAACTTTTATTTTGAAGGCCCGATTTTCTAACGCTGTGCATGCAGTCGGCGTTGGACTGGAAGTACCGGACACCATAAACGGTTTTGAAAACTTCTGTCACGTAGTGATCATCTTCTCAATAAAATATCTTTGCTGATGTTTTTTCGAGTCTTCTGGCCAATCAGAATCAAGATTGTTGCCGGGAGTACCCACGGAGAATAACTTTGTGGTAGAACTCTTCTTTATACATCCATTGGTACAACTTCAGATACAAATGAACACATAATGAAATATGACCCCCGGTTTGATGATTGACAGGTCACAGAACAATGGGAGCTATCTACCCTTACCCACAATTTAAAGTCAGTCACACAGACCATCTCCTCTTTACTCTTCTCGCAGCAAGATGTCAGAACAAAGTGAAAAACAAACAATGGCATAAAATATTATTAATATGTCGGGTAGTAATAGATGTATTTATTTTCTTCTCAGAGTGTACCAGAATGCATAGTTTATGTTAGTATGTCTAAAAATCTCCTGGGGGCCAATCCCCCCAGACCCCCCTGCTGGGGTTAGGTTTTCAGCATGTGTGCCTTTTTATATAGTTCAGCTTTGATTCCATCATCGCATAAAACCTTTTTTAAAAGCATACTTTAGTTCTGTGAAGGGATATATGCACTGTACTTCACTTTTATTAATATTCTATGCTGAAAAGCGTATATATTACAGCACGATTTTTTGTTGAATAGATTTGAGTGCTTCAAAATGTTGGGTCGCGATTTATTGACCAAGTAAAAAGTTGTCCCGAGGCCGGACCAGTTGAGAACCACTGCTCTAGAATCTCCATCAAAAGTTCAGAACAAGCGTAGGTTGGAGGTTATTTTCTTTTATATATCAACTTAAATTAACACCGGATTTTGAATATGCTTTATACGCCCAAATATGGAGAATGTCTAGCTGATGTTCGAGATGAGGCAGAAACATCAAGGCAGACACACAGACATCATGAGAGGAGGTGAATGGAGGTGGAGGAAGGCAGGAAAGGGACGGGGGGGTAAGGGGTCCCTCATCAGCTCCTTACCTTGGGAGGAACTTCCTCTCCGCTGACCTGGGGTTCGGCCCTACTAAGACCCTGAGGGTGGTGGAGGGGAGGTTGGGGCTGGGGGTCAGTGCGTGCGGGCGATGGGTGCTGCTGGGGGTCCTGGGAGAGCAGCTGGAGTTGTGCAAAGCTAGAGTTCACGCCGGCGAGCTCGCTGAAGGACTGCGAGCGAGAGACCACGGGCGGAGGAGGAGGAGGAAGAGGAGGAGAGGGGGCAGCGCTGATGCTGCTTTTTAACGCAGCCAGGTGGGACCACTGGACCTTTGATGGAGGGAGGAAGGGAGGAGGAGGAGGAGGAGGAGGAGGGGGGGAGGAGGAAGGGGAGGTGGAACAAGCAGACAACACAGTGAGACATGAAGGGAGATGTGTGGATGTTCACCAACATGCTTATATGTAAATACACATGCATACAGCACGACACGACATGATGATGGGATTCATAGTTTGGGATTTAAATCGATGCAAATGCTTAAAGGATAGTTCCATCCAGATTATGTTCTACTGTTTCAGCACAGAAGGAAGATATAAGGGTCTCCATATTCACTTCGCTGATTGACCAAAACACCTAGTACAGAAACCCAGGAGTGAGGGAGGAAGAGGAGGAGGCGAGGAAAGGAGAGGAGGAGTTACCTGAGGCTCCATGGGTCGTTGCATGGCCACGGCCTCGGAGGCAGAGGGGCCGCCGTTGGAGAAAGGTTCAGAGGATCGGGGAGGCAGAGGGGGCTGCTTGGGAGGGGGGGCGACCTGAGGGGAGCCCTGAATGTTCTTACGGTACCTCTCGTCTGCCTGAGGGAATCCAACAGGACAGGGTAAGGAACCGGGGAAATATTTCATCAAATGTTTATCATTACTGTCCCTTGATAGTCTTTCTCACACTCAGAAACCTTCACAGACAAACGCCAACATTTTGTGGATATCACATTTAAACATGCTTGAAGCCCAATCAAGGCAGCCGTACAGACACAGGTAGAGGTGGAGACAGGACGCTTTCAAAACAGATACATCCTTGTGTTGGATCAAAGGAGGGAAAGATGGTTGTTAATGACACGGAACAGCTCTGGTGATGGGGTCCTGCATGTTAGTCTGGGCCTCAGCCACCATCATGCAACGGCCCACACACAGAGTCAGAACAGAGTGAAGAGATTCACAAGAGAACTCCTGAAACCTCCTTACTCTGAGGAGGAGGGAACCCACCCGGGGGAAAGGACGTCTAATGAAAAGTGGCTTCAGCTAAAATCAATTCATTATGTGGGAAGTAATACAGCATTTTTTGGGGGGGACTCCTGCTTAGATTTCCACTTTAAATAATGATTTATCTTTCTCTCGCTCAGACTGCTTCAAGTAAAAATGAAGACGTATAAATCCACCCGGTTTTAGTAGTCAAGGAGACTAGCAACAGTGCGAGTGCCAAGAGAGGGTGGAGGATAGCAGCTCAGTTTTATTCAGGACACAAAAAGCCTGGTTGCTGTGGGTTTCTATTCTCCATCTCCCCCCCCCTGATTGTTTCATTCAAAGGGCCTGACTGAGAGGACCCATGTTGTAACAAATTGCTCTGGACTATCGCCACAGCATTCACAAAAGACAATTAAATGCAACTATTTGTGCAAAAAGAAACCAGCATTTGCTGCTGCTTGCATCTTGGTCAGTGAGGCTGTGTGAAGACAAGCAAGAAGAAGCTGGAAAAAGCAGGCAGAGCCGAGGAGGAGGTTCACCTCTCTGATTGGCTGAGGAGGAGGAGGAATGACCGGCCTATCGGGCTCCAGACTTTCTGCCTGGGGAGGTTCAGAGTCAGGGAGTTCAGTCTGATAGGGGGTGGGGGGGTTTGAGAGCTGGTTTGGACATGTCTCATCTGAGTCGTTGCTCTGGGATTTGTCTGAGGGGATTGTGTCAAGTTCTCTGGAGGACTCATAGGAGCCTTTTGCTACGGGAACAGCAGCGTCGAGGACCTGAGCGTGAGGGGGTGAGGGGAGGGCTCTGTCAGGGGGCAGGGTGGAGGTCTGTGGAGGCTTGGTCTTGTTGGGTTGGTGCTGCAGCGACAGCAGGTAGGCCTGCTCCTGCTGCAGCCGCTGGTGGAGACGCTCGGCCTTGCGCTGCTCCTCCAGCTCCCGCCACTTGAACTCCTGTTGCAGAGCGTGGGGTCGATGCAAGGGGGTGAGAAGAGAGCTGCTGTCGGCCGGACAAACCTGTGCCAACTGTTAAATGCTTTCCTTAAAACACGTTTATACAGTCAGGCTTTGGCAGCCTGTTTTATTGCAGATTTTACACACCGGGAACTCACTTTTACACTGTAACTGAATAAATGTAATAGATTATATAGAATAGAGAGGAGGAGTTCGGAGTTCCAACCATTTGGCAAATAATTAATTCGGACAACTTGCAAAATACAAAAAAAGAGGATACGTTGACAAAAAACGTTACACAACATTTCGTATTCAAATAAATGATTTACCAATTTCACGATCACAAGATGACTCAACAAAGCCAAAGATATTAAAATAACTATACCAGGCTGTGTGTGTGTGTGTGTGTGTGTGTGTGTGTGTGTGTGTGTGTGTGTGTGTGTGTGTGTGTGTGTGTGTGTGTGTGTGTGTGTGTGAGACTGACCAGCAGCATGGCCTGTTCCCGCAGCAGCTGCTCCTGCAGCATCTCCAGGTGTCTCTGCTCCTCCTCCAGCTGGCGCCTGATGTAATCCTGTCAATCAGAGCAGAGCAGGTTAGAGAGACACGGTGTCCAGCTCCACGCTCTGTAACTTCGGCCCAATCCCAAACCACTCCCTCCACCCTACCCCTCCGTGACGGAGTGAACTCCGTCTGTAGCCACACTAGCAGCTCAACGAGGCTCCCTCCATAAAGGGTTAAGGGTATAAATACAGCGGCAAGCTTTGGGACGGCCTCCCCTTCCTCTGGCAGAAACAGGAAATGCCGTAACTGTATGTAACAACGGTTTCAAATCAGCATCTCTTAGACAAAAAGTTTAAATGAATAACTCAAATAAAACTCCAAACATCTTTCATTGTGTTTCAAAGCTCTTTTAGTTTTGAACCTGATGTTTATAAGCTTCTTCGTTTTTTCAACGGTCTGTGAATATACACAACTTTATAATAAAATGCACACATTTACCTTTCTCTAGACTAAACACAGGTATGATCCTAAGTTAAAACATATGAGGTTATCATGAGGTCGTTAACATCGCAGTTTATCAGTGGATGTTTGCTGGAACTACTTGTTAACAGCTTGTTTCCTGACGGACACACACAGCGTGACTCCGGTCAGGTAGAGACCGGTCTCAAGTCAGCACCAATGCAGACTCGCTGTTTGAGGGCTTGATAGCCCACTCCCCCTCCACACCGCTCCACACTCGTTGCTTTGGAACAGCCCTCAATATGGCGGACCCTCCGCGTGAACGTGCAAACGGAGGGGTAGGGTGTAGGGGTAGGGTGTAGGGGTAGGGTGTAGGGGGCGGTTTGGGAACGGGCCTTCCTTTCTGGACAGACAGGAGCCTTTAAAGCCAGCGATCAACATCTAAATTGGCTCATTGTCACTTCAGTATATCCTCTCTGTCAGCTTCCCGAATCCACAAGAACTTTGATGAACATTCTCACTTTCACCAGGACTAGTTCATTCTACCCCCTGCATCAAAGTACAAGTACAATGTGATAGGACTGACCTGTTCCCGATCATTCCTCCTCTTCTCGTCGTCAGCCCGCCGGCGCTCTTCCTCTTCTTTACGTCTACGGTCCATCTCCTCCACACGCCTCTTGTCCTCCTGCTCTCGGCGACGCTGCTCTCGCTCCTGCTGCCTCCTCATCTCGCGCTCGCGACGCTGTTGCTGTGGAGCCACAAGACAATAATGTCAACAAATGTTTCAGCAACCAGACCAGGCTCTTATCTAACGGCCCGTCCACACAGGCATGAAACAAATCTTTCAAAGCTTCGCCCATTCACTTGGATGGGGTGACGTAGAAGATTTGTAATCTTCGCCGAACTGCATTGTGGGGAGCGGAGCATGGCTTTGCAAGCATCGTGAGCATCAAACGTTGAGCAATGTTCAACTTTTGATGCTCACGATGCTTTCGAAGCTGGCATCAGCCAATCAAATCCCGTTTATGCAAATCTGACAGTGCAAGCGCAGCCAATCAAACCGCGTGCAAGCTGGGAGAGCCAGACCGCAGTTCATTTCCTCATAATCTAAACAAGATATTACGGTAGGAAATCACCCGGTTCTTTACGACCAGAACTATTAACCGGGATACAAACGGGAGGAACCAGGCATGGAGGGATGTGGCAGAGACAGTGGGGGAAACTGGTAGGTTTTCGCCTGTTTGGAGAGTTTATATCCAGTTTACTTTGTTTTAACATTGCTATTGCTTTGTATGTCGGGGGCGGGAGATTCATGTGATTGGTTGTTGGTCGCAGAAAAATCGCCAAGCTTTCAGACACGCCCAGCATCAAGATTTGTTTCATGCCTGTGTGTGGGCGGGCCGTTAGAGCTGCATAACAGAAAGAAAAGCGTCATCAAATCATCCAACCTCCTCCAGCCGCCTCCTCTGCTCCTTCTGCTGCTCGATGCGTTTCTGCCTCTCGGCCAGCAGTTGGCGTTTGTACTCCTCCTGCTCTCGGAGCTGCTGCTCCTGGAGGTGCTGCTGGCGGCGCAGCGCCTCCGAGCGCTCCTTGTTCTCCTGCTGCAGGCGGATGAAGTCGCGGCGCAGCGTGGATTCCCCTGGCTGATTGACAATGGAGCTAGACGATAGGAGGAAAGATGGCATCGATTAGAGACAGTGGGGTTAGATTGTAATGACTTCTAATAAGTAGGTAAAGATGTTTTGTTTTCACCTGGGCTCTCCCTCCTGCTCTGGGGGATCCTCTTCCTCCTCCTCACTGCCACTGTACTCGTACTCTGTCTCATCTGTACAAAGAAAGAAAAGGAACAACTTAGAACCAGACACTTTAAAGGTCCCATGTCATGGCCATTTCCACTGATCATAATTCCATTGTTGAGGTCTACTAGAATAGATTTATATTGTGCAATTTTCCAAAATCACTTTGGTTTCTCAAACAGCATCTCTGTAAACTACGTGTATTCACTGAATTTCACTCTCTGTCTTTACGGCTCGTTGTAGCTCCAGTAGCTCCAGTAGCTCCAGCCCCCACCCCTCCCTGTGAGCACAGTGTGCTCTGATTGGTCGGGACGTTGTGAATCGTGCTGAGCTCCGTGGATGTGTGGTTTCCTTGTTTAGCGAAACACAGCCAAACTCACCCTGAGCACACACAAAGTCACAGCCGAAGTAAAAACAATAAGTGTGGCTTGATATTGAGTAAGAGAAAGGTTGATAAACGCTGTGAGAATGGGTCTGCAGAGAGAATGGGTCTGCAGAGAGAATGGGTCTGCAGAGAGAATGGGTCTGCAGAGAGAATGGGTCTGCAGAGAGAATGGGTCTGCAGAGAGAATTTCGCCGCGATCCCAACTGTCTGTTATCAGCCTGCAGCCAGGGAGGAGAGATCAGCAGAGCTGCTTGCACTGAGTGTGTGTGTGAGGAAGTCCGTGGATTGGTCAATTTGGACCAATCAGCGGGGGCTTAACGTAACGGCTCCACGGATTGGTCCATTTGGTTCCGGGTAACGCATGATATCATGAGTTACCCGGAAGAATCAATGGACAGTGACGTATGTCCAACGAGGCGTTTCGGGGAGGTATTTTCTGTTTTAGAGTTTTACTCGCTAAAGGGGGTACTTTGAGGGTTTTGACTCTGCAGACCGTTTACATGCAGAAAAACCGTCATAACACACAAGGGGACGGGTAATAACCGGAAAAGCATGACATGGGAGCTTTAAGAGATAACTAAAGGCAGACAAGTTAAGAGCCAGACGCACCTTTCTCCCCCCTCTTCTTCTTGGTGCGGTCGATGTGGTCTTTGAGCTGGATGCGGACTTGCCTCTCGTTGGGCTGGTCTCGGATGAAGGGGTGCTTCAGCAGCTGCTCTGTGGGGGGCCGCTGCGTGTAGTTCTTCACCAGAGAGCCCTCGATGAAACTGATGAACTTTTTGGACCTGTAGTGAGCGGAGGAGAGTCAGCAGGGAGGAACGATGCAGGACCGAGAGGGTGACAGACACAAGGAGACAGCGGCTGCCAGACAGATGCTTCAGCCACGAAAGCATGGAGCACATCCAGGGATGCTAAGTAAAACGGACACTCCTGCAAACAAGCTTGAGATGACAGATTACCCATCAGCCCTAGCAACACATCTTCTGTCTCGGAAACATTGAGGTTTATACATGTGGACGGGTAGCATCTGTCACAAAGCACTGAAATATGGGGTGCACTGCAATTCAATTCTCATCACAATTGCACCTGCTGCCATTAAAGGGTTTTAATCAAATCATCTTAAAGCTAAATAAAGTATTTTTAATGCAACACAGGATTATATTAATGTAAAAGAAAGCCAGGCTACATTTTTCTGTAAAAACAGGAAGTAGTTCATCTTAGATCTCGTGCTAGCTAAAGAGACCTTGTGTCTGCAGTGCGTGCCAGGAGAGGCTGAGCACAAGCTCCTGGTTCAAGCCTCTGTAGCTGCCTGGGCTGAGGTCAGAGATCAAATCTAAATGCACAAGAGTACAAATGGAGAGGCCAAGTAGGAAATCTATACATCAAATCTGATTCAAGCCTTGTGTGTGAGGATTTTATGGGTGCAATGAGGATTGGAAAGAATGTAAATGCATAACAAACCACATTTTCTTAGTGTTTACCTACCATTTTTTAGACTTGAGTCTGGGGGGAGGGTTTCTTGGAATGAGGAAGAGCGCACGCATTGGGTGCATGTCACAAAGTGCTGGAAGAAGACGAACAAATACAGAACATCAATACAAAGTGTGATTGAACCGACGCAAAAATAAACTCATATCAGGAAATAACAGGTACTCACGTGGAGCTCCTTCAGCCATTTCAATAGCTGTGATACCAGTAGACCACAGATCACTCTGCGAGACAAGGAGGCGCAAATTAAGCAAAACTGCAGCAAGCACACAAATCAAGTGTTCAATGTCAAGTCAAGCTGCAAATCGTTTTCAATATAGATTCAAATGCACATCATTTTTAAAGCTGATGTTTTTAAATGTCTGTTTCGTAAGTCCAAAACAGTATAATAATAATAATGGATTACATTTTGTATTAGAGCGCTTTCACAGGTGCTCAAAGCGCTTTACAAATACACATTACACATATTAGACATGTAAGAGTCATTACTGTGGACAATACCCACAGTAGCAAATGCGGGTAAAGTGTCTTGCCCAAGGACACAACGGCCTGACGCAGAGGCGGCCGAGGTGGGATTCGAAATGGAGTTCACCAACGCCCCTTGATCTGATCACCAATGCTCTAACCACTGACCAACCACTGCGCCAAAACCGCCCCGTATACATAGTAAATAAAGATTCATATGAAATAAGAAAAGCAGCACAAGTCCATATTTAGGAAGCTGGAAACAGCATTTCCTGCCGTGTTTGTATGAAACTGCACTCGTTGCAGCTCTTATGTCGAGTTTTGGGTGTTGAGGCTCTTACTCTGTAGTCATATGTAGCGTCTGGGTTCTCGTCACAAGCGATGACCTCAGGGGCCATCCAGTAAGGCGTCCCGATGAAGGTGTTCCTCCTCCCCACGGTCCGGTCCAGCTGAGCGCTGACACCAAAGTCCACTACAGGAAGACATGACAGTCAACAAGGTGCTGTGCACAGGTGAGAGGGAAGGTAGGGGAACATTTAGAGCCTGTCACTTACCCAGTTTCACTTCTGCATTCTCAGTCAACAGGACGTTTTGACCCTTGATGTCACGGTGGATGACGTGGTGGGCGTGAAGGTGGGCCAGACCCTGAGGTGGAGAAAGGGGAGGAAATGAGTGGGGAAGAGGAAAGAGGAGAGGAGAGGAGGAGAGGAGGACGCACTCACCCTAAGGATCTCTCTGGAGATGTATGCGATCCAGTCTTCCTTCAGCTGGTTCCCCTTCGTGTTCTTCACCAGGTCTGTGATGGAACCAGCGCCACAGAACTCCATCACCAACTACAAGAAAAAACAAGCATCAGAAGATACGTCTAGAAAATCCAAAAGAATAATGACTTGACCCGTGTAATAATATTTAAAGGAGACCACAGTAGATAAGTTATGGATCATGGTGATTAAGATACTTAGGTTTGTAAAGGAAACGATCATGGCCGCTACATATTTCCCATACTGCGTCCTGAGCCTTAATATCTGGAGTGGATTTGAGGACTTACCCAGAGCTGGTCATCGTGTCCCGGGGGGCTCTTCTTAATGAAAGCACCGTAGTAGGTGGCTATGTTTCGGTGGTGGGAATACTTCTTCAGCATATTGATCTCCAGTTTAATTTCCTCCTCTTCATCCTAGACACACAACGACACGTTACAGAGGGGGGGAACAGACAAGAGGGGGTTTGTCCTTCCACTGGAAAATCTGCATTTATAAATAATCACTGCGCGGTACGGCTGAACGATTAATCGATTTTAAATCAAAATTGCGATTTGAAATAAAATAAAAAGTCCACTACAGAAAGACATGACAGTCAACAAGGTGCTGTGCACAGATGTGAGGAAAGGTAGGGAAACATTTAAGGTAATCTAACAATTTTCTTTTCTTCTTGCGTGTCAGTCATCCACACCAATCAGAAGTGCTGTGCTCCACATGTACCAGCCATTGTTAACCAATCAGAAGTGGCCCATGATAGCAGGTGATAGACAGATTGATCTAATCACCTGCCAAGTGCTTTAGAAAGTGCCTGCCCTTTCCAAGTGGCTTCCAATGGAGCTTTCCTAGAAGGTTTGGTGAAACAAACCGTCTGAGTCAGGTTAGTAATGCTCCATCACATGTTTCTATTACAGGGTGAATCTTAAACTGAAGCTTGACTTTAAAGCAACCCAACGGAAGTTTCATGTAAGTTTAGTTCTTTCACTCGTAGCTCGGGTGCTAGACACGGGAGCATGTTGATGCGACCTTCCTAGCCGGAGATATGGCCGCATTTTACAATAAAATTCCATCGCTTAATTTTATTTTATTTTAAAATCGGAAATCGAATCGCAATATCTGTCAGAAAAATCGCAATTACATTTTTTCACCAAATCGTGCAGCCCTACTGTGCGGGACTTTAAATCATCATTTGGACATTTAATTTCAGATCCAAATCAATTCACTTTTATACTGAGGGTCGTAGCACGGTGTCAAGATATGTGACAACGCCCCGGTGGTTTCACTTCAGCCAGGCCTCGTCCATCTAATATCTGAGACTCTGCTTTATAGCAATGCAGCACGAGTCGTCCGTCTACTGGCAAATGATTCCTTTGTTTAGGGATTAATGATGCATGAGCGAGTACAATAGCCATTATCAGTAATCCCTTGTTAAGAGAACTACTAAATATACATTAGATCGATGGCAGGCCATTAGCATCAGGCACACATCCTGAGTACACTTGCTTATAGCTGGGTGGAGAGCTAGGAATCCTGCCTCCTATTCATCTGCACACAAATAAATAATAATAATAATAACAAATATAAATATTCATTAATTAATTTAATTAAAAAAGTAACAAATAGTTGCAAAAAAAAGGGTTTGATCACAATACACTAAAGCATTATCAATGAAACTTGAATAAGCCAAAAATAAAAGCCAAAAACACAATAAATATTATGCAAAGGATGCTTTAGGATCGCTGAATACATTATTTTTAATTAACCAAACATGCCTTTTAAAATTCAAAACACATCCTTTAAAAGCTGTAGACACCATAGGGACATCTATACGTTTAAGAAAAGCTATATATATATATCCCAGATGTTGCTTTAATTCTGCTGTCAAGTGATTTTGAATATTATTAGCGAACCTGCTCTTGAATAAAAGGTCAGAGCTAGCTGCAGTGTGAACTCTCCCTGCTCGCACCCAATAGCAACGTGACAATGATTAACAGTGACGCACTAATTGAACACACGCAGGGGGGGGGTTGCATCCCTGCAGACAAGGTGTGCCTCTTTATATTAGCAGTGGTTTTAGTGAACAGAAAGGAAGGTGATGCTAAGTGTGTTATTGCTAAACTGTGTGCCGTGCATCACCTATAGCAAAATGGCAGTTGGCTGTCTGTGCAGGCGGCCATGCTGCTGCTGCATGACTCGTTTGAGTTGACGTAAGCCTTTCTGTTGTGCGCACCCCCTCCCTCCTCTCCCTCCCTCCGCTCCCATCTACCCCCTCTCTGCCGTGCAGCTGTTGGATTATCACACTGCCGACTGTGAAAGCTTCGCTGCCACAAGTCACACGGTGAGGCAGAGACTGACTCAATCATATGGGGATGTGAGAGAGATAGAGGAGTGGAGGATATGACGGTTAACTATATCTGAATATACATTACACACACAAAAGGAATTATTCATCTGTAGCACTCGGTCACACTAATATGCATACATTAGCATATGCCTGAAGGGGATATAATAAAAAGGTTGAAATACTAAGTGTAGTCCAGATAAGTAGCCATGTTCTTAATACATTCTGAGATATGAGAAAAGCTGAATATACAAAACAAATATAGGATGTTTAAGATTTGTTTAAAAAAGGCAGGGTCCCAATCTGTCCAGTCGACTTTCTACCAGAAGATTTGAAATGTTATTAGTATTAAATAAGACAAATCTAAAGTAGAAAGAAATTGGTTTTGAGCTGTGAGGGTATTTGGCAGCTCAGAAGAGGAGTGTTTGGGATTTGATAATGTGGGTCAGAGTGACTCGGGATGAGTCCTACAGCCAGGAAAGGAGACTAACACACACTGCGCCAATCAGGTAATGAAGAAATATTTCACTTTCTTGTGAAAGAGCGTGATTAAAATAAAGATAAGTCCAAAACTGAATGTGGTTTGGATATCACTTACTGCATTATCTGTAAGAATATATTCTACCCAGCCACTTGCTTTTATTTAGTGACCATGGATGTAGGGCTAAAATAATATTTTCATTATAGGAGAAATTTATATATTTCCAATTTATTCATAGCTAAAATTGTCTAAAAACTACATTTTCAGAATGAATTATTGGGCAACAAAAGTGTCAGGTAGGTGAAGTCACGCTGAAGTCACGCTGGCCTAAAAATAGGTCCATCTGCTTTATCAGTTTAATGATGCAGACAAAATGTACAGCACAAGCAAGTGTTAAAGCCACACGCCCAATACCATGCACAACGTTCATTATTTCAACACAACATATAGTGAAACAGGTTCAGCCTCAGTGGGCTTTACGAGTAGAAGCATTCCCGTGCAATAGAAAATGATTCATAAGATACTACATGTCTAGAAGACACACCTGGGCAGTGTCAGGGCAACATACCAGGAACACATGATAACAAATCAGTGTGTCACTCGTGACTCAGCGTGACGGCGGCTCAGGTGAGGAGTGGCCGCCGGCGAGTCGGGGCACAGCTTCCATCTGTGGCTCTGAATATCAGTTCATTCTCCTTTGATTGGTTGTTTACTGTCAACATCTGTATATGTATTCATTTTGCTATCGTAACTTTGTTGAATGTATTTAATGTGTGCCCTTCGGAGGGTTATATTTTTGTGTAATGTCTTTTGCTAAAATATGGCAATAATATGTGTCAAGAAAAAAAGGGTCTTTCTAAAGGAAGTGATGCATGAGGGCGATTAAGATGATGACCCCAGGGAGGATGATGAACAACTCATTCACCACAACAGCTTGTTATTTGTGTGTATATGATTACAAATCAGTATTATGTACGTGTGTGTGTGTGTGTGTGTGTGTGTGTGTGTGTGTGTGTGTGTGTGTGTGTGTGTGTGTGTGTGTGTGTGTGTGTGTGTGTGTGTGTGTGTGTGTGTGTGTGTGTGTGTGTGTGTGTGTGTGTGTGTGTGTGTGTGTGTGTGTGTGTGTGTGTGTGTCTGTGGTTGGCCTTCGCTGCGACTCTGAAACCTCCTGCTTTGTGTTTCTGTACGTGTGGTTGTGTGCGTTCTCTCTTCTGCACGGATGACGGGACCTCCCACAGCTGAGGGCAGCATAATGACGTACTTCACTCAATAAGCATCCTGTTGCCCCTACCCCACCCCTGCTGTTTATTATGGGGGGGGGGGGGGACTCATTACAGAGCATGGCATTTCTCCTCTGTAAGCTCAAAAGCATGTAGACGTCAGATCCAATGGAATGTCTCCTGATTTAAATAATAACCAGACTATAGCATGCACAAGAACTGTGTTACACAAGAACCTTGTTTTGAGTTAGTTTGCTATCAACACTACTCCTGCACATGGGCATGTTCAAATCAGAGCAATATGTTGTTCAGCCTTACCTCCGTGACGTCCATGACTTTGATGGCAGCCAGCTGTCCAGTCTTGACATGTCGTCCCTGTGGAGAGATTAAACGAGGTGAATATACACACTACCAAATAACAATGAACAAAAGGAAGTGGGTGGACACGTGATGGACAGAAACACAGAATGTAAAGTACAATACAAATTGACACATTATATACAAAACATGTTTCTTAAGTGTTTGGCTCCAAACACCAAACAGATGCAGCATTACCCATAATCCCCTCTGTTTCAGCCCTGTTTCCAAAGTGCTGATTCTCTGTCTGTTACTTTAGATGAAAATAAGGAGCCCCTCCCCACGCCCCTCTGAGAGACATTTGGTTACAAAGAACCCAATGGTGCTCTAGGAGGAGATTCAGGTGATAAGGGGGGGGGAGGTTACCTTGGTTGCTGATTGGCTAATGGTTACTCAAGCCAACACATCGTTATGACATCATAAAGTCGACAAAATCTGATCAGCTTGTTTTCAGACAGGTTTTTATAGAAATGGATCAAAAAGAGAGAGAATCTTTGTTCCTGAAACTTTCAGAGTCTCTTTCCACAGAGGGGACACATGTTGATGTAGAAGAGACATGAAGAAGAGGGGACACATGTTGATGAAGAAGAGACATGAAGAAGAGGGGACACATGTTGATGTACAAGAGACAGGAAGAAGAGGGGACACATGTTGATATAGAAGAGACATGAAGAAGAGGGGACACATGTTGATGTAGAAGAGACATGAAGAAGAGGGGACACATGTTGATGTAGAAGAGACATGAAGAAGAGGGGACACATGTTGATGTAGAAGAGACATGAAGAAGAGGGGACACGTGTTGATGGAAAAGAGACATGGAGAAGAGGGGACACATGTTGATGTAGAAGAGACATAAGAAGAAGGGACACATGTTGATGTAGAAGAGACATGAAGAAGAGGGGACACATGTTGATGTAGGAGAGACATGAAGAAGAGGGGACACATGTTGATGTAGGAGAGACATGAAGAAGAGGGGACACATGTTGATGTAGAAGAGACATGAAGAAGAGGGGACACATGTTGATGTAGAAGAGACATGAAGAAGAGGGGACACATGTTGATGTAGAAGAGACATGAAGAAGAGGGGACACATGTTGATGTAGAAGAGACATGGAGAAGAGGGGACACGTGTTGATGTAGAAGAGACATGGAGAAGAGGGGACACGTGTTGATGTAGAAGAGACATGAAGAAGAGGGGACACATGTTGATGTAGAAGAGACATGGAGAAGAGGAGACACATGTTGATGTAGAAGAGACATGAAGAAGAGGGGACACATGTTGATGTAGAAGAGACATGAAGAAGAGGGGACACATGTTGATGTAGAAGAGACATGAAGAAGAGGGGACACATGCTGATGTAGAAGAGACATGAAGAAGTGGACTTTGAATAATAGGCCCCCTTTAAGGGCTGATTTTGGTGCTCAATACTTTTAAAGCATATATCGACCACATTTCCCTAGTCCAAAGAATATCTGATTTCTATGCTTTTGTACCCAGATCTTGAAAGAAAATATGTGGTACCATTATAATTGCTTTAACCTGACACAACCCTCAGCCATTTGGTGCTCCCAGCTTCTGAAACGTGTTCTGTCTTATGTCATTGTTAATTAAAT
This sequence comes from Notothenia rossii, assembly GCF_949606895.1. Lineage (NCBI taxonomy): Eukaryota > Metazoa > Chordata > Actinopteri > Perciformes > Nototheniidae > Notothenia > Notothenia rossii. Next base: position 5,856,357 of record NC_136901.1, read on the forward strand.
ATATGTATTATGGTCTGCTCTCAATCAATTGAAACGTTTTTCCCATTAAAGATTACAATCTCTTGTCCCACGCTATACAGACAGTGCATACCACAGATGAGAATATTATTCCCAAACTATATATCCCCAACATTCCCAGACTCCTCTGCTCTCCTAACACCATACTGCCACTCCTTACATAAACAAAGGACAGAAATAGAGGCCTCTTCTCGACCCCCCCGCCCCAACAGGAGATAAAGCATGGGACATTTTTGGGAGCTGGCCAGATCGAGTATGGGTATTCCCCTCTTTGACTCTTAAGGACACTGCAGTGATCGTGCTGCTGTGTCTCTGCAGCAACTCAGCCAGGCCCACACTCTGCATAAAGCAAGTGGACAGGAAATGCAGATTCAAACACACATACATGGACGCCCGGACCTCCACCATCATCATCATCTTAGCCAGTGCATTCCATAGTCAATTGAATCTGTATGGATTATGACAATAAAAGCCATGCAAGCTTAGGGGCCCGCTCTTTGACTGGGCGGATGAGAGGGACACTTTACAATGCCTTTAATCCTCTCCACTTTGATCCCAGGGGTCGCCACTAAAAACATCAACAGTGAAGCCGACTTTATGGCCTCCTGAGCTGCATGCTGTGCTGGGTTGGGTTCACTGGCCACAGGTGGACCGGGAGGAACTCAACTCATCGCTGGGATTTAAGTGCAAACAACGTCAACTGGTAGTCATAGGATTTTTGTATTAAACTATTAATAAAGAACATGTTTCTCCACCAAGGTGCACGGTTCTTTATGTGTCATACGAACATAGCTACAGAGTCGTTATGTCGATGAACATCTTAGGTCACAGGCTTCTCCAACAGTGCAACACAATAATACAGATAAACAGACAAATATAGAGCAAGTAAATATTAAAAAGTAAATACAAATAGTTTTTAAAAAGTGAAATAAGAGTCTATATGCAAGCTATTGGAATGATATATTAGATAAATAGATACATAATGAATGTTGTTTCAGCAGTCCAGGTGTTTAACAGTCTTCTGGCCTGTGGGATGAAACTGTCTCTGAGTCTGGTGGTTTTTGTCCGGATGCTGTGGTAACGCCTGCCACACGACAGCAGACTGAACAGTTTGTGTCTTTTAAAATGCATTCATCCATATCTCTTAAAGGCTGGTGCTTAAAACGGTTTATGTATTGACATTATGTGTAATGCCTTGTTAACATGCTATGAATAAGATCTCATGTGCAATGAAACTCTCCTTTGCTAGTTTCTCACTTACTGTCAAAAGAAGGATTGCTATTATGAAAAACGACTGTATATTTGATGAATAATGTCACAGCATGATAACATCTTGGTGCCAACGACAAACCTCAAACAGAGAGTCAACAATGACTCACTCACTGCCACCACTTGTTTTTGTTAAATGCCCTCCAGCCCATACCCAACACCAGGCGTAAACACGGCACCTGCACAGGTTAAAGGGTGTCAGCACCAGAAGACTGTTTTTCTTTCTCTTTCTTAACGACCGGTAGAATAAAAAAGGAGGTAGGGACTTTGAAAATCAAGAAGCCAATTGTATCTATGCACTCAATCAACCCTCCCACTGTTGTTACTAAACCAATGTTTACTCATTAAGGTTGATAGTGCCTAGTTAAATCATGTATACAAAGCTAAGAAAACTAGCTGTTTACATGTGGTCTATTGATGATTTAAAGTTATGTGGATTGGAAGAGATACTAGGATGTGAGCTGTAAATCTTTCTCTGCGAGTCGTCACACAACTTCCTTCATCTTGTGGGTGGAGGAAGGGTTATCTAGGCCACAAGGTTATTGCATCTCGATACCACAAAACAACTGGGTTACACGACATAAGCATATGAGTAATGAGATGGATGGCCGGATTTCACGGGAGTTTCTTGGCACACTCAATCCCCTGATTTCATCAATGCATTGTCCTGAACAACACAAGTTAGAACAAACCATGTGAATCAGGTAGGTTGGCAGTTGTCAATGGTTTCAGCTCTAGCCCTGTGTTCGCCCCTGTGTTTGGCCCTGTGTTCGCCCCTGTGTTCGCCCCTGTGTTCGGCCCCTGTGTTCGGCCCCTGTGTTCGGCCCTGTGTTCGGCCCCTGTGTTCGACCCTGTGTTCGGCCCCTGTGTTCGGCCCCTGTGTTCGGCCCCTGTGTTCGGCCCTGTGTTCGGCCCTGTGTTCGGCCCTGTGTTCGGCCCTGTGTTCGGCCCCTGTGTTCGGCCCCTGTGTTCGGCCCCTGTGTTCGGCCCTGTGTTCGGCCCTGTGTTCGGCCCTGTGTTCGGCCCCTGTGTTCGGCCCCTGTGTTCGGCCCCTGTGTTCGGCCCTGTGTTCGGCCCTGTGTTCGGCCCCTGTGTTCGGCCCTGTGTTCGGCCCCTGTGTTCGCCCCTGTGTTCGGCCAAGGTGTTCGGCCCCTGTGTTCTGCCTTGCAGCAGCCAGTGGGGCGTGGCTGTGGAGGTTATCAGAGGCACCGAGCTATCACTCAGCTCCTGGCCTCCATCGCTGCTCCGCTTAACCGCGGCCAGATGTGCTGCTGGCCTCTCTCCAGCGCAGCACTAAACCTCCGACTGACTTACTGCCTGCCTTCAGAGCTAGAGGGTTCAAATCTACACTAAAACCAAATACATCAAAACAACCGTGGTGAGGAAATCTCCGGAAACGCCATAATTGAGGCTGCTCTAGAACTTTACCGTTTAATGAGCTTTTTGTTCATGATGTCCACTGTGAAGAAAATACACACCAGGTGTTGTCACAATGTCCTCTTAAATCAAACAAAGTGCAAAATCAATGTTGTTATTTGTTTTTCTGGGGGTGATTTCCAGGTAACAAGTGAGCACTGTTTCCCATGTACACTTCTCCACAAGGCTCGTATCCTCTGCATCCTGATGGACTAGAACACAAACAACCTCTCCCTTCCTACATTGTGTACATTCATGTAAGATCAATCACACTTCAGAATGCTTGCTGGCTTCTACCTACTTGTTCCCATTGCACAACGCAGTGCTGGAATTGAGCGAAATGCTTCTAACCGGCCGTGTAGCTGCAAAACAAACTGGGTTTCATGTTATGAGTTCACAGAGAGGGGGGGGAGAGCACCATTGGGGGCGTTAGTTTGGTTCTTTAAAAGGTCACTAGTGAAAGTGTGTGTGTGAGTGTGTGTTGGTAAAGCTGTGGTAATGAGGGACAGATGACCCCCTCGTGCGTGGTCGTGTGAAGATCTAAGGTGACATTTGAACTGGTAGAGTGGGTGGACAGAAGGTGATACACAGGCAGGTCACCGTCACACACTCTTGAGCACACACTTCTGCCGCAACACACATCAGCATTGCATTGTTTGTGGAGCCTGGGATTTGCATTGCCATACTTACACTGTAGCTGTGCATTTGACAATAAAGCCTCTGAACTTTGCTGGGGGGAGAAATGATCAATCAGCAGTGAGCACATGACATCCAGGACTGTGCCTTGCCCCTGCCTCTCTGGGCTCTTTAACTTCAACTGCATACCAGCACACTGACCCAATTCTCACACACACACACACACACACACACACACACACACACACACACACACACACACAGTCTCAAATCCAGCACTCTCTAGAGAAGCAAGGATGGAAGAAGTGGCGGAGACAAAGACAGACATGAGAGCGGACAGAGAATACAGGAAGTGAGCAGGGAGATGAGGAGGCCAGCTGATGTGACTCTATTGATCCCAGTGCAGTGCTCGGCTGCGATCAAAGACGCCTGCAGGAGACTTTCATCAGGTCTAAACAGGAATTTGAATATCACACCTGAAGCGTGTCGGAGTGAAAATCAGCCGGCAACGACACGCAGTGAATTATATCCGTAATTGATAGGTACGTCTACTTCACGAACAGGTTTTTAAAGCAGGGGAAAGATCCAAGTAGGATTCTCAACTGTGAGGAGGACGCATCCCAGGCCCTGGTATGCGGTCATTACATTAACGTGAAAACTAGAGGAAGAGCTGTTGTTTAGGAAATAGTTTCGAGCTGCATGTGGTACGAATGGAAGTTGAGTGGGTCTTCATTAAAAGAGAAAAGGAATGTAGTCTCGAACAAATAAAAAAAAACAATTTGGAGTGTGAGGAACTATTTGTCCGGGTGAATTAAAACGAGAAGAGTGTTGCTGTCGAGCGAAGGCGCTGAAGAAAGACAGGCAGGAGTCTGTCTGCTCCGCCAGCGCCTTTGTGTCTCATCTCAACACCACTCAGTAATGAGGTTTCTCAATGAGCTTCACACAGACAGTGGCATGAACTAACTCTCTCACACACACACACACACGGACACACAGACACTGGGAGTTCTGTTCAGGCAGCGTGTCAGTCAGGGGACGTTGTGGGTCTTGTGACACCCATTAGGGAGAGGGTCAGTGTGGGGGAGATGGGGACAAAAGAGATGCATACTGTGTCAGTTAGAGAGGACAAGCCTTTTCAGCCATCTAGAAAGATCACAAACTAATGTTCTTGCTAGCATGCTTTAATTGTTTAAGCTGCAGAGCAAATCAGATCCAATGGATATACCAATGAGCTTAACACAAGAGACATTTTTCAAGGGGTCTTAAGCCTATATGTGCAAGTAACAAGTCATTATTGGCGTCATAATTATTCAAGTTAATTTAATCTGCCAAACATTCCTAAATATTAAATAATAATAATCACACGGCTTCTATTCTATTCAGCTAGATCCTCAGTTTTCCTAACCCCATGCCTGTCGAAGTGTACGATTTACTGCCAACTTTGATAATCAAGTGTATTGTTCGAGTGTAACACGTGTGCAAAATAAAAACCACATTTGATGGATCCTTGCCAACGATGTTTGTTATATGCCTTCTTCAAATATTGGTAGTGATTGCCCAATAATGCATTATGAAGTTAACACTACATGAATCCAGTGTGAGTCAATAGCCTTTGCCGTGTCACATGACTGGGGCCTGAGACACTTCCCCCTCCCCTCTCCATGGCACTGGTAGGTGTTTGACAGGCTGTATGAGAGGTTTAGTTCCCACCCCATGTGCCCGTCCTGAGGGCAGGGGCGAGGCTGCCCCTTAAGGTGGGGGGAGAAAACAAAAGGGAGAGGACGAGCTACTGAAAATATGACATAAGCTGCTTCTGAAATTAGCAAATGATACCACTGGATGTCAAGAATGCCTCCTTAAAAAGCCTGTTATGAGTTGTAAATGTACACATGAATAATTAAATCATCTTTCCATTTGGGGCCATGGGGAGTATACAGCCACGTGACCTTGCTGGTGATAATGAGAGAACCAAATAGCCTCCTCAAAGTCAATTCACCGTAGATTTCAGCCAAACACACGCATGCACATTACTGCATGGTATGGAAATAGTGTTGGCACAGCCTTGGCACGTCCCATGGATGCACAGCACGCGGGGGGCAGGTCAGCGGGGGCTCTGTAAAGCCTCAGGCCTGGCTATATATGGCTGTTCTGTAGAGCAGGGGGAGTCTTCCCTGCAGGCCACGCTCAATTGAGGAATTATGTATTTTCTATGTTATCATTACTCTCTTTTTTCTTTTTATTCTTATATCCCGCAGAGTGGGGCACCTGAGATAATCTGCTGAGGCAGCTGGTTCAGAGCCAACTGATAAAGAGCGGAGGAGGGAGAGTGTGGAGGTATAAGCATGACTTTAAAATGACGAGATACCAAGCGTGTGTGGCAAATGTAATGCATACATGGAGGGGTCGACTAGTTTACAGCAGTTTTAGTTTGAAAACACAAATATAGAAAGCATGCATTTTGAGAACTACACGACTTTTTGTATTTGATGCATGCTCATAAAACTGCACATCTATCTATAGATCTGGGCCTGCTTTCCAGTAAGCCGAAAGAGTTGAGTGATTTGGAAAAGGGCTTTTTAGCCATACCGTAATTCTCATCATGGCCGTCAGTCAGATTCTGCAGTGCTGTGTTTTTAGAGGTTGACTGTACTCTGGCTCCTCTCCAGGGGCAACGGCTGCCCTCCTGGCAGAGAGAGCAGCTCCAGAGCCGGCAGCACAGCATGGCCGCACAAAGCTTGACATGGCATTTCGGGTCTTACAGAACAGCTTGCTTCTTTATTTTCCTTTGGGTAAAGTAGGGGTATACAGCAGGGGTATAGAGATAGACTGTGGGGGTATAGGACCCGAGGCCTTTTAATCAGGTGCATTATAGAGAAATCTATGTCTTTCATTAAACCTCTTTTTCTAAAATGGTCAGAATTAAGATGGAAATGTTTCCTTACTATAGACAGCAATGCACCAAAAACTACTCTGAGCACAAGTCAGCAGAAAGCTTGCAGAAACAAATATATAATGCACAGTTATAGTTTCGAAATCCAACTTCAAATGCAACATCCGATCAAGATCACAACCTCCACTCCCTATTGCCTGCCTTGAAAAACAAAAGCAGCCAAAGGAAAGACGACTGAAAGGAATCAAGAGTCACCACAAATCAAGAAGCTTGGTCACATTGTGCAAGCTAAAGGGGCCTTGCAATCTGTGACCAAGTGCTTGACAAAGCAGAAAAGGTCTCAGAGGGAGAAGAAACTCCACCCCTGTTTCAGTTGGGGGGCTGTTGTGATTATTCAGCCGGTTGGTGTTTGAAACCCTGCGGACAAACTCCTCCTTTCTGTGGATCGTAACGGACAGCCAGAGAGACCCAGGGAGCCGGGACACAAACTCAGCTTTGTGAGGGCGTTGGGCAGCTTCTGTCTGGATCTGGACAGCTGCTCCTCTACCAGTTGCAGCCCCCCTCACCCCCCTCCACCAGCACATGCTCATTTAACTGGTTAACATGACAGTCAATACAGTGACCGACAGCTGATCGAAAAGTAGGCTACTGCTGCATGAGGCTACAGTTAGCTGTGACTGTGCTATAGACACTTTCCCATGCAGGCTGTTAGGACCATGTCTTTGTGTAAACTGCAGGCTAATCTGACAGCCCCCTCTCGCACGGAATCCATTCCCAAACAGCAGCACTCGCAAATAGAATTAGCAGTGGACAGTGAATGGAGCGAGAGATTAAAGGGGACAAAAAGAGGCAGCAGCAGTAATTCTCTGTCCCATACGCCCCACTTTAAAAACACATCTGGTGGCGAGATAGCATGCGAGCATCACACTTCCTCATGACAAGCATGAGGCCCTGATTTCAGGTGTGGTGATCATATGAGTACAGATGTGTGTGTGTGTGTGTGTGGAGGGGGGGGGGGGTCCCGGAAGTTGCCAGCACTAAGGGATTGAATGCAGGTCACTGGAGCACTGAGGGCTGTCAGAATTAAATACTCGGCTAAGCTTGCTGCTTAGTGCACAAGCAAATTGATGTTTTTTTCCCGGGCTAGCCTATTAACAGACTAGGCCGTGCTTAGCAAACTAGATGACTGCTTTGCATGTAGGCATGTGGTTAAATGTCATCCAACAGTGGGGAACAAAATGGAGCCTCCTGGCTTGCTAGCTGCAGCAATAACAACACAAGGAGGCCTGATGCAACACGAGGACGCCGGATGAGTCTCCAATCCAAGGCCATCCCTCCATCATACACCACATCCTTCACTTCTACTCGAGCTGTCTCTCTCTCCCTCCTTGGCAATGTCTTTCAACAGCCGCAATGTTAATTTCCAACAGAGAAATGTGACACCAAGAGCAGATGGCCCGGAGAGTGGGATTCCCATCCAGTGAAGGGTTAAAAGTCCTGATTTAAACAGGATATGATATTTGGTTTTGTGTAAAAAAAAAGATAACAAATGAATAAGCTGCAGACAGAGATGTGAGGCCAACAGGATTAGTGTTATGACAGACACTGTTTCTCCATCCTTGCCTCCTCACCTAGTTTTCAGTAAGACAGGTGATGTAAGATGTGTGATGCATCAGACTGTCTGATTCACTCTTTACACACACCTCCCTGCTGAACAATTACCTACGATCAGACAGATAGCAAAACACACAATCTTAACTGGAAAATCTAACAGCCTCATCCAGTATTTTTCAGCTCAACCATCCATGATGTGGTCTGATTGCAACATCTGAAAATGTGATTCTTTCAAATGAATTTCCTGTTGTTCCCAGGCTTCATAAGAAGAATAAAAAACATGTATTCTAAGCATTGACAGTGAAAACAGGACAGGCCATGCACTGCGCCTCACCAACCTTGTATACTTGTCCATAGGTGCCATTTCCAACCACCTCCACCAATTCAAATATCCCAGCTGGATCCTGAAAAGAAAAGACACAAAGACGATTCAATGTAAATAAATAGCGATGTTGATATTTTTGTCATTTATGCACAACATGGTCCAGTGTGAGCCAGCTGTTGCGCACTGGTCTCCCCTACATGCCAAATGCATCTCGAACAAAGGAAAACCAGACACTGGCAACACCTCGCTTTGGCTCAGCGGTCATTTTTAATGCTCCAGCTCCAACACAAAGCACATTTCAGCACATGCTAACACTTGGTAATATTAGGCAGACTAGGGGAGGTGTGTTTTATCGAGCCAGGTGAAATAAAAGGCAGCGAAACAACCAAAAAAACATAGGCTCGGTTTTGCAGCACTCACCCGCAATGAAGCCAAGTCTATGTCTACTAGACTTTTAGCCGGAGAGTCGTTCGCCATCTTTCAAATAAAAGCCGAGCTTCCCTGTGCGTTTAAAAGAAATAGCGGCCGCTGTATCATTTGCGGGGACTTCTGCAGGATGTATTAGACAGAAGCCGGGGTGTATTCCTCTCTGTGGGATCCGCTTTTTAGCACTAAAAGCTGGGTATCGCTACTCCATGTTGAGGTGGCAGCAGCGGCTCCCTGTGCGCTCCCTCCCTGCCGGAGCACTGGAGACAAGCCAGGCGGAAAACACACACTTCCGCTCAGGGGCTTTCAAAATAAAAGTTTCACTGGAACATCATGTTCATTACATGTTCACTGTTTATGATTAGAGACACTGAAGTAAACATACATGTAAGTGACACAACATCTTATATTCAGATTTACTGTATTATTTTATTGCAGTTTGTTCCCCTTGTACTTTTGTTCATTAATTTTCAGATATGTCATAAATATTTATTGTATGTTCTTCTATTCTGTTATTGTCTTTTGTACTTGCTTTAAATAGTTATTTGTGTAAACATGAGAATAAATATGCAGGCCCATGTTTTTTTTTATCAGTAAAGACAATGACCAGTATAAGTAGTTTGTATTATTGGATGACAGTTAAGGCTGCATTAATATGTAAACATAGCTTTTATTATATCAAACATTTACCCCGTTTTGTTCAATAGAATTTCTTATTTTGATTGCCTGAATGTCAAATTGTTCTTCTCAATATATTTTATTTTGAAAGCAACATCACTTCATTTCCGCTTGTACTCCTCCTGCTTCTGTGTGACTTGGCGCAGCTTTGATGGAGAACCGCACCAACACAGGAAGCCGGTCGGCTCCACACAGACAGAAAAGGGCTGGGCCTCGATATATTAAAGCATGGATACCGAGATATATCCTGACACCTCACCTTAGCACGTTTATACCTGCATGCTAGGACACAAACAATTGATATTAGCGACAGTGCTTGTGAGAAACATGGAGGCAGACAGAGGCGGACCCCCCACCGCACTTAAGGACATGCGCGTTTCCACTGTCAATATTGGTAATCATGGGTGTGGCAAGTGAGCAATCTCAGGAGTGATGCTGAGTATTATAGTGCAGTGGTTGCTCAAGCAGCAATGAGAACCAATAACATTATATTTCATCATTACTCAAGCCAAATGTATGATGAATTTTTCCATGAAAGGTTCAGGGGTGTCAAACTCAAGGCCCGGGGGCCAAATCCGGCCCGCGACTTAGTTTCATGTGGCCCCACAAGAGTTTGCAAAGAATATAATATGTTTATTATACAGTTACATGCCGCTTTACAGAAGCACATTGCCCATAAACTACAGGTCCCACAATGCATCTCAAATTAGACGTTTTTTCTCGGAATCTGACTTTTTTTTCCAAATGTTGAAAAAAAAAATACCTTTTCCATAATAGTATGAGCAATTACTATTATTGTATCCCATCATGTTTCCTAATTGACAGTTTGTTAGTGGGGTGTTGCATGTTTAATGATTTCTGATAATAACCTCATTAATTATAGGAACTTTGAGCCCAAAAAGGCACTCTGCCTGCTTCAGCTCGCCATCATGGGGGGTTAATGTGTAGGATGTTGAATTCCTAAAGGCCACCCAAAGGGGCTACCTCTTAAAAACAGCAGTAACCTCATTGATAGGTTAAATTCTGCTGAAAGGGTTGTGTAACTTCAGAGAGGAATAATGTTCAGCTGCAGAAATCCACTTATTTATCATTATATACACAATGACATTTTCAAACAGACAGCGCTAAGCTTTTGGTTAAACAAACACATTCAACTAAACAATCAAACGGCAGGGCTGGGAAAACCAGTCTGACAGGACGAGAGGTAACCTGCCACGGGGGCAACACACACACACATACATACATACATAGATACTCACATACATACATACATACATACATACATACACACACACAGGGGCGCCGCAAGGGATTTTGGGCCCCATGAAAAGATAATCACATTGGTTACTTAAACATTTTTTCTTAATGTTCTAAAATAGTTTGGGCCCCTGTCAGTCACGGGCCCTTAGAATCGTCCTAACTTTTCACCCCCTTACGGCGCCCCTGCATACACACATACAATCACAAAGCCTTAACGTATGGCACTCACTTAAGACACTTAACGCTTAAGAGGAGTAAATCCACTTAAATCCATCTGTGGTAAGGTAAGCTTGTGCAGATGACACTGATAATGATCATTCTGTTCCGCCCCCACTGCCTGGAAGAGTTTGTTGCTGACACATGGCTCTGAAGTCATTGTGTTGTCTATCAACAGCGTGCGTGTGTTGACATTTGGTTCAAGGGCTCAACAGAGTTGGTTGCTTTCTAACTAATAACTAAAAATGATAATAGTTTACTGCCATCTTGTGGATGTTTTATACTACTGAAGCAACATACAGTACAGGTATAAGGGAGCACACACACAAATCATGTATTTTCTCAACAAAAAAAAGAAGGAACTGATTTTTTTTAAATACAACCTTTATTACTTACTAGTGCTGTCCTTGTATTATGACCGCCTGTCCAAAAAGTCACCAGGTGGATGCAGGGAGACAGCACTGTCTTACAATTTAGAAACTGTTGGTGTCAGGTTAATAATATTATAAATAGCAACATGTAATACAAATGTTGAGTTGCAAGTCATGTTAAGAACATTTACACGGTACAATTCTGATAGAAAACGGATCCTTTTAAATCCAGTGCAGTAAACAGCTGAGTAAATGGAGTCAGAAGCATGGAGTAACTTTTGTCAGTTTCAGTCAAGGCAGAACGATGGCTACAGTGTGGATAAGGGCGGGACCAAGGTCTTCCTAGGACTGATCAACTGAATCACAAGGCAATAATAGGCCTTGCATAAAGCAAAAAACAATGGTTACAAAAATACTTAATGGCAATTCGTAACTCCTAAAAACATAAATGAAAGATGTCCAATAACTTCCTATTATATTTTTGCAGTTTACCCTCTTTTTCCAAACATGCTAGCGTCCCTGAAATAGGCCGTCTCCTATGTCCAGCAAGAAGTACAGAAAAGACACAGCATGTCAAACGCACACCATTGTAACTGGTGATCCAAACAGTGCAGTATATAGTAGCTACATTACAGGGTAACGGGCCTGTATCCCCAGCATTACAGAGTACCTCTCTTTGACATATGAGGACAAATCATTCATGAGTATTAAATATAAGATAACATGTGTTCTGTACCTGTGAATGTTCTTTGTATCTACTTCTTACCTCCTGCACAAAACGATAAATCCTGCTGCTTCTTTTGCCGGTCTTTGCAAATACAGCCAAAACCTGTCAATCATTCCTAAAATAAAAACATTACAGTGTGCCATCTACCAGCCTTTGAGGTCTGCCAGTGGCACATAGTCCGCTACAATACACCTCTGTCTCAGTAAACCAAAGATGTTGGGAGGATATATGCAAACATGTCTTTTAGTCAGTGTTAATCATTTCAGTTCAGTAGAAAGTCTGGGCCCGGGTAACCAAACAGGCTGAAGTCTCCCATGTAACGTGCGTACAGACGCCTGATGTCGCGTTGACTGATGCCTGAGAAGTAGCGCTCCACCTTGGTCCTGTTGTAGCGTGTGATGCCTGGAGGGATGGCGGGGTAGGACACCAGCTGGTCGATGCCCGCTGCTTTGAGGATGTGAGGGGCGTCTTGCTCCAGTGTCTCATGGTGGCCCACCACGTTGTAGTGTATTTCGCACGGCGCGCACAACTCTGCGTAAGTCACCCAGTGAATAATGTGCTCACCAAACTGACGGTCCATGCGGTGGCGGCCGTCTGCGTCGCCCAGGTAACGGACAAAGTCCTCAAAGTGCAGGCCGGAGGCGGAGAGCTCATTGTCACGGTGGCTCTTGCGGTACTTCCGGATGATGGCCGGGGCGATGTCATGCTTGTACCAAGGCTCGAAGCGTGGGTTCTTCACAAACTTGTCTTTGAACGCAGAGATCAGCCGCTCAAAGGGGTCTCTCACGATGAAAAACTTGAAGTAAGTACTTAATCTGTTGAGGCAAATACAGGTTTATATATTTAAATGATGATATTATTATTTATTTGTCCCAGAAGGCAATTCTGCAATACTGTTGACTATCATAAACACTTATAGCATTTTTATCTTCCAGCCAAAAGGCTACTGATGGTCAATATTTGACTAGTAAGCAATATTTTTTTGGGCAAGTTTGTAAAGCATTCCTAAAGCATCATATATAAGAATGAACTCAGCAAGTAAGCGTTGGCTCACCCTGGTGGCTGCTACATTATTAACATTAAGTCTTAACAAACCTGTGAGTAATTTCCTGTGGCTTGAGTGATGATAGGCGTGGCAGGCCGTTCTTCTCATGGTCATGGACAAGGTTTTCTGGGATCTCCTCCACGGTGGGGAATGCTCCTGTCAATATTCACAACATAAGTCATCATGTGAAAGACTTCTAGACATTGTTATTACATTCTACTAACCCGTACTTACCATTGAGCACAATGAGGACCTTCTTCCACTGTGTGTTGCCCACTTTAGGCGTCTGGCAGAACAGGATCTTGCGCTTGTCGCAGACAAAGATGCGGTCCAGGACGAATTTGCTGATGGAGACGTGAGTCAGATTCCTGAGACTGCTGTTCTTACACACAGAGGAGAGGATATCGCTCCGCCTCTCAACCTCCGACTGCCAACCTGTCACTGGAGGCACCGCTGACGACTGAGACACAACAGTAATGTCACGGATTACCTTTTAATATGTTAGTGTTGCAGAGAAGTGAATGGCGTTGTTTTAATGGGGTCAGTGACGGAGTACAGTTAATAGTCACCTGATCAGATGGCTTTGGAGCTGTTTTCTGTAGACTGGAAACAGGAACTGGTCTTATCATCTTGGTGCCTGGCACGGTCCAGCTCTGACCACCAACCCTCTCTCCATAGTCTGACAACACACAATAGAGTGGGCTGATCACATTTAGCCCTTTAGCTAACACTACTAAGTCAGCGTTAGACCCAGCAGCTTACCATCCACAGCTTTGAAGGTGATGAACTTGCTGACAAACATGAGGATGAGCAGCACCCAGCCGCAGGCCCCGAGGAGCAGCCAGTGGTGCCGCATCACTCCCCCCATCAGCTGCCGGCCATGGAAACACAGCTCTGGGCTCCCTGCACACAGGGGACATCTTAGTCCAAGAATGTTTAATTTAATCTGAATGATTGCATGCTTAAGTATAAGAAAGATCCAGTTCAGGACATTCACATTGCACAATCATTATATGTTCTGGCAGTCCTGCACAACCCTCAAAATTGTTCACATTGTACACAAATCTTCCTCTTATATCTGCATGGCTTACCACTTGTCATATCAATACTGCACATATTTTTACTAAATTTGTAAAATGTATGTAAAAATAGCTATATTTTAATGCTATAATAGTTTCCTTTTCTTGCAATGTATCTTCTTTAACTGTGTTTATATAAGCACACCAAGGAAAATTCCTCGTATGTGTATACCTACTTGTTTCTGTTTTGTGTTCTTCTTTCTAACAGATGAAATGTTCCTTGCTTAACCTCTCAAACAGATTTCAACAAAGCATTACAAAAACAAGCATTATTTAAAAAATACTAATTGCACAATGTAATTTTAACTCATTTGTTTTTAGAATAAAATGCAAATCTCAATGGATGACAGACAGCTAGCTGAAGACTGTACTACACATGCTAGCTGTTAGCTGTGATACATGTTCGCAAGACTGTTTAATACTAACATTTTGATGTAAACGAACCATATAAGCTAGACTAACAGTGACAATTCATAAGAAGTCATTGTTATTAGCTATTCAAATTTTATAGTATTTTATGGTTAGCTTAGTATACATACATTATCTAGCTGGTCAGTTAGTTAGCCAACCAGTTAGCCACACCTGTCCCTCCCAGACAACTTGATTTACCCCGCTATTTCCCACTGAGGTTAGTTAAATGTTAAAATTACACATAAAGCAGCAGGGCAGCTTTGTGTCTTACCTTCTTATTGAGTTACAACAACTTCACGGCTGCACAAACTCGAGAAGGGTCTAGCTGCGGCCGCGGACAGTACACAACACTACACGACACTACACGACACGCCCACCTGATACGACACTACGGTGGCTGAGAGGCACTACCGTTAAAAGCGAATTGACGAGATTTACATCATACAGCCCATGCAGTATAATATTTTACAAATGATGAATTACAGCAAACATGTGCAATATATCCATTATCACAGCTCCCTGGGCTGGCAGTAAGGCGATATGGTTCGTTGTTATTGTGCATCCATGGGTAAAGAGAAACTGTACTGAACACGTAACATGAACGTGCCGCGGAACAGGTGTTGCCGTTTAACTGGTTACACCGGGGAACTCGTGACGTTCGATGCCGATATTCGGACGAGTACAGCGAGGACTACAAAATGACAATGAGGTGACTGGGGATGTCTGTTCAAAACATTGCAAACGTGAATAAATCATTTCAAATATGTATTTGTCTCCGACTTTCATTTGTACATCGTTGTTAATGTGATGTTTAGTAGCTTTGATAGCTGTCCATACCTCCAGACAGCCTAAAAGTAAGACACAAGTTGTTTACTCACAGCCCGAATGCAGCATCGAGATCCGTGGCCAGCTGTGATCCTCTCTGGTTAACTTGTGACAGGACTTCTGTAGCTATTCTCCAGCGAGCAACGTTTTTATTAAATACCTCCATCCCTCTCATCACAACAACACTCTACACTGTGCAGAAAAAAAAAACATAAATGAAAATAACCTTGCTGGATAGCTTAGAATGAAACAAACAAACTATCTTCCATGGCTGATACTGATGTCACAGACAAGTCCAGCGGGGCACAAGTTGAATCCATATAATGAAATTGTTATTTTATATGTATGTATACATATATACAGGGTTGGGATGGTTACTTTGTAAATGTAATCAGTTACTGATTACTGAATACATTGCATATAAAAACATACATATAAAATAACAATTTCATTATATGGATTCAACTTGTGCCCCGCTGGACTTGTCTGTGACATCAGTATCAGCCATGGAAGATAGTTTGTTTGTTTCATTCTAAGCTATCCAGCAAGGTTATTTTCATTTATGTTGTTTTTTTCTGCACAGTGTAGAGTGTTGTTGTGATGAGAGGGATGGAGGTATTTAATAAAAACCTTGCTCGCTGGAGAATAGCTACAGAAGTCCTGTCACAAGTTAATCGGAGAGGATCACAGTTGGCCACGGATCTCGATGCTGCATTCGGGCTGTGAGTAAACAACTTGTGTCTTACTTTTAGGCTGTCTGGAGGTATGGACAGCTATCAAAGCTACTAAACATCACATTAACAACGATGTACAAATGAAAGTTGGAGACAAATACATATTTGAAATGATTTATGCACGTTTGCAATGTTTTGAACGGACATCCCCAGTCACCTCATTGTCATTTTGTAGTCCTCGCTGTACCCTTCCGGATATCGGCCTCGCAACCACAACCTCACACACTGGTACTGAATGTGCATCAAAGTGTTCCTATGGAGCAAAATATACCAAAAGATAAATGTAAACAACAGAAGAAGCGATCGAAATGTGTAATTCCTGGTTATTAGACACGCCCCATTCCTACCGGTGTAACCAGTTAAACGGCAACACCGGTGTTCCGGATTAACTGGTTCCCCGATCAACTGGGGCACAGATGTGGAGGCGTGGCCTACCGACAGAAATACACACTTCGATCGCTTCGATCTGCTCGAAAAAAAATGTTTTGGCCTATGGAGAGAAGGAAGTCAAGCAAATACTAAGTTTGCATGTTGCACGTTGAACATACAGTTTAGAAATAAGTATTCTGTTCTCTTTATATCTTGAATAGATGAGTATAGATTACAACTATCTGATACCTAATGAAACACTGTAATGATAGTGATTTAGATGCCGATATTTCTTTATAGATTATTGACAGGCTGTTTGACACAATGAATGGACGCAATCCTCGTGCCAAAGGATTCAAATCTCCCTTGGGTGCTTTGAATTGGATAGAGAGGAAAGCATTTTTGTCAAGAGCCAGGGAGTACTTGCTCACTTTGGTGACAAAAGATGGAACACCACTTCACCGATCTAAGAGGTCTATTAAAATAGTGCTTGTTATTCATGCATGAAAAGTTCCCGACATGAGTTCAACGATACTCTGTTCCGTTATGCATCGAGTTCATCGAGCTCTGTTCTCTACATCAGGTTCATATGATGCTACTGTTACAATGTTTTTTCCTTTAGTTTTGTCTGCTAACATGATGCTCTTTTATTTCAATGTTTTTCTGTGTTCAGTTTTGTTTGTTGGAATGATCTTGTATTCATTGTTTTTGAGGTCCCAGATGCTTCTAAATAGTATGTATTACACAACATCAAGTTTTGCAGGTTTCAGAAGGAGGGTATATGTATGTTGAAATTATGTTCTCTTGTTTCAATGTTTTTCAATCTGCAGTTTTGTTTCTATTTGAATTATCTTGTATTCAGTGTTTTTGAGGTCCCAGATGCTTCTAATGGTACGTATTACACAACATCAGGCACATGTAGGTGTCAAAATGGTTTGTATTGCATGTGTTCTTGTTCTCAAGTTATCCCAGTTCTGCATTTACATTGTTCCTAGTTAGCTAAGTGTCCTACAAGTATACTGTATATGTTTTGCCATGATCAGAGTAATAAAATGTTTTTCTTTTGCAGGTACTTGTCAGTCATCGGATTTGTCATTAACATCGACACGTTGATGCTGATGATTCCTGAACTGCTCCAAGTTCAGCGGTATGTCCTCACCTACAGGTTCAGCCAGGATCACTCCTATTTAATTCCATCAGAGCGTCAGGTAGGGTTGATGTTCTTTTAATTGCAATCAATTCTGAAAATGACTTATGAGTAATAAATGTATTGTGTGCCTGTTTTCCATACAAGTTGGCTGGAATAACAATCCATCTGCACGCCAGTTCCAGGCCATCTTCCGCCGTCTGATGGTTCGGTGTGGTGTTTCACCTAGTGAGGCAATGTGGCAGCCCAAGATCACACTGTGTCCCTGTCTGCGGTAGAGATGTCCTCTGCTGAAACTGCTGAAGAGCACCCATCTCCATTCGCCAACATTTCGGCTGTTGTGAGTGACCACAGCTATCTTCCCACTCGGTTTGGTGGTCTGGTGGAAAATGCGCTGGTCTACATCGCAGGATTTGTAGTCTGGCAGATTAAGCGAAAGCTGTCCTGTGATGTGTGCCGTGGAAGCTTGGTCAGAGATGCTGTACCTTCATCATTTGATGAGAGCTACCACCACCTTCTAGCCCTGAAAAACAACGGTGGCCTAGTGATTCCATCACAAGGCACAGTGAAGGTGCTGAGAGCTGCAGAGAGGGTGATTCGCCAAGCTTCAACAAGGCAAGCTCCAAAGGTGTCGACAGTCACCTACATCGTCCGGGAGGAGATTGGAACGGAGGATGTTTTTCAGCTTGGGGAACACATTGAGGAGACGCAGTTTGGCATCGACAACCATTATTCCAACTTGTTGTCATTGGTTGTGTCTGTGTTTCTGAAAATAAGACTACACCACATTGCCAAACTCACCTCTCTTGACCTGCAGAAAGGGAGCACGAGAAAGAAGCTCTGCAAAACAGTCCTCTTTCAGGGCTTTTAGCTCATTTAAACTTTCATGAGCAACTTTGTGTAAATATGGTTTGGGGCGGGGTGGTGTCATGTTCTTGTGTTTAACTTGAACATTTACATTTTTTATATAGATATAGATGTAGATTTTCATTTTTTCTGACATAGATATAGATATTCATTTTTACTGATATATAACTTCTGTCTATGTATAATTTATTATTGTTTCTTCATTTTTCAACTTATTAAAATAGCTGAGTAGTAGGCCTACACAATCTGCTTCTGTTTCTCCATCATATAGACCATTAGTGTTTTTTTATGTGTGTGTATATATTAGCCTATATTATATATCGTGTGTCTTTTGCAAAATACCTATCATACATAACATATAGGCTATCAAATACCAGAATATTCTATTGCTGTTAAGCCTATGAATATTAAAATACGCCGAATCATGTGTCCGGTATCATGCCTACATATATGACGTTTGCAGAGAAAAAAAAACCATGGAAATCAGTTTTGTATTCAGCGAATTATGATTGATTAAATGCGCTGACACTTCATTGCGCCTGCCAGACAGATAATACTGAGTGGAGCGGGTGACCGGTCCAAGATGGCGGCCCCACGGCAAAATAAAATACACTAGATACAGCAATGCATATTATGCAACACCCCCTTCAGCAGTTTATTACATTTCATACGTTTTTATGTGCAATTGGTTACGAAATTACTTTGAATACTTAGTTGTGTAATTGGTTATGGAATTACTTTGAATAAGGAAGATGGCATCTAAAGTCAACCAATAAAACTTCATGAAGAGTGGATCAGGATACTGAATAGATGATTTAATACCTCATACTTACTAATGCATGGTTTGACTAAGAAAAAAGTATTACGAGCAGAGCAGTTTAACACAATCAACATGTGTAAAAAAAAAAAAAACATTATGCCGTCAACAATACCATACTATCAATTCTTAAGTTATCCCTGTTAAAACTTAACCTCATTTTAATTACTCCTATATTCTAGAAAGGGACGAGGCCTGAATTATATATCTTCACAATGAAAAGCAAGAAGCAATGTTCTGCTCGAATGAAATAAGTTATCCTTTTCATAAATAAGCAATTAGTAAGGGTTAAAGACAGCATCTCTATACACAATTTGTATACAGCTTAATCCAATAATTCCCCAAATATAATTCAATTTAGTGCAAAAATAGAAATGAAAGACACAACACAAGAGCGGTTCTTTGATTTTATTTATTCGACTCGCAGAGTTTAGTTTTCATCAACATTGACTGTCTGCAGACCTGTTCGGGGAAAAAGAGGGAAAGATTAATAAAATGTCTTTGTTGCTTAAGTGTAGGAACAACAGTCAGTTGGTGAAATATTTACCTTTTGTTGTTGTGACGGGAACATATGTAACCAGGGTGTAGAGTTTGTTGGGAGAATCTTCATCCTCATTACGCTTCCTGGAAAGTCGTACGCGCATCCTGTACGGCACGTTCCTGCACAACAAACCACATTAGGATGGTTACTATCTTTGATAAAAACAGTACAAGTACATTGCCAGCAGATGTGTAGGTCTCCAATTTAGACAGCATTAGTGCAATGTAAGTGCAACTGTCTCACAAGCGTAAACAAGATGTGAAACAAAGTCCACATCAATTTTAGACTGGTATATTGAGCACTGCTTTAAATGGAACTTTCTTGTGGCACGCCCAAAATGTTTGGTTTTATCAGTTCCTTCTTAGTCATGTGCCGACAGTAGACACTTCATGTGAGCTGACAGACAGACTCATGTTGGAAAAATATGTCTCACTAAATTCAAGCTGGCAGCAGTAACTACTTTTATCTTTTTGAAGTTTGAGTGATGACCGTAAGAAAAGAAAAAAGAAGCATCCATTTGCTATGCTTAGACATGTCTCAAAATTGCTTCACAAACCATGCCATCTCTCTACAGCACACAGTAGCACAAGCAGAACATTGAGAGTATACTTGTGGCCATTACTTTGGTATGATTAAAAAACGAACATGTCTTGTCATGTCACCGAATTTAACGAGTATAACACCATTCAGAGAAAGCCGTGTATTTAACTGAAACATGGACAAGCAGTGCATTTAGCTCAAACATGAGTATAACAGCGTGTAATCTCACCTGACACCCTTGCTCCACACTGCCTTGTTGAGGCGAGTGTCAATGCGGACATCGGGAGTTCCCATCTCCTTCATGGCGAACTTGCGGATCTCCTTGATGGCGCGGGGAGCCCTCCTCTTGAAGCCCCTGCAAGGAGAAGACATCATTTAATCAAAAAGAACTCAAACTATTGATTGGTATTGGATTTATGGTTTTACTATATACACTGCATACATGTACATTGGACAACTTGTATGCATCTCTCAGTACTTTTAGACATAACAGACATTAGCACAGCAATGCATCCAAGCTGTTGCACAAGCAGACCATATGGCTTAATGAAACAAGATAAAGAAATGTACAGTACTCACACTCCATGGATAC
Source organism: Notothenia rossii (assembly GCF_949606895.1). Lineage (NCBI taxonomy): Eukaryota > Metazoa > Chordata > Actinopteri > Perciformes > Nototheniidae > Notothenia > Notothenia rossii. The sequence continues at coordinate 5,877,170 of NC_136901.1, forward strand.
GCTTGTGGACATTGATGGTGTACTCTCTGGTCACCACCTCATTGATGGCTGAACGCCCCTTCTTTTTCTCTCCTTTCTTAGTTGGGGCCATCTAGAAAACAATATACATAGTTAGATTCAAACACTCAAAGGCTTTCAGAATGAGTTACTTTACCGTCCAACATAAGGGACATTGACATTGTTAAAGCAGTATAGATAGACGAAAAATAGAAAACACACTACTAGATAAAAAGGCATGCACATAGTATTTAAAATAAATTCATTAGATTCAGACTTTACTGTCAGATGCACAGTAGCTACAGATGTCACAACTTCATTACTGCTTATGCATATGGTTGCTATACAAAAACAGAGGTTACATCCACAAACATTTAAATAATCAGCCCAATTAGTTTTCCTTTTGTCAAGCGTTTTGCAGAGTTAAACGTGGCACCTGAAGTTAAAAGATAACTTAGCGTTAGCATAAGGTTAGCTTGCTCCAGTGTTGTTACCAACCGCAAGTCAATAATGGTAAGATACAAAGCACGTAAGTAAATATAGAATCATAAACTATTACCAGGGATTTAAATCATACGAAAATATGACATTAACACGTTTTCTGACTGAAAGAAAATGGACACTTTGATTCGGGAAAATGAAGCCACTCTGGCGGAATCAATGCCGTACCGATGGACGTTAATAAAAGCTATTTAAATGCGTTATACTACATCCAAAACCACATGAAACGGACAGCCAAACATTAATATACATATTGAGAAGACATTCACGGCCGATCATGTCTTTAATATAGCAGGATGGTCATAGATTGTAGAATTATAATCTGCGTTAAAATTACTCACCGCAGCTCGTAGATGAGGCGGAAGTCGGAAGGACGGACTTGAAGAAGAGGATTGTGGGTAAAGGAAACCGGTCCGTTTTATATGATGTTCGTCAACGACATGCACGAACTAAGGTTCCGACGATAAACGTTGTCAGGAAATGGGTATATTATACATTCTAAAAATTATTAGACCTCTGAGAATCTTTTCAGGGAATTCATTAAAGGAAATGTACATGTTTGCATTACCAGGCTATTCAAATAACTATGGGAAGTATTAATGTTCGATCTCTCTCTTCTATTTTGTATGTGATTATGTGTTAGAATATCAGCTGGCCTATGTGTGGAAATGGGCTGTGTGAAATGGGCCAGTGCAATTGATGTATGACACACAAGAATAATCATTTATTTCCCAAGGCTTGGATCCTCTTTAAGATTGAGAACAATAAGCTGCATTTCAAACTTTGGCAATATAATAGGTATTTGTATTGACTATTTTCTATTCTATCTTCTTTTAGTCAGCGTATGAGGTCTTCTATACCTGCCATATTCTTTTCTTCATCAATTGCTAGTATCAAACTTAAAAAATGCATGGAAATTATAATTTTAATACGACTTACACTTACTGCCAAAGTTTAGGAACACATAATAATCATGTGGTTCTAATTATATGTCAAAGCACTTTCCTCAAGATGCATCATTTCGCCTCTAGTGGCTGTCATCATAGCTCATTTGACCAAATGTATATATTGTTAGTACACTTCCTGGGTGTTCCTGGTGTCATTACAACCATGTCACAATGTGTCCTACCTCTGACTGCCACAGGAGTGCAGCAAAGTAAAGAGAAACACTCATATCCCTCAGCATCATTGTATAAAATCCTATTAACTGACACATGTATGTGGTAAACAATTGGATGGGTTTTTTATATCTTGATATCTAAAATGATAAATGCATTAGATGTGCATGGACAGTGACAGTGGGAAAAGAAGATAATTTATTTGAACATACTTCTTGCAAGAAGCCTTTCTTTGTATCATGCTTGGAGGTTAAAATATGCTGGGAAAAATAAATATCTTCCAAAAGAATAAACATTAAAGAATAGATATTTATTTTCTGTTTGCATCTACTAAGCAAGGATGATTTTCCATTTGAGCTTCTAGATGCTATTATAATTTATCTTATTTAACCCTCTTGTTGTCTTCGGGTCAAATCTGACTGATTTACTACTAAATCAATCATAACTTTTTTTGTTTTACATTCGATTGCATTAAGGCTTTATGATATCGTTCACAGTAGACATTTGAACATATACAATTGCTGATCACCACTTTCATTGAATTTTGGGGTTCCCAAAGTGTGGGAAGGTGAGCCTCCCCTCACAGAACATAATCACAGCCGCGCCCCCCCTCCCAATTATTATTTAGTGGGAATGCTGTTAACAGCTCGGTCGGGAATCGATGGCTATTACTTTTCTCATTCATAACTTTCATAATTCCAGAGATACATCCCATAATTCATCACATTTTTAACATTTGAACTTTAACATTGCGCAGCTCGTTAAGGCAGAGTGCGTGATGTCAGAGTTAGAGTGGAGGACAGTTTGAAATTTGCCTTCATATATTTTTTTTAAACTGCCATAATTCCCAAACCCTACATTCCTGAGACATAATTTGTCATGACAAACGTAGGAAAACATCCCGTAGCTTGAAAAATGACAAATAATTAAGCAAAAATAATTTTAAAAAATACTTTTTGAGGCCATGAAGTGACAAAAACGTTCAACATTCCTCCATTAAAGCCCATTGTAATTTCAGGCAGATATTTCCTCACGGCAGCAGCCGCACACCTTTAGTTCAACTGCCAAAAAGGCCACATTATTAACCCGAAACTACACAAAAATTACACTTCAGATACTCAACTTCCTTGACATGCTTCACGTTTTCAAATTTCACAGATATCTTTTACGGTTCTTCCACAAAACGTTCACATGTAAGAGGTTCATCTCTCATTCAACAATGAAGCCTTTGAAGTCTAGGCACCTCGTTAGCTCAACTACAAACACCTGTGTAATGGAACACGATGATGTCATCACTCCAACTGACATGCTCAGAGCAGCAGACTTCAGATAGCAGTGTGCAAACAGTCCAGCCGTGAAGACATCTACAGGACAGTTTTGAGATTTCTTCAAATGCCGTTGCCATGGCAACACAATGCTCGTCTTGAAACACAGTTTTCTCAAAACTTCAGTGAAAATACTCCAAACAGCCCAGAACTTCACAGGTTTGGTAACGATGCAGCCGTCAACGCATCTAAGCGTAGTATGGGGTGTCATCAAATGCCGTTGCCATGTGACGGACCACTCGCCATGAAACTCGATGTGGCTGTAAGTCCCATCGACACGGTCCAATCGTCCCCCAATCTTCACTTGTATATCACCGGTCCATGCCTTACCAGCTCTACGCCAAATCTGAGATCTCACCATATGCCGTTTCCATGGAAACGCATCCCTCGCCATAAAACGTGATGTCGCTATAACTCCTATGAAAATGTTAAAAAAGTGCTCAAACTTCACATTTGTGCTAACAGTCCAGCCGTGAAGACATCTGAGGGACAGTTTTGAGATTTCTTCAAATGCCGATGACATGGCAACACAATGCTCGCCATGAAACACGGTTTTCTCATAACTTCAGTGAAACTGCTCCAAACGCCCCAAAACTTCACAGGTTTGGTAACGATGCAGCCACCAACGCATCTAAGCGTATTATGGGGTGTCATCAAATGTCGTTGCCATGGGGACAGATCATTCGCCATCAAGTTAGTTCAGAAGTTAGCAGTTCAAATATTCTGCTGCTTTTCCAAGCCTTTTTACTTTATTTTCTTCTCTTATCACATATTCAAGCCCCCATTGTTCATGTATCCTTTCAATCTAAATTCGCCACTTTCTTCTTACACATTTCATTTCAATCTAAATTCTTCACTTTCTTCTTACACATTTCATTTCAATCTAAATTCTTCACTTTCTTCTTACACATTTCATTTTAATCTAAATTCTTCACTTTCTTCTTACACATTACATTTCAGCATAGCAGTTTAGCGTCACATGTTCAGCATAAAGCATTCCCACTAGCAATTTCTTCAGGAATTGCATTCTCTAGTTATTGTTGTTGTTGCTATAATGCAGGGGGTCCAGTAATGTCATAAAATGCTCTGTTTTCGCTACCTTTCTCTTTTTTGATTGGCTGAGCGTCACCTCCTTAAAACATTAAACAATAGCTTTTTTAAACCTCTTTATCTTTATGTTTTAAACATGTTGAGGTTAAGGATGGCAGCTTCCTCATACGTTGCACTCGGAGAGAAATAGTTGAGACGGAGATGTCTTTGGCAGCAGGCAGGAGTAACGTTTCACCAATGTTGTGAGTTGTACCTGCCTTAGCTATCCGTAACGCCTCTCGGTATGATGCTTCGGTTGCCTTTGTATTCACAGTGCTAAATGCGTCAATGACATTTTTTCTGTGACTGCAATTCCTTGAGCTTCCGGTCAAAAAACTCATGTGGCTTGGTCACCAAACATGGGTGTTTCGTCTCAATATGACGCCGGAGTTTACATGGTCTCATACTGTCATTAGCTAGCACCTCGTTGCAGATAACACACTGTGGCAGTGGAGCGTCATCAGGACCGGTCCATGAAAATCCTAGCTTTCAAATAATCATTGTCATACTTCCTCCGTTTTCTGACAGAGGCTGTCTCCTCTCTCACTTTAGGTAACTTCACTAAAAATGTATCCACATTTTGCCGCTCGCATACATTTAGCTGAAGTCAACTATAGATTTCACTCTTTCTCTTCTTTCTTTTTTTTGGCGGCTGCGCCTCCCTTGAAGGTCTCTGGCGCCCCCCAGGCGGGGCGCGCCTCACACTTTGGGAACCCCTTAGTCAACCATGGAGTTCCCGGTCAAAAAGGACCGCCATAAAGACAAGGAATTCAGGGTTCATACACTTTTTCACCAATGATTTTCAATGACTTTTCCATGACCTTTACCTAATTTTCCATGACCAAAATGTACTATTTTCAGCGGTACCACTGAAAATGGTATTTTAACATGGAACAGGAAAATAAGGTCAGCATATAAAACATGTTGTGCCTATCTAAAACAAATCAAATAGTAGGCTTACTAGCTTCTACACGCTAAAGCAACTCAAATCTCACCAGCAAAATACATCGTCAGTTAAATGACATTGTATGTTTCATTACGATACGATACAGTATTTATTATCATTGTAGTATTACTATTTAGGCGATTAGCTAAAATATAAATTATATTTGATGCTACTTTAGTTAAATTTTCATGATTTTTCAAAAACGTTGGGAAAATATTGTTTTACATAACTTTTCCAGGGCCTGGAATTTGCATTTTGAATTTCCATGACTTTTCCAGGTTTTTAATGACCGTAAGAACCCTGGGAATTAGTAACCATCCGGATCAGATAAAACACACACACACACACACACACACACACACACACACACACACACACACACACACACACACACACACACACACACACACACAAACACACACACACACACACACACACAGAACAATTTAACACATTTCCCACTCTTATGTGCCCACCCCCCCCCACATGGATCACACCTGGCACACGCAAGACATGGTCAGTGTCTATTCTTTGTATATTTACTGCAGTCTTTCATGTATACCAGTAGTCTGATACAATATGTACAGTTTGAAAGGGTGTTAAATGAAATTTGGTGATGATTAATGGTTTTTGTGTTAATGTAATAGCAGTCACAACAGGACCGGTTAAATTTGACCGCGAACACCAAAGTAAGGGGGGGGGAAACGAAGACAATAGGAGGTTTAAACAAAGTGGTAGAATAAATAAAGATATTTTAGAAGTAGAAGTAGCAACACTTAAATATCAAAATACTTTGTACAAGGAAAAGTCTTTCTACTACTGCTTGTGAGAGCAAATTCATTCTGAGCGAGGTTTCAGAAATCTCTCCATATCCATTAAAAGACGTGATCTGTGTTTAATTGAGCATGTAAGATAATCCATGTGTTTGTCTGTCCCTTTGATGACTTCTGCTGGCTGCAGGTGGCAATGTTGCTCTCCTAGAAACATACTGTGCTGCCTCCCTTTTTATGAGCTTTTCTGGTTTCTTTTGTTCTTTTGATAAATAGAAAAACCTGACTTGAGACTTTCTGAGGCACACCATCAAAGACTAACAGTGATTATTTCGGACAAATTGGTCTAGAAATCATGTCAGTTGAATAGCAGTCATTAACCAAAAAAGGTAGGACATTAGAAATGTGGCATATGCTGCATAAATGTATTATTTTTCATTATTTATAATAATAATAATCATAATCCTGTTACTGTATTAATATATGAAACATCCAATTCTTGATACCGGGCCAGAGATAAAACCAGTACCCTGTGTTCAGAGCATCTACAGGTGTCAAAACAGATACATGGGTGTGATATAGAAGGCAATAGTGTGGAAACGAGTTATGGCAAGTATATCTAGCAAACAGGTTTAAAGTTTTCTTTCCTCCTAACCTGGACATTTTCTGTGGATTTATCGGCTGTTGAAAGATATAGGCCCTGCTCCGAAAGATAAGCAGGAAAGAGGGATCATGTATGGACTGTGTGGCGGCAGCATATAGGTCTCACGCACATGGAGGGAAACGGCTCTCCGGGGATTGAAAACCAGGAGGATGGATTTGAGAGAAAAACAGGATTCTCTCTCTGTATGAGGCTCATTGAAGCAAACCAAAATAGAGGTGCTGACAGCTTCCTCCATGCAGACCTGGTGGGAGCGCTTATCCAGTTTTGCTTTGCGAGATAAGGGGGGGATTTATTTATTCAGGTTGATAGCTCTGGTGCACTTTGAATGATAAAGGAGTGTGTTTGTGTGCCGTGTGTTCATCCCCTTTCAGCGTGCCAATCAGGATTAAAGGTTGTGGTATGTAGGACAAATATGTTTATATTAGAAACCATAAATGAGAGGTCTTCTTATCCCTTTATTGTCTGCGGCCTCTACCTGAGAGAAGGATCAAACATCAGCACATTCCCATTAAAGGACATGAAAAACATCTAAAGATAGAAATATTTTCATCCATTGTTTACAAAAAAAACCCACATCTGAAGAGGGAATAAACGGAAGGAGGCCTTTTGTTGTGGTTATCCTCCTGGTGGTTAAAAGGAAGGTGTTGGGTTCACTATGGGATGGATCTCATGTTATTTCAGTAAGAAAATACATCTGTTCTGCAGTAAATCACATCCGTGTTAACTTCCCTGGTGCAGATGGTGATTTATTTCCCGTACGCCGGGCCGAGTTTCTGCGGCGTGCTGTTGGCACAGCTGATGAGGAGCCATGGGAACACAGGCCTCGGAGAAATACTTTGTTTTCATTTTGGGAGCTGTTGCCTTTGGCTCACAGGGAACGTCTACATACGGAAGAGGAATGCTGTTTTGGAACAACATGACTTAGATAAAAGGGAACTGCAACTTTAGGGGGAAAGTTATGAATTAATTCTTCCTGAGCTTTCTCTGTCTTGTAGAGGTCGTCCAGAGGTAGATGGTTGGCATGCTGAGATCTGCAGGCAGGCCGCACGAAGGGCTGAGGATAAGTCTTCAATTAGTATCACAATAATGAAGGAGGCGTCCGGCAATTTTACTCATAAAGGTCACTCCACTTGTAACAGTTGAATAACGTCTCTTTGTCTTGTTGAAGAAGTTTGTAAAAAAGACCTTCAGTCGATATTGGTTGTCAAGCGACTATTTGGTGGGCAGTAGTGTAATACTGGAGTGTTCCTCGAATAAGGGTTTTCTCTCCCACCAATATGTCTGTCACAATAATGCATGTGTGCAAGAAACACTGAGAAAATAATTGAATCGTAACTCAAGATAGACATACTGCTGATGAAAACTGTAAAATGCAGTTGAAAGCTCAAGAAAAAGCTACGTGGACATTGAGCCTAATACAAATGTACGTTTTAATGCACTTTATAACTGCATAAACTTTCTAAATGATACAAATGCATTATTGGTCAGCCCTTCCAACATGGATTGCTGACACAGCATGCACGTTATCTACAATCTGTTATGATTTGGAAAACTCAACAATCTTGTATTTGAGAATTTAAAAAAGGATGCTGGGAACCGAACAAAGGCTTGACTGTCGGCTCTATAGGGGGCCACATGGGACCCTTAGAACTTACATGAAAAACAAATCGCACAATAGCATAGACTGGAAAACAGTGGAGATCAGAGGCAGCATGGCAGCCCCCATCAGGGATGTGGTGGGGGGGTTAAGGTGCGGCACTGCAGGTCAAGCCACCCCGCTTTCCTCTGTTCTCCTCTGGGGGACCCCGAGTCTGTTACAACAGGAAGAGACTGAAGGTCAAAGCACAGATCTATTGTCTTCCTGCCTGTGTGACAGAAGCCTGTCTGTCTCTCTGAACTATCTCTGTTTAAAACATGACAGGGGGGGGGGAAGGGAAAGAGGAAAGAGGAGTGGAATATATGTGCTGAAGGTGATTAAAAATGTATACAGACAGATGACGGATTAGAAGTTCAACAGGCTTCAACTTATTTGATAAAAAGCCAGCAGACAGATGTACGACTACAGAACTCACCAACTCTTCAGTCTATTATGTGGCCCCCATGACGCCCTCAGCAACTTCACTGGCACTTCCCCCTGTGAAAGACACGCGTGCCCTCCTCGATAAGATAAAAGTCAGAAAATAAAGACACGGCGAAGCCTCTTTTAGCTTCTGCAGCCAAACAATTCAAACGTCTATTTTAGCAGATAAGGCGCGCAGACAGACCCCCCCCCCCCCCACACCCGGAACCTCAGGGGGACACACTCGTCCCTTTGTGCCCCGATAAAGGAGAGCGGTGGATGCATGTAATCAGCATATTATTGATAGTCTTAATGAGAAAGGCTCTGAGTCACTGAAGCCATTAGCCGGGATAAAAGAGGCTTAATTGTTTTGTGTGTGCGCGTTTATACGACGTGCACATGTGCCTGTGCTAAGACCGAGCTAATTAAATCCATTTCCTTCGTTAGCAACTTTTTTCCCTCTTAATTAAGAGGGTTAATTATGGGCCTGGACAGAGGTCGCGTGCACGTATGTGTGCACGTGTGTTCCCTAGACCCAGATGTAATATTATCAGAGGAGTAAAACATCACAATGAGCAGTCATGGCTGGTGTTAAACAGCCTTTGATATGTATTTAAATTCAAAGAAGGAGTGAATAATTAAAGTCAGTTACTATCTAGTAAATTATTATTTGTTATTTGTATTAATTTTCAAAGGTTTAGACGTTAGAGTAATAACACAGCAGCATCTCTTTGATAATGGTAGCCATCTTTTGTAAAAAAGGGGTGGATAAACCGCCGCTCCAGATGCAGTGTCCCTGTCTCATGGAGAGATCTACATGCTGTGGCTTCTTGTCCAAATCATCAACTAAGAAGTCTGGTGTTAACACCGTCTGCTGTCATCACCAGCGCTGTGCGGTACGTGGACGCCTGCAGAATACCAATGGCGTGGAACAGTATTCCTCAGCACGCTCCATCTACAGCAATAATATCGTTATGGCTGCCAGACATGAGAGGACTCTCCCTGCCTGCCACTGGACACACACCATTACTTTTGATGGCGTGTGTGTGTGTGTGTGTGTGTGTGTGTGTGTGTGTGTGTGTGTGTGTGTGTGTGTGTGTGTGTGCATGAGAGTAAAAGTGTGCGTGTGCCCTCAGGGTCACGCATCCTGCCGGGGTAAAATGGCTGATTCAGGACTCTGCCATTTTGCTTTTCAGCATGGGCCCATGCCGCCATAACCGTTAGACATCTGTGGGTGGTCTGTGATGATGATGATGATGATGATGATGATGATGATGGGGATTCTCTGCGGCCATAACAAGACATTAACACCTTTTACACTCTGTTGACTCCTCTCAAAGCTGCAGGCAAGTTTTGCATGGAAAGATAACACAAATTTGTCACACTAAAGCCAGCATGTAAGGGAGATAAGCTTGCCCCGTCCACAACAACATTGTGATTGTTGGATACATTTGCAATAGTGACAAAAACCTTATAAAAGGAGCACTCCAGTAATGTACTATTGAACTTCCATGAAGTTGAAGGACTGAAAACAGACATATTAAAAAAGGAACGGTCAAAATCTGTGCAACAAAATTCTTTATCCTACATTTCCCATAATGCAACAAAAGCCTTAAAGTGGACATATTATGCTCATTTTCAGCTTTAAGAAATAGTATCCTGACAAAAAATTGTGAACTGTGGGTCAACTAGTGCTAATGGAGACCATGAGACGTAGTGAAGAGCTCTGGGAGAAGGGGACGATGAGCTAAATTATTTTTTATATATGTAGTCTTTATAGCTTGTTCGGCTGCCCTCAGGTGATTTAAGTAATCGATGAATGCAGTTTTAACCCATTATACGTGTTCACCAGTGAGAAGCATCATTAGTGTTGGACTCTAATGGAAAAGAGTTATCATCTCTTTGTTGTTCTGAATTCTTTCCCAAAATCCTAATAAACCCCGTCCCCACATCCTGAATGACTCGTTTTAAGGGAGCACTGTGTGGGTGTGTTTCGATTATGTGCATGCATGCGCTGTCATGCCTACTGCTGGTGCATCGTTAGGTATGGCTTTTTATTAGCCTCTGGTGTGTTGGAGATGGGAGGGGGTCAGCGTGGCTCCAGCAGTAAAGTAGCACAGCCGTCAGCCCTGCACACGGGAACAAACACCCCATTAAACCAAGGCCTTCACATATTACTGTAATAAAAGCCCCGCTCTCGCCTTTATGGGCTTTTTAATTATGTCTATTCGTCTTCCCGGGCTTGTGAGCAACAGTTCATGATGAGCCCCATTTCACGAATACTCCACCACTGGCATGAAGCTGGGGGGGGGGTGGTGAATTAAAGGGGGAAAACAAAAAAGGCCCAAAGCTAAAATATGACTATTGTTACCGGAATGGTATTTTATGTCAGCACGAATCCAAAGGCAGTCTTTATTTCATCCAGGGGTTGTCTTTGTTTTAGATGTGGATTAGCATGGAGATGGAGAAATCTCACGCAGTTCGAGTGAGTAACACGGCAGCTCGGTAGTAATGGTGTGCATTAAATTAGCTCCATGAGATAAGGGCAATGGCTGGACTCGCTGCAGGCTGCCGAAAAATTAAACGTACAAATCATCCGGGCATGAATTAAGCATGGCACTTTGGGCCACTTCAGGGCTCGTACATTTGCCTCTTGTCTTTACTCTATTTCCACTTTAATATGTGTGTATAAAAAGGTCAGTCACAGGCTACCAGTGCTGCTCGATTTAAGCAAAAATCATAAATAAACTTTAAATACTATTGTTATTTTGCAGAAAAAGCCATCTCAATCCGTAACACATGGCTGCATAGATATGACATGGCAAAACACCCACAATGCACCACGAAAGAAACCCCCCCCCCCCCACAATTTAGAACATCCCAGATACGCCCCTGCACATTATGAGAACCTTAATGATAATAAGTAACGTATTAATTTATTGCATGTCTCCAAACCGTGTAAAACCCTGCTTGGTATAAAGGCCTGCTGATTGATAGAGCAATATACACAGCAGTGTGTACACAGCATACTTTTTATGCGCAGGTCATTTTTGCAGGACTGGACTCTACAGCTTAACCCCTTTTAACCCTGGCAAGCTCATAACACTTAACCTAGAGTGTAGTATGGAACACACTGTACAGATGCAACCAAATACAGCCAAGCCCTGCAGAGAAAAATGCTAAATAACTAAAAAAGTATTCTCAAAGCCGGAAAAGTGTTGACTCCAAGATGGATTATTAAATCAGTAGCTAGGGGAAAAGAGTTTTTCTCTTGAGCAAAGAATAAAGGAAGCGTAGAGCTTTGTTATACATTTTTAATGTCTTAATCAGGTCCTAACAAAGTGTCCAGAGGGTTTGTTTTGTCTGCTGCAGATGATAGCACCCATGAGGAGCAGCAGCACCACAGCCAGCGCGGCCCCCACCCCACACAGCAGGGCCAGGGACGTAGAGGAGGCTTAAAACGAGAGTAGAAGAGAAATAATATAAGTTTCTAAAAAGAAAATAAGTAAGTAAATGCATTTTCTTGTTGTCGTTTTACCTGCTCCAGTCACTTCCTGTACTTGGAGCGCTGTCAGCCTCTGGGTCAGGATGTTCTCCTGCAGCAGGACGGGGCCCAGAGCCGCCCCCCCCTCCCACTGTACCAGCCCTGCACAGGGGAAAGAAAAATCAACATACTTTATGGCGCATTTAGCCAGCTGATTCAACCATTCATGATACGACTGAACAATTTAAAACGGATCAGCTCAAAACCAATCCCCCAAAGATGCCAGGTGCCAAATGAGGGTAAGTTAGCTTGTCTAAATATGGGTGCAACCTCTGCTGGTCTGTGGCTGATTATATTCCAGTCCCTGTCGCTAGAAAATAAATGTTCCTATACTTTAAAACTATTCAGATGGACACAAATAGCTTTTCTGTGATATCTTTTTGATAAATGTAGGGAAAAATATTTTGACAGCAGTGGAGATGGTATCAAAACGTCTCGGTATGAGATGTTCAGGATTCATCCCAGAGTGTTTTGTAGTGATTCTGTAAAGCGTACCAGCTGCAAGGCTTCGTTTCCACCTCGGCTCGCTGCAGCTGCCCTCACAGCAGCCACACACCTTATTGTCTCCATCTGATGCCACCCATCTGTCCAGGGACAAGAAAAGAGGCCGTTACAGAGGCATGGTAAGTTGGAAAAATAATTCAAATATAACAGAAAAGTCAAATATCTGTGTGTTACTTTAAACACGTTTTCTTTGTGTGAACAAACCTGTTTGCTTCAGTCAGGTAGGAACACGCTTTGTGCTGCGAGTCGATGGGAACGGAGACTTTTGTTGCCTTCATGTGACATGTGATGTAGAGCTAAGGACATTTATATTCATACATTATATTCAGACTGCATCTCCACTTTAAATCAAATCTTTCAAGATGTAGAAATGCTGCTGAAAACAAATAACCAAAACACTGATGCATGCATAAAAAGGTGACCAAATAAAACTGTCGTTGCCTTTATTAAAATTACACATTTCTCTTGGTTTTAATCCTTTGATAAATAATTTCTGATCATAGAAGTACACAAACTAAAATCTATAAATGTTCCACTAATCTTTAGACATTTTAAAGCATAAACGATTACGTTAAACCAAAGCTCTGATTGTACAGTAATACACTTTTCTGATTTGATACTGGCTCTTATTTATGGCTCAGCTCCATCCATGCGTCATCAACTTACAGCATATTAAAAAGGCACTCGGTTTAACACTACCTGAACGAGCTCCCATCTCCTCAGTAGGAAAGAATTTGAACTAAGCACGGACGGCAACGGAGGGTAATATAGCTGTCAAACAACACTTACTAATGTGTACATTATGCACCAACCGAGGAATGTGAACGCAACACTTTGCATGGTCAAATCAAGATCAGATTGCTCGAATTTTAAATGCATGGAAGGAAAAATTGTTAAATAAATGACTTTATGATTCAAGAATCCGAAAGATCACATTATAAACATCTCGTACTTACTGAATTCCTGTGATCTTGCTGGAAGGCTTTCAGCTGGAAATGAAGTCTATCCTCCTGGCTCCTCTGCATGAAGTAAGACTTGGCTCCTGCCGGCTCAGTATCAATCAAACACCTTATATGGAAAAATACAGGCGCATGGTTCATATTCATAAACACAGGCAGGCCGTAAACGCTCCTAATGGGTACCGCATGACGTGCAAATAAACCTCAATTTTGATTATTAAGACTAGCTGGCTCTTTTAGGCAAATACTGCTTCATGAATGTTTACCCATGGTTGTTGATGAAGGGGTATCTGGGCTGAGAGTTGGGGTCGGGGGTCGCGGTGGCCACGCAGCTGTCCACGAAGACTCTCAGAGGGACGTGGTAACCCTGGAGGACCGCCGCCTCGATGTGCATCATGTCACTGAGGAAGTGAACGCTGGAAGGCCTCTGCGACTGCCAGTCCTCTAATCCAATACAGAGGAAGGAATAACTATAAGTGGAGGAGTAATGTTCAGCCATCAATTTGGATTATATGAACGCTAAATGATGCCCATGGGGAAGAGTGGGTCAGTGCAACAGCAGGGAATCAGATACAGGCACCGTAATAATAAGAGAAAAGTACTTTGAAATAGCAATACATTAATTACAGATGGAGTGTCCTTAACCTGGAAGAAACACAGAGGCAGACTTGTTTGAAAGTGGCATGATTTTTGGGGACTTTCCTGTAGTGTGTCAAATAGGTTTTTGTGCATAACGAATACCTTTTTGAACATTAAATCATGGAAACGTGTCAGAGTAAAGGCACAAAATTCAAATATGAACCTGAAAATGAGCACAATAGGGCCCCTATAAAACTTTCAAGTTTATTATACAATGACAACTGCTAACTTTTCACAACAGACAATGTGTTGCAGTCTTTGCATTAATTAGAAAGCATAATCAGCTGTTTTATTGATCCCTTTATTGTGCGAGTGACCCCTTGAGGTCAACTACGCCTACAAGGCTTTAATTTCAGCTCATCACCATGCATCAAAGTTCTGTTTATCAAGGCACTGCTTAGCATCTTAAACAACGTCTGCGAGGCCTTAAAGTGATTGCAATTACACCCGTCGCTGGGGAAATTAACCAAAGCGCCTGGTAGAGAATCTGAGTTTTAACTCGCAGAACATCAGCTCAAAGTTTGTTGTTTTTTTTCGAGTGTGTTGCCCACCTGTCATGAGACGCAGGGAGAGGTGCAGCTGCTGTTCTGCCAACATGGCGCCGGTGAAAAGCGTCCAGGTAGGCTTCACGGCAGCGCTGCTCGCATGATGTCTCCTGTGGGGACAATTACAGGAAGGACAGGTATTTCACTGGAGGGAGGCAGAACGATGTGGGCCACAGACAGGAGGAGAACATGTAAGCAGGAAGATATGACCATAACATGGTTTCTGAAGGGCTAAGCTACATTTTGATTTTTAGTCTTGCTATTGCAGTAATAGTGTATTGCATGTACAGCACTTTGGCTCAACCAAAGATCATTTTAAAAATGTGCTATATAAATAAAACTTGACCTGATTTGATTCAAAACATTAAAAGTGTGGTTTTCAAACATTACAAAATGCTATTTGAAACTTGTTTTCTGGCCAAAGGAAACAGTAGGGATGATAAGGCCGTGATTTAATACTATGACTTTTAACATAAGTGCTTTCAAAGGGGGGAAATAATGAGACTTTACCTCTTATAGTGGCATTCAATTACCACCTCAGCAGGGTTGGTTTTCAATATAAAGGTGTTGCCAATAGGTGTTGGAGAGTACAGGAGATAAAAGGAGTAGATGAGGGCGACTTCGGTAATCTGAGGGGAAAAAAAATCTACTGTTACTTCAGATACCCATGAGAGGATGGACACTATCAGAGAGACACACACCGTCACTGTGCTGCCACAGCCCTGTAACTCCGTCTGGAAGTGCAGGATGTGGTGGGCGTCGTCTACTGCGGCGCAGCCCCCTAAGGTCAGATCACTCGGTCGGATCAACTGACCGTTTCCTAGGAACAAAGAGGGGAAAGGTGCAGCTTAAATCGGGGACCATTACCTGAGGCCATTTTCTTTTCCTCATCCAGTCAATAACACTCACAGCGAGGGGAGGTTCAGCCACAGGACAAATACAAAGGTTTCTTAATGTATCACCGAGAGTCAGCATTCAGAATGCTTCTTCTCGGAGTGAAGAAATAAAAGGAAACATAATATTGATCCACAGTCTATAGTCTGTGCCATTTGCCGTAATCAGCACAGTGTCCCATCTTCACCGTTCCATTAAAGTTTCCCATTTGGGTTTCTAACCCTTTCTTTTTTTAGACATCAGAGCAGAAGGTATTTTGAATGACTGTGCCACTGTGGATTAAAAACAACATTACCTAGGAAGTTCTGTTTGACCTCTACGGTGACTTCTCCTTCACCACAGCGCGCTGCGATGCTTTCGGCCGGCACAGGCACCCTCTGCTTTATCACAAGTCCCCGCAGCTGGAACATCAGTCACATTTGAATTACACTGAACTTAAAATGGTGAGAAACATCAACATGGCTGCATGGAAGTCATACCTTTGATCGTGGCTTGAAAGCTGGGTTCAGATCGGGGCCTTTAAACGGCAGCGTCACAAACTCCTCAGCTTGCTCTGGCTCCAGCTGCTCCGAGGTCAGCTCTGTGGCTCCAGAGCTCTGCTGGTTTGGAGAAAGAGGCCGAGGTGGTTTGCTGGCAGCAGAGTTCCTGAGCTGGTAGATCTTGAGCCGGTATGTGACAGGAGAACGTTCTGGATCTACATGCTCCGTCAGGTCTGACTGATGATCTGCTGTCTGAAGTTCTTGCGGCGTTTGGTTCACAGTCTCATTGGTGTTTGACCATTTCTGTTTTGCAACACAAACATGTCCACCTGCGAGGAGAAGCACAAGCCCTGATAAAACCACCTCTCTGAACCCCATTACAGCTTATCACACAAAAACCTGGATATTTGGTGTTAATTCAGAGAGCAATGCTGCCGATTGTCTGATCAGCAAACATAAAGGTGTGGGAACCTGGCTTTGGCTCTGGCTCCTCCTACTCCTAATGACTTGATTTGACTCCAGCTTGGAGGATTCAATCTTTCCTCACTTCCTTTTCACTCCCAAGAGTGAACCCTTTCTTTATGTGAAAGACAAATTCAATTGAGAAACATCAAGATAATCATGTGTGCATTTCTAGTGTGGAAAAATACAAAACATTTAGTCTTTTTTTAATGCTTTTTAAAGGTAAACACCGCTTGCCAAATCTCCACTTGTCATGATGGTAATGAACAAAGACATTTATAAACAGAAACAAGCCTGACCCTAACAGTGAGAGGCTTTCACTGCCCCCCCGAGACAAATCAATCACTGAGCTCGGGGAGTTGCAGCCCGGGTTTGTTTCGCGCCGCACAGTCTTGAATGTCAAGGCTGCGCGGTCAACAGTCTGCAGAGTTCAGCGGGCTCTCATAAAATCCAGATTTATGATCACGCTCTGAGACTTCACAAATGTCACCACCACTTCATGCATGTGTGTGTGATGGGAAGCAGGGGGCGGGGCTTGAACCTGTGCCGGCAGGCCTGTCAATCACACATACCTGTTATGAATCTTGCACCCCTGACACTGGTAGTGTTTCATTATTTTAATAGTATATATTAGTATCCAAAAGGTAGAAATAGTGTCTGAATATAAGTATTCAACGTACCCAAAAAATAGTATTAATATCTGAATACTTTAATTAGTAGCCGAATTGAAGAATTTGTGTACGAAAATGAAAATGAAATTATCTTAATAGTTGAGTTAGTATCAAAATCGAAGTGTTCAATTATCAGAATAGTAATATTGGCATCCGAAAATAAGTATTGGTATGGTAGTATTTAAGGTTTCCAAATAGTAGTATAAGTGTCCGATATATAGCAGCCCTTTTCATAAAAATATGGTTTATTAAAAAAAATCAAATAAAGCTACAATTATGAAAATACTATGTGCATAATATCAACTATCTTAGAAAACATGGTGACTTTTCAGAAACATATACATTCTTTAAAATAAACATTTCTCATCATCCACGGCTGTTCACATGGAACTACTTCCATTAAGTGCATATAGATAAAACCATAATACAATTACATTTAAAGAAACTCCTTTTTCTAAAGGCTAATTTAGTTGAAATCACTTCGTCTCGATGAAGACACACTAATCTAGGCTGGAATACATTACAGCTCTTCCTCTCTGTCAGGATCTCCCTGCAGACTCTCCAACAGAGAGGCTGCCATTGTCAGGAACCGGCTTTTATCTTTTGCTGATCAGCGGCAAAACAAAGAGAGGAGGTGAGTGTGTGTGTGTGTGTGTGTGTGTGTGTGTGTGTGTGTGCTGCTGCTGTGTTGATGTGGGTATGTTAGTTCAGAAGGCTGGAGTGAAATCAGTCCATCCCTGCCAGTCAGGCCCCCTCTGCTGCCGATCTCTAACGTGGTTAGCTGCCTCTAATTTTGCCCCGGGAGGGCCCTAATGTGGCCCCTGTGGGGGTTACTGAAAGGGGCCTGGCAGCTAACTCCACAGACACACACACACACACACACACACACACACACACACACACACACACACACACACACACACACACACACACACACACACACACACACACACTCCCATCAGCTTCTGTTTCCAATAATCCTGCTGCATTTTCAGACAGGGACAGAGTGATGCAGGTAGGTCTCTGTTTAGACAACACACACATCTACCAGATGGAAACTCATCAACCAGGATGGCACTACGACGACGCAGATGCTCAGTGACAGTAACACACAAGAATCTACACACACACACACACACACACACACACACACACACACACACACACACACACACACACACACACACACACACACACACACACACACACACACACACACACACACACACGTCCCTCGTCACATTTTGCTGACAGCACAAAGTCATGGAAACAGCTCGATTTGGCCGCGCTGCACTGCACCATAAGGATAACGGAGATGATGGAGGCTCATTAAAAGCATGTAGTGGGAGATGGATTAGTTATGGCCTGCTGTTGTGGTGGGCGAGCGGCGCTCAAGATCGCCTGATTTCTTTGCGTTTCGGTGACTCTTCTGCGTCATTTCTGAGTGAAATGTTTTCCTTTTAACATGTCCTGGCATGTGTTTTTTAAGACGTGGCTTCATGGAGCCAAACTTTACTTGGTTTGTTGGCAATTTTTAAGAGGGAGCGAAGATGTTGAAAAAGTAGCAGCATGAGGGGGGAAGGGAAGAGGAAGTGAAAACAAAGAAGAAGAAGAAGAAATGTGCTTAGGGTCAGTGAACCTCGGGGTGAGGGATAACAGCCAGCAGCCCTGTAGGGAGCAACATGAAATAATAACAGCACGCTGGGCTCTGATTCACGGCCCATCAGCATCCATTTCCAACACGTCTCCACACAAGGAAGCACTCTGTGTTTTTCCACACACTCACAAGATACCAGCTCATACACAAAGGGGACACACACGCAGAGAGCTAATGGACTTTTATTAAAGACATGCATCACACCTACCGACCACACACAAGGCCACACACAAGGCCACACACACATCGCCTCCACACACTCAAAGACGATAATGATCTCCCAGCTGATCATTCAGGCAAAAGCCACTCGAGTTTTGACATCCTCGAACTCTGCACATGGCTGACCTCATTTTTTATCACAACATCCATGACATTTCTCATGAAAGAATCGGTGTCCCGCTCAATAGCCAGGGAAAGGCTTTTGTCACGGTATAAAGGTCTTCAGCACGGCTTGATTGACAGGTGTCATTGCCCTGTGAAGAGCCACAATGCAAAGGCTGGAGAGCCAGCAGCTGACCTTTAACCTCACAGGCTCCAAAGTTTCTCTCAGGGGAGAAACTTCTCATTTTCTGTCTGTTATCTGATTCGTGGAAAATCTTTACCTGATTGTTATTGCGATCTTCAAACCCCAATGCACACATATATCCACTTCATACTTTTTGGTTTTAAGATCAAATTGAATTGTGCTAACATGTCTTAATAAACCTAAACAAATATGTAATGTAATATTATATAATTGATACAGTCACTTTTTCAGAGACGGGTGGCGCAGTGGTCTGTGCGTTTGATCATCAGATCGAGGGGGTGTTGGGGAACTCCAGTTCGAAACCCGCTCCCGCCCCACTGCTTCAGGCCGTTGTGTCCTTAGGCAAGACACTTCACCCGAATTTGCTCCTGTGGGTATTGTCCACAGAACATGTATAATATCAATGTGTACTTGTAAAAGCGCCTCGATGACTTTGAGGTGTGAAGATGGGCGGTGTGGCGCAGTGCATTGATCAAGGGGGTGAAACCCGCTGCGTCTGTAAAGCCGTTGTGTCCTTGGGCAAGACACTTCACCTGAACTTGCTCCTGTGGGTATTGTCCACAGTAGATGCCCATTACATGTATGTATGATCTGATGTAATGTGTATTTGTAAAGTGCTTTGAGTCATTGATAAAGTGCTATAATAAATATAAGGATTATTACTTGTTGGCCCATGTTAGCGTTATACATAACAACTAAGCCATCGTATGACAACAAAAAAGTACATTTTACCTTTTGTCGAACGTCATAAATCTAATCTATTATTCCTGTCGGATAGGGAAGTAATTATTACTTTAAAGCAGCAGTCTCAAGATGCGAGACAATTTCCCATTTCCTCAACTGCTTCTCTTTTGAGACACTAAACTTGCTAGTTACCCTGAGGCAGTTTCACTTTTAGCTCCCTTTTGTTCAAGTCAAAATCTATCTCTTTTGTAACAAAGGTTTTAAAAGGTGGTCTTTAATCACTTCAAATTCAAAATACTTGTGAACTCAATGGAGAATAAAGGTCAGAACATATCAAAATGTCAACTGAAACCTCCTCTCCTGCCATGAATAAATCACTTCTTCAGGGTGGACCGGATTTACTGCCACTGCTCATTACAGCCGGAGATCCATTTCACTGTAAAGCCTTTTCAGAGGGGAATCTATGAAATGATACATGTTGCATAATGGCCACATGCATCTTAGTACACATCTGAGACACTTAAAACTTCCAATCGCCTGCTATACAATCAGCTGTATGAAGTATATGACCTGTAGGCTCCTCACTGTTAAATAAAAGAGATGACAGGAAGCAAATGATCCCAGCACATTATACCGTACCATATGGGGGCGCTTTCAACCAAAGTGCTTTACTGTGCCATTTGAACGTGGGTGGCCCCGTTGGGAGTCAAACACTAACAGTGGTAGTGCCATGCTCCACTCATGACCTCATTGACATTGTTTTATCTCGGTGTGTATATCCTCACGGTGCGTTGTTAAATGTAGAAGAGGACATACATGGTGTGCTCGAGCAACACTGCCTTCCTTACATGGGCACATAGTCATAAAAGCCCCCGCTCCTCTCTCGTCGCTTGAATCTTTCTCAGTTATGCTGCAATTCAAGCCTTTTGTTTAATAAACAATTTGTCAGTGATGTATTGAACGTCAGCTCTAATTTGATTGTCTGTGAAAAGTGTATGGAGGTGGCTTTCTCTCTCTCTCTCTCTCTCTCTCTCTCTCTCAGTCGGCAGGAGCAACAGTGATACTCTCCCCTTTCTTTCTTTCTTTCCCCTGCAGGTGTGTTTGTGTGTGCATGGATGATGTTGGTGGAGCAATCCTTAAGGGTTTGCAATTACATCTAAACGGCATAATCGGACATGATGGATGGCGATTGCCTTTCCACAATGTCTAGACCTCCGCTCCACCAGCGCAACGAGGTTATATAGGAGAGGGAAATGATAAAAAGATGTAATAGTTTTGTTCTGTTTCGCTCCCACTTCACTCCCTTTTTCTCCTTCCAAGTCCCCCTGTGGTGACCCCTGCAACATCTCCAAAGACAAATCGGTTCGTCTCCTGGGTAAAATGGGAGGAATAACTTACTCCTGCCAAATTACAGCAAATCAGGAAATGTTTAGAAGGAAATGTTTTTCATTGTTTTGTGATTTCATCTTCATTTCACGCATTATTTTCTGTCTGAGGGCCAAAAAAAAGGCTCTTAGACAGGACATAATGCATGAAATAACTTTTTGTTTTGTGCATTTAAAACATTACCAGGCTTACAAAAGAGAATTCTGGGCTGAAATGATCCATTGCTTGTCTTACTGTAAAGCCAGTAGGTGGCACTGTGGTACCAACAGCAGACGCTTCCAGCATCTTAGAGAAGAACAAACCACAAGTGCATCCCAGTAAGTGCAGGGCGGTAGGTGAAACGAGGTGTGTTGTCTTCCTTATCCCTGCTTAGAGGAGACAGCATGACACGCTTTATTCCAACCACAACAGGGATGCAAATGAGGGCCTTGAAGTTGCCAAAAGGATCCATTTAGGATCCAAGGTAAGATGTTAAAAGGACAGAATAATTGAGAGATTTTGCCCTGGCAATTTCTCGCAAGGTACGTGCAATTATCTTGTGACTCGCTCGGTGCTTTAATTGAAATAAGAGCAATTCATGAGTGTGGGGTGCAGCACAGTGCAGACAGAACTTGGGTTGGCTGGTGTGCACATGGCAACTTGAAAATGTCACGTTGTCACACATGAAATACCAGTCTTCTCTGTGAATGAGGTCAGTCAGGAGATGCTGCTGCTCACACTGTCACCACAAAAAGAGGTAACATTTATGAGCTTCCTGTCAAATGAATCTCTCATTGTGCTTGTTCATCCCTGCCACTGTGACATCACCAAGCTGGCAATGGCGCCCATGCTTTCCCATGAGAGCCTCATTACCCACAATCCCAGAGGTTGGCTATATCACCTGAAACGGCACCATGCCTCTCCTTTCCTTCTTTTTCTTCTCCGTCTTTCTGCTTCGCTGATCAGCCATCGCTGGGGAAGCGTCACACAGATGTTCAGTACGGAGGCAAAAAACAACCAACAACTCAAAAATAGACATGATCCCTGGTAGAAATGCACGATTCATGTCCTGGGTGGGGCTGTCACTGCTGATGTGTAAAACAGAGAGGAGGAGAGGCCCTCGTGCAGCTGAGTCCACCTCATGGACTTGAAATGCCTCTGAACCTGCTGCGAACGCTTCCTACCTGCAAGGCGCCCATGTTTGCTGCAGTCTCTTTGATCAGATCTATTTTTTCCTTGACACGACTTGTCATGCACTTGATTTACCGGCCGCGGAGATGAGATGTGCGAGGCAGTCCTTCATCTGATTGTCTGTTTATTTTTCCGCCACTGTGGCAGCTGAGCTCAACAAGGAGGAAGTTGTCCTCGGGCTATTGTAGTGGCTCAGACATTTGACACTCCGTATACCCCACTGTCCGACCGGTCTGATATCTAAAAGGTTACTTTAGCATTTAAACTAGCTGCCATTCAAATGCAAACACCCACACCAATATGATCATTGACAACACAGCGGAAACAAACGACTTTGTGGAATAGCCTCTGGCAGAGAAATCATTCTAATGTCTGCAGCTCGCCGCTCTGACAGTGAGAGAAGGAAAGTAGTTTCTCCCTGTGACATTCGGAGAGATATTTACCTTGTAAAGATCTTGACATTTCACGGCACGCTCTAATAACATCCTGAAATATGAATAAGAGTGCAGAGAGTGGAAAGGAGCCCCGCAGAGCTTTTGTTAACAGGTATTGATTGATACTAAGGGGGTAGGAAGGAAGGAGCGGAGGGAAGGGGCCACGGGGAGCCTCTCTTTACTGATCATCTGTTAACCTTGTCAAAAGATCTCGCCTGCTACCTCCAACTGGCCGGGGGCGTCCTCCACGGTCATCAGAGAGGCTGTTATTTCCTTATCAAAGAAAAAAATCCAGCCGAAAGCGTAATTCACATGTTAGACAGAGGATGTAAGACAGAGGGATCGATGTTTGGAACAACTAGCAGCGGTGGGGACCGTGCTGCTGCAAGACAGGGATGGACATCTTTAGGAATATGGCTTCAAAAACTAACATTTTAAAGAACAAGGCAAATCATCCAAATACATCTTGTTCTTCTCATTTCTCTCTCCCCCCCCCGCCCTTATGCCTGGCTTTAATAATCTTCTGACTATAGCATCATGCTCTGTTATTAAGTTTCCAATCCCATCCATTACAATGTTTATATAGATTTCCCTGAGGCTGTAGCTTAATGCTAACACCTGAATTGCCAGGTTTCCCATCTCATTTAAGCATGCTAATTAGCACTACACAAAGTGGAGCTGAGAATGTGTCATCAGATTTGCATGGATTTAGTCGTGTAAAAGCTGATTGATATACAGTTTACCTGCAAGCACCGGCCTGTAAACAAACTTAAATGCACAGTCCTACAGTGCTAAGATGACAAGTATAAATTACATTTGGAGGTATTTGGGGCAGATTCCTGCTGAGGTTTGAGTTCACGGGTTGAACTGCACACTGCAGCCCAAATGTAAAATATGAACTTTATGATTGCTGTGATCAAGAAGAACCCCAGGGAAATGAAAATGAGTGCATACATTACCGCATTTTTATTCAAAACCTCCAGGAGCTCAAGACGAGTGCATACATTAATATGTTTTATTCTAATGACATGTAAGTTATTGCACACAGTAGCTCCGGCTAATTCTCCTGCCATGGTTCTAAAAAGCAGTTTAAGGTAATTACAAGAGATTGTTTTTAATGGAAGACAAATGGCTTACTGCAGGCTGCAGCTGAATCAATACTACAGTTCGAGACAGTGCTGCATCATTTGCCGAAATTACCACCATTGATTGGTTACCATCAGTCATTATAATTTAATTTGAAATGACTGTAAGGAAGGATGGGAAAACTAACGGGGATATTTTGTTGTTTGCCATAATATATTGCTTTCCTTCCAAAGGATATTGCAGAGGAGTTGCAGGAAAATAAAGTTCATTTCCTGCCTCGAGCGATACTGAGTAAACCCGAGTAATGAGTGAGCTTCAATTTAGCTTCTGTAATGGCATAACAGTTGCAGACGAATGTGTCAAAAACAACTTTAATTAACAGATGATTTCGCTCAACTGAACAACTTCTGCATAGCTCATTATCTGACGAAAGTTCGATCATCTATGCTAAAAACTGAGAGAAAGTGTGATAGTCGGGTAAAAGGTCAAACATTGGAGTCAAACGCTGAGCTAATGAGCTTCATGCCATTGACCACCCACGCGCTGTTGACTCTCAAGCCCTTATAGATTTTTCGCCTCAGTTCCTTCTGCTACCACTCGACTCCGCGACCTTTCACACTCATCTTTTCTCTCCATCCATCTCTTATCGTTTCCTCCGAACCTTTTTTTTCTGTCTTAAACTTTCTCAAACATGACAGGTCTTTGATTTCCTTGAGTTGTGCTCTCTCTCAGGGTGTGACTGCAGAAATTAGAGAGGATATCAGATAACAGAAAAGCTGCTGATTCGGCCCTTTGCACCAACAGTCCAGGATCACCTGAAGGGCAGCTGGTGTTAAAACCGAACTGCTGAAGTAATCACGAAGGACACTGGCTGTCTCTGAACTCTGACCTCTGGGAAAAAACATATTTGTGGAGGGACCTTACTGTTGGTACACTATCACCTGTTATCATCATGCTTAAATGTCTAACAACTGATTTGTTACAGCAACCAAAACTTAAAGTGCTTAACCCAATTGTTCTTCTATTTGCTTACATTTAAAACTGCATTCACCAACATTTGATGTGAACAATGGATCTTATGATGATGTGTGACCGAAGCAAAGCAAAAAAGGAAAGTGAATATTGGATTAACATATCTCAAGAAGCCACAAACAAGAATACAAATAAATGCTAACTGGAGTCTTACACTTTACTTTTTAACTAACGTATCATTTTACAAAAGAACATCAACAATATTACTTCTACAAAAATGTAAAGGTAAACTTGTTAGCATAAAACGTAATCATATAACTTTGTCAACTCACTAATATATTGGTGTCACCTGTCACAGTGCCTTGTGGACGTGTGTGTGTGTGTGTGTGTGTGTGTGTGTGTGTGTGTGTGTGTGTGTGTGTGTGTGTGTGTGTGTGTGTGTGTGTGTGTGTGTGTGTGTGTGTTTAGGATGAGTGTTTCTATGACAGGCTGATTTACAGGCCATTGGTGTGTTTAATGGAGCCGATGAAGCAATGATCGCTCATCCAATCCTCTCTCGCCTACTACCCTTTCTGCTTGGGCCTGATACTACCAGCAATTTTTAACACACACACACACACACACACACACACACACACACACACACACACACACACACACACACACACACACACACACACACACACACACACACACACACACACACACACACACACACACACACACACACACACACACACACACACACACACACACACACACACACACACACACACACAAACCCTGCTTTATAGGGGATAATCCAATGACAGCCAATTTTCTGGAGGGATATACTTTTTTTTTTATTCCATTCTTTATTCATCCATCGCTTTTGCTTTTACAAGGCAATTTGTTAGGTGGCCAGCTAGAGGAGGGAAGTATTAAACTAGACTTCCATTACCATGCTCACCCCGATCCCCTGCTTCTCTCCCTCGCCATCCTCTTAAGATTAAGCCGGCCACCCAAAAAAGCAGGTCCACTGTAATCATGAAAGTGTCACATTTCAGCTGAGAGAACAGAAGGCGGTGGCTTCAGGGTCAAAATCCCCTGACTCTGAATGTTACCTCGTCCATCCCTCCATCGCTTATTTATTTTAATCTGTATCCCTTCTTTTTGCTCTCCGTTTCTTTCTCTTGATTTTGTCCTCTCCGTGTTTACACCTTCATTCCTCTCCAGTCTTGTTTTGCCTCCTCTCCCTGACAGTGGTTCAATAAGCAGTGCCTCCAGAGTGGTCTTGCTCAGTCAGTGGCCAATTACCCAGTCACACTGCATGTCCTCTGGGACGGACAGGATTAGCAGGATCTGTCGTCTGACCGGACACACACGCGCACACACACACACACTCAGCCCTGGACACCTGTCACTTAGACATGGACAGACAACCCGTGGGTTCTTTTTTGGTTCTTGGTTTAAAGAGAAAAGACTCCACCATCTTTTCCCTCCAACAGGCAATTTGACAGGCCAGTGAAGAGAGGCTCGGAGAGGCTGTGGAGAGGAGGACATGTATACTGTATCAAATGAATAAAAGCTCAGTACATGCTCCAGCGGTGCAGGTGGTCAGTGGGCGATGGGTAACCAGCAGAGCAACTCTCAGGGATCAGACCTCAGCTGGAGCAGCTTTTTGCTGAAGGGCAGCTTGCTCAGGGCGAGCTGAATATGCAACGTGATGCGAACAGCAGCCAGTGAAAGCAGCATCAGAAACTTTATGTCACAACTCCCCCCAAGGCTCAGCTTCTGCCCTGCTTAAGCATTTCACTCCAGTGTCTGCTATTTATTATAGACTGTAACGATGTTTAAAACTTTATCGTCTCATTTACTCTAAATGGGACATCATGGTTTGTTGAAGACGACTTGAAACCAACAATTGAGTCTAAAAACCTGAAATAAAAAATCGTATTCTGGTGATAAACCAAGTGAGGCGTTGAGTATTTCCATATGTGATGTGCCTTTATGGGCTTCTTCATAAAAGGACACTGCTACTTAAAAAAAATAGTCACGTTTTTTGTGGTTGAGACAATACCGGAGCACAAGCCCGTTCTTCATCACATATACAATCACTGTCTTCAGCATGAACTGCAGCTTTAGCCAGGACGTATTCATACACATCCCAAAAAGAACACATGTTATAATTGTAAGGCTTTGTTTCCAGCAGAGAAGAACTGCCAAGCTCGTCTGTGGCCTAAACTCTTCAACCCAAACAGATCGACACGTGGGGCTGTCGTTCAAGCTAGCGGCACGAGGCCAAGCTTCAAACCTGCTCTACGTTACGCTGAGCTCTAGTCGAGATCCTGACGTTTCCAAAGATACCAAACATGTCAGGCTAAATTACAGTGAAACGTGTGCGCGGTGATATAAAGACATGCACTGAAGAATTTTCCATCCTAGCCTCTAGGAGCACGTCTCTTGGGTTTTGATATTTCACTAACCTTTTAGTGAAATGCAGCACACACTGGATATGTTTTTCTATCTTTGAAGGGAAACTGGAGACTATTTTCAGTCCACAGTCAAAAGCCTGTTAAGCTTGTCCAGACCTTGGCAGGACTTTTTGGCGCTGGCTGGTGACTCCTCGTCTTCCCTGAGGTCAGTGGCACATCGTCCTCTTACGGCCCGGCCGTCCTGTGATTACTCTGCTTTGGTTCCGCCGGTTCTGTCAGCATTTCCTGCAATGATAGGATGGAGGTGAAATGATGAGAGCAGCATGATGTGGCTTACAGAAAGCCCAGGGGCATTTTAGGATGGTGGGGAAAGAAGGAAAGCCTCCAGGAGAATGCCATTTCTTTGTTCGCTATGCTAGCAATCCTTCCACCACTTTGGTTCTGTTTGAAATATATAGCTTGTCATTCTGGGCATTTTAACACGTGTGTAGACTTGTTTTTATTCATATTTCTTTATCACAAAATGTTTCTCCTATTAAATGAAGGGATACATGAATGGAGGCTGACTGAACGCTGAGGTAAAACATCATGAACCTAAACTCCAGCTGCTCACTAATTATAGGTTTCTGAATCAAAGACAAAAGATGTCAGAATTAGAACAACTGTTTTCTGTCTGCCCTTTCCTCCCAGAAGAAAGCAACCAAAATGTCTGAGTCACTTTTTCTTTTTTTCCACAGGACTTTTTTTCTCATTTCTTTCTGCACCTGTTCGCTGACACGGTGGGAAATGAGGATGGAAATGATCTGAGGAAGAGCTGGATTCCTTCCTCTGTTTCAAAATCCCTCTGTGGGCCCTTTTGAACTCGGCCCTGCGTCCAAGGCCGGATTATGAAGCCACTTCAAAGAGGCTGGAGACCGAGTGTTACATCATGGCAGCGGTGACCACTGACAGGCTTCTTACATGAGTGGGAACAGAGAGGAACCTCCTGTAATCTCAGCCCTGCAGAGAGAGAGGCTTTCAAGTGAGGCCTGGCGTTTTCCATCTCTGGTAAGGGAAAAAAAAAAAATCCTTGCAGGGTTTCAGCAGGTAAGTGGCACCCCGCTTTTGTAGCCTCAAGGATGATAGGTCCTACAAATCCCTGAGGGCGACCAAGTTTGGGTGAAATCCACCTTCCCCTCAAGCCTGTTTTCTTTCAAATTCAAAACTCGTATTTTCTGTTATCATGCTCTTTGTTATCAGACTTTTATTTCCAATTCATCCTTAGAACTTAAATGTCATCTCAGCATCTCAGGTCTGCACAATGGCTGAGGGACATCAAGCGGACAGAAAGATGGGATCAATATTAGCTCGTTCTACTATTATGGGATTTAAACTGTACTTTTACTGAAGTCCTCACTTTTAAATGACTCTGTCACAGAGTGAAAAAGGCACAACAGATGTGTCTGACAACCTCTAATCTATAATCAATTCATTTTTCACCAGAAGACGAAGAAAAGCTGTGCTCCTTACTGCAGTGAATGGGAGCCAAACAGCCTCAAAATGACTGTCATTCCCTACCTCTCCTCCTGAAAAGCTCTTCTTGATATTGACTGAATCAAAGAGGCGTCTCGGGGTAATTAAGTAAATTATGGCTTCGCAGAATTGTAGACTTGGTTGAGAAACTACGTTGTATGGATTCCCTCCCTAATTACAAAGGGGGGCTATACAGAAATAGCGCTTTCCTTTTCATCCTCAACCTCGGTATAGTCTAGATGAAGCAGTGGTAAGCCTGGATTTAGCCCCCGCGATCGACCCGAGGACCGGGAGCCAGAGAGTTTATTTACATGCTTTACTCCGTGTATATTTATACTCTTCCTTGGGAAAGGGTAGTTTGGATTTAGCGAGATGAGAAAAGAAGATACAAGGTGGTGTATTGTTGATTTAATAAGGATACACGGGCATGGGATTAGAGGAAATTGAGTGTCTCAAGGTATCATGCAGCCTTGACTTTAGGAAAAGAGGCCGGATTGAACCAAGGACTTTAGGAAGTCCATCACAAGCAGACTTCATGGGAGGAGGCCCGCTAAATACTAAAATACAACTTTGCAGACCATTTACATGCAGAAAAACCTATAACACTCTACTACAGGAAAGGGAAAACCCCAAAAAGCTTTAAGGACTTTGGTCTTGATCCCACCTCTGGTAGATTGGGCTCTTAAAAAGAAAAGTTCATGATGAGATTATTTGCAAGACTAATCAAGAATTGTCTCAAGAACAAACAAACCCACTGATTAATTTATTCGGCACTAATTAATACGTTAAAACGTTAATAATTAAATCAATACGTCCGTTTGGAGTCACCAGTGCTTCGTTAAATAAAGCCTCTTCTAACAACACTCCCAAAAAATCAGGGAAAGGCTGTATGTAAAACGACCCCACTCCCCCCCCCCCCAAAAAGCAGGGCGCTAATCAACTGGTGCTGTCGCCATAGCAACGGCTCTCCCAAATCAAATGGTGGAGCAGCTATCGTTGTAGCTGCTGCTGCTGGGTGGTGTCTGTCAAACACACAGTCATTACCTGCACCCTCGCCCCTTTGTGTCGCAGCAATCACAGCCTATTCACCGTCTGCAGAAAGCACGCCGCCTTTTTCTCCCCCAGAAAGTGATCGAGGCTGGATTTTTTTTTGAAAGAAACGCAGCGTGAAGCTTTCCCCGTGACAAGTTCAGACTACTCTCCCCTTCCTCCGCCTCCTCCTCGTCATTGATCGGGACTCCTTTCACCGTACAGAGCGCCTAGAATCAGGCCCAGGCCGGTCAAGTGAATAACAACCTCTGTCTCGCAATCATGCACCGCAAGGGAGTCTGCTCCGTAATGATGCAAGAGACATCTTCATGAACAATATCTTCACTTATAGAGGAGGATTTAAATGGGGGCATTTGGGTTAGAAGGGGCTTCATCACTCCTTACTGTGCTGGCTGAAGGGACATAGAAGTAATTCATCCACTTCCTGATCCTTCATCTTCCACCAAAAGTACGAGGCAGTGCAAAAGTTCCAGTAACGCGTGTACGAGCTTGATTTTTCATCTGAGATTTGTCTTGTAATTTTTGCCTTGTTTCTGCTGTTTTCTGTTAGATCCGGAGTTTCAGGAGGTACGATAAAAACATGTTTTGCGCGCTCAAAGCCAGGCTTCTCTCCGACCCCATTCCTCATGCAAATCAAAGTTGGATCAATCTGGGATTGTCTGATGAACTAATTATGCGGTAATTGTTCTGGTCTAGACCACTGATCCATTGTATGAGAGCGGCCCTTTGTGTCTTTCCAGCGCTGATTGAGAACGATAATTGTGTTTTTTGATTGGCAGAGGGGCAATTTTGATCTCTCTTTTCTTCTTTGCCCCTGTACATTCACACCCTCCTCCTTCTCTGTCCAACCCACCCTCTATTCATCCGCCACTGAATGCTAAAGACAAATCCTTCCTGCTCGGTAAACGGAAAGCTGGTATGCAAACCTTTAAACAGGTTACAGAGGGTCAAGTGGTGAGGAGGGACTGCTATGCATTTGCAATTAAAGCATTTGCATAACGTAATTGATCGGTCTATGGATTGTCATTCATTCTCCCATCTCTGCAGATGCATGATGGGAAGAGTTGGGATTAAACAAACCTATAGTATAGTCAGCGTTGGAAAGTAACTCAATAGAAATACTGTGCAGGATTGTTACTTTAAAGAAATATTTTAACACTGCAATAGTGCTACTTTTACTTAAGTAAAACATGTGAGTACGTCTTCCATGCTTTACTTTAGTACACCAACCAAAGGGCCAGCTGACATGCAAGCAGAGACACAGCTCAGTGTTTGTTATTCATCTTTGTCTATGCTCTCCTCAGTCATAATTACCCAGAATCCCCACAATTTGACCAGGGTCGCGCAACAGAACCCGAGCAGATCCCCTTTGAAGCAAGGCGAGCCAAAGCAAATGTCTGACCCTGTTGGAAAGGTAATGATAGTCCATAATGATGTGGTGTTATTACAGTAAAGCCTGCCCCTACTTTTTCACTCTTTGGCCTTTGACCTCTGAGGCCACAACCCATCGGACGACCCCTCCCACTTGTAATAAAATCCAGGTTTCTTCTTGTATCAAGTAGTGTTACTGAGCATAGCCTATATGGGCTTGTTATGCATCACAACAGAGCCGGCCAGCTGACCAATCAGAGCAGACTGGGCTCTGGTTTCAGACAGAGGGTGAAAAGAGGTGCCGTACCCTAAACCATTTATATATATAACATCTGCAGATTAACGATCGACACAGCTATACCTCACCTGGTAACTATTTGATTGAACTGTCCCTTTAAAAGCAGAAACACATAAACTACAGTATGTAATTGAGGTTATACAGAACTGCTGTAAATAGAAATGTTCTCTTGGTGAAATTACCGGGTTGAATAAGCAAAGAAGAAAAGTTCACGGATGAGCCCCAGGATGTCCGTCAGATTGAAAAGCGGGACATTTACGAGCTGCAGACAGAGTAAAAGGTGCAATTTTAGAGCCATTAAACTATCCAGACATATGCCACGCTGCCCCCTCTCCTCTGCTCTCTCTTACATTTACCCTGTAAGCACTTAAGTCGCACTCACCCCCCTCCCCACGTCACCTTTCCCAACCATTGCCAATGCCTTGTTTGCTTTTGTTGCAAATGTATCCCCATAATTGTCCAAATCAATGTTTAGCAGTCCCTCTCGCTGTGATTAGGCGGGAACATTAGGTTGTGCAGCAGTTTCCATGGTTTCAAGGCAGCGGATTGCTAAAAAAAAACTCCTGTGAAGCCAGACACCGGCACGATATAATGAACTTAAATTAAAGCAACTTTTGTCTCAATGTAGATTTTAATTACCCGGCGACTGTCTCTGACAGGAGGAACGAGGTGGAGAAAAGAAACAGAGAACAAGCGAGGTGCTGAAAGAATGGGAAAACAGGGTTTATGTGCAACAGTGCTAATTTGATCCATTAGGGGATGTGTGTGTGTAAGAGTGTGTGATGTGCTACCTGCGTAGTGAATATAAAGTCTCATTCTCACCCGTCAAGGAGCATAGTGCAAAGAATCATGTCTTGTTAAACTCCCGGTTTCAGCTGAGAAAAATCTAATTAGTCTAATTAGGCGTGTGCAACAGTCAGAGATGGAAAGGCTTCTCCTATGTGAAAAGAAAAGTGAGACATTTTTTTCTTCCTTGACGAGAGTGTGAAAATATGCGTTGATGGAATCG
Source organism: Notothenia rossii (assembly GCF_949606895.1). Lineage (NCBI taxonomy): Eukaryota > Metazoa > Chordata > Actinopteri > Perciformes > Nototheniidae > Notothenia > Notothenia rossii. The sequence goes on from NC_136901.1 coordinate 5,909,905, forward strand.
ACAAATCCACATCCTAACCCCTGAGCCTGATTCCTTCCTTTTGAACCTGCCTTTCTAAGTGTTTAATGCTGCTCCTGCTGATTTAATAAATCTGGTTATGTGCCAAAGGAGCTGCTCCCGAAGTAGATGATTAACAAAGGGCTTTACTCATCCGCTTGTGTAACAAGATACATTCAGGCGGATCCTGGCACTTCAACAACAGCTGAGCGCTCGATCAAAGAGCAGAATACGTGTCTTCAAATACATGCATGACGTTTAACAAGCTAGGGTTTTGTATCCAAAAATATCTCACACACACACACACGGTGGAAATCCTTCTCTACGTGGGAAAGGTTTTATAAGAAATCCAGTGGGATGTTTTCAGCTCATGCATATAGTCTTATTCTAAAGGCCCGCAGCAGAATGGAAGCCATGCAAATCAAATAGAATATATGCAATACAGAGTCAGCACAAAGGCCATCTTCTGTGTTGTTTTTGGTTTTGTTCAGTGTGCAGCAGGGCGCTCCAGACAGGTTAAACACTTCACTGAACTCAGCTTGAACTGCTGCTGAGCCCTGGTTTTGTCCACGCTGGGGTTAACACTGAAAGCTGGGTATTTCCTGGGTCACTTGTCCAATATGTAAGAGATCACTTCCAGCAGACTCTAGACACTCCCCTGAGTGAGAGTAGACGTGCTCATACTGTATCTACTCTAACTGCCGTCATTCAATACAGTATATTCATGTTGGATTATACGATTAAAGAACAGGGAATAGTCCAACTTCCTCTCATATTTACAATTCTGCACACTTCTCCTTTTACTGTAAATTGAAAGGAAGTGGACTGCCGGCAGTGTTTGGCAAATATCCCCTTTAGTTGTAGAAATGCTATAAGCTCTAAGATACAATCCGCACCTCCATAGATCATGGCTGCTTTGAATAACTGTGTTTATTCCAGACAACAATTTGGGCAACTTTGGCAACACTTGTGATTCACAGGCGAGCGCTTTTCAATTGGAGCTTTTCAGCAGTTTCCCACAAAAGAAATGCAATTTTGCAGCATGAATATTACACCTGAAATGAAATCCTCTAGCTGAAATATTTTTGTGATTGCAAACACTATCTCTCCTGCCACTTGCACACACAGTAGCAGAGTGAAAGCAGCTTTTTGTGAGTAATCCTCGCTACTGATTCCGGGCCTGTAATTGTAAGCAGCGCAGCAGGAAGTGAAGCAAGTCCCTGCTATTGACCAGCCTCAGTATCACACTGAGCTAAAACACAGGGGTGGTGGCACTGCCGCTGGGAACATGTCAATTTTGCTCTTTAGAAAAGGGGCACTGCTTGAAGACTGAAAGCAAATCAACACAGCTATCGACCCAGACAACCCAACCCTGTAAATTGCACTCAGAGTGCTGAACAAAACAACAAAAAGCATCACTGGGATTTTATTGACGGCCAACACTTTAGCGCGCCTTACTTCCAGACGAGGGTAAGATTGAAAAGAATCAAAAGAAAGGCTTGAAAGAGTGCTCAAACGCCTACAATAACGCAACTTTATAACAGAGTTTTATCTCAAAGTGTGACTCTTGGAAAGTCCTGCCCCATGTTGCTCAACACCCCTACAGGTGAAGGCGTGGTATGCTGCTCTGTAGATAGAGGAAGTGACATCATGTTGTGAAAACAAAGCAGAGAGGCCTTGTTGTCAAACTCGTCTGCTCTCAGGACACACACGCTCCGTTTTTCCTGGGAACAGATCAAATCACATTCTCACGGGCAGCATTCTGACACCGACATCTTTCACGTGTTACAACGTGAAGACGCATTGAGGCCTCCGCCATGAAGAGCACAACGCATGCATGAATGGGAGCTGTGATGATAGGCAGGAGCCACCTTCAGTAAACAGAGAAGTTTCTCTGTGAGGTCATTGGGGAAAAGTACAGTCTGTTGGTTTGGCACAAAATACAAATATGAACCTGAAAATGAGTATCAGAGGGCCTCTTTAAATGCATGACATTTTATATAACTGCAATACATTCTGGTTGTGGACCTGTGTTGTCCTACCTGTCTGTAACTCCGCAAAATGCCGAGAGTTTTATGGAGAGTGTTTGTTCTTCCAAGGACTGCAAAAGTACATACACAATCAGGCCTCTTCAACACTATCCAAAATATTGTTTCCAGCCTCTACCCCCGCTGTTCCAGAGAATATATTTAGATGCAGCTTACTGGTGCCACTTGACATGATTTCAGGGTTAGAAAAGTCCTCCAAACTTTCAACATTTCAATCAGCGGCACTCATAGCGGCTGAAGTGCAAAGTCGCCAAGTGCAGCTTCAAGGAAGGGACTTAAATATGTAATTTTATAACCTGCGGGTGAGCATGGAAAGTTTATGAGAGACCAACTTTTTACCGACAACAATTGAAGCTGTCGGAGAGCGTTTTATTAACCAACAGTTTGGACTATGGATAATGATATCTTGTAAAGGACAGGAAACAGAGAGCTTAAAACAATAGTTCATATAGGGATTTATTAATGTTGTATGGAAACACACATGTTCCACTGAGTGCAGCCAAGTGCTGAGCAACAACATTATCACGCTGCGGGGGGAAACAACAAGCATCATATACTCTCAATGGCTCTGCGAATACACTGTTAAACCAGGTATGACATTATGTTCTCTCTTAAAAACCAGAGTCCGGGGATTATGGACAAAGTCGCTGTAGGATTGGCTAATTATGGATCATCTTCTTTTTTTGCTCTCTGTTTGCTTCCTATCCGTCATACCTCTCACACACTCACCTTGTTTGTGAGAGGAGTGAGATGAAACAGGGCGCTAAAGAGGCTGTCATTGTCACGTTCCGTACATTTCGGGTGAATTACAGTTGCAGTGGAAATAATTGCCTGTCCCAATTATGAATCCATCTGCCGCGGTGGCTTTCTAGTTTGATGGGGAGGAAATTCCCGAGAGCAAAAACCAAACAATGTGCGGGAATAAGGCAAGGGAGCGTGTCAGTGGCCATTAATATCCATACAGGCAATTTCACAAAACACCTAATGACATCAAATGACAGACGATAATGGTAAGGTAATTAGTGTGTGTGATGTGTTAGCAGAGGTGTCTGTGAGCACAGGGGCATTCGAGTAGAAAAAGATTTGCGATAATACAAACCTCTGCAAGCACATGTGGACAGATGAACTCAAACGTTTTTCTTTTTTTAAATAATAGGATTTTACAGGATTATGTAGATAAAAATATGGCATCAAGGGAAGTATTATAAGTTAATCATGTAAAATGCCCTTTTTTAAAAGTGAGTGATTTTAATATGGCATTCCACAATACTTGTAATTCCTTAACACATTTTTTGTACTAATTTCATGTATTATTACATTTGTTCAAATGCAAAAATGTCCTTATTATATGTCAATAAAATGAATAAAATACAACCACTCAAGAAATTAATAAACTGAGGGAACAAGGGCAAAAGCAGGTATAGTAGAAAAATAAGTAAAATATGTAATTTAGTTTAATTTAATTCAAAATGTGTTTTTGATTTGTCATACATTATTTTGTATTAAAACTACATTAAATATATAGAGTTGTTTTAATGTGTGATAAAACTAAACTATAATACAATAACGGTATTATCTTTAAGAGACAAGTTCAGTTGCTTTAATTAAAAGGGTGGTGGAGTATCACTGGGGAATGTAGTTTCCTGGATTTCCAGTGGCTGTGATTTCTTCCGGGTTCCTCGCTCAGTTTGTTTTGCTCGCAGCGCACGGCTCAACATGACAGAAAGTCACACTCGAGTTTTATCCCAAATACAAGGAGTCAAATAAGATGTAAACTCGGATTTTAAACACATGTTTAGCTCGGATAAAGGCGGACTCGAGACACCGGGATATCATCCTGAACCGAGACACCTGTTGCTCCAGTTTCGACTGACAGGTGTCACTTTCCTCGAGCAAGGAGCAGGTTGAGAGACTACCGAAACTTGGATTAATTTCTTAATACATTTTCTAAAACACATTTGCAGGCATTATGAAGGTGACGGTTACTTTTGGGGACACCTCGGTGGTGGTTCCCTGTAAAGCTGGGTGGAACGTGCGGGATTTAACCGAGCAAGCAACGAGGAGATACCGCAGAGTTGTGGAGCAGGTAAACACACCTTTACACTCAACTAACATTTCCTCGTGGCTTTCTTTTCACTCCATGTTGCTGTGTTCCGACATAAAATATACTTTCAACACACTTTCTTAGCTAACGTTAGCTTCTAAAACCCTTTTCAGGTGTGTGTCACGTGATCAGTGTGGGTTATCTTAATAATATTGGAGCTAGCTACTAGCTTAAATTAGCATCCAATATTCTTTAAGATTGAGATAATTACTTACTTTGTTCCTAAACCTAAACGTGTCATCATAAGTTATAAACTTATCATTTAATATGAGTTTATATAAGTATCATTTTGCATGTTTTAAACAACCACACATTAGAAAACTATAACAGAAGATGCCTCAATTGACCAGAATGCAATGCAGCTGCAGTCAATTGTCACATCTGGTAGAAAAAAGCATCAATGCAACCAAGCGTACTGTAACAAACATGGATGCACTGGGTTCATATACCTGTTCTGATGGGAGTTGAAAGGAGTTCTGGGAAATGTAGGATAATGCACTGATCACCTAATGTTAATAACTGCTGGTGTAATAAGACTTTTGTTTTGCGTTGTTTTGAATGTCCCACACATACACACAGATGTGCACCTCCAGCTCCCTGATGCTGCAATCACTACAACATTAATCATCCTGCCGAACTGACCTTTTATTAATCAGCCGCCTTGTATGTGCATGCTGTCCCAGCGTGATAGGGTACTGATGTGTCTCTGTGAGGATGTGCTGTCCACCTGTACAATAGCTCGCTGTTTAAACCCCAGTATCTCGGCGGGCAGGTGGAAGTTTACTGTTTGATGTCCTCAATGTGGGCTCAGTTGAGGATGTGCGCTGCGGACAGGAGGCTTTGTCCTGTGAGTGATTGGGAATTAGGATTGGTGACAGGTCCGGTTCTTATCGGTTGGCTGGTCCCCATCTCAGCCCGCCCACGTCCCCTCCCTCTCCGCCAAGGAATGGAAGGCCCGATTGGGTGGCTGTATGGCTGGATGGATTGCCTCCTCACACACCTAGAAAACCACACACACATGTAGGAGCTCATGGTGCTCGCTGTCCCCTGAGCTGTCACGTCTCTGCTTCACTGACAGCCATGCCCACTCGTTGATCCTCAGCCAGACACGCTGCGATGCACAAGCCCAAGTAGGCCAAATGTGGGAGCCTGATTAAAATGCACCGGGGCCCTTGATTGCTTTTCACGGAGCATGTTAATTAGGAGCCCCTGACTCAGCAGTTTGGTGCCTTCTCTTAATAGAGGATCATGAGGACAGTCCAGCTGTGGAGCTGCCAGAAAGAACCAAATAAATTCGACCTGCCAGCAGAATCCACTTAGCGCCCACATTAGCCACATATTTCTCCACTCTCTGCTCACCGCTGACAGCAGGGACAGTGTCAAAAACCTGGGTGTAATCACCGGGAATGTGTGTTTGTGAGTGTTGGTTTATAACCGTGTGCATCGGGAACAGGATTGCACATTTCAGTACTGGAATGAACACCTTCGTAATTAGCAGGTTTTTGAATTTGATCTCAGCTATGTGACTACATGTTCACATGCTATTGTTAAAAAATCAAAGCCTCTGCTTACAGCAAATTAGGCTATGGCTCGTTATACAGAGGGATTTGTAAAATATGAGCGTTCATGATATAATGACGTTAATGAAAGATGTCAAAAATAGTTTAATTATTTGTTCACTGCTGATTGTGGAAGTTGTGTAAAGATTTGCAACAGAGGTGCTAAGTTATAGTTTGATTTTAAACTATTACCTGTAATCCATATAATTGCTCAATATAGTTCATCTGTATCCCATTAGATGTTTAGTTTATAAATTGCCGGAATATAACAAACTTCAGTCAGACGTAATACAAAACCCAAAAGATATTTGATTTACAAATATTGTAAACTGAAAATGTTCCCATTTGTGATACAGAACCCAGCAAATGTTAATGCCTTTCTGCTTGATCAATGATACACTTTCAAGTTGTTGTGGATGTATTCTGACACATCATTTCAGCCGTCTTCCTCTAAACTGAGATAAAGTTAATGGTGAACAGTTGCAGGAGTGGAGAAGTGGAACAACAGCTGACTGGACCCTTTTATTCAGGCAGGTTTGTAGCCTGGGGGACCAGCATGCACTGTGAGAGTTGTGCATTCTCAGGGGAAACAGCAGGATGTATCTGTATCTGTCTCATGGTCACTCTGTGCAGGTTCAGTGCAGATTAAGCCCCTGTACCGAATCTGTGCTGACACCTGACAGCGCATTATACTATTTGACTGCACTTTCTGTGTTTGTGGGAGTGCGAGGAGTGGTCCGGTGTGCATGCAACTCAGAACTCGTCTATTAAAAAGCAATTGTGACTGTTCGAACGTGCTGTTTCTTGTCCTGATGTTGTTTCATTCTGTTTTAGACCTGGCTGTTAAATGATATTGTGTCAACTGTATACCCTGAAGGACAATTCTTAATCTTAATGGCTACATAGCAGCATCCTCAGGCCAGAAGGCGTTCACTGCTTAGCTGAAGGGCAGCTGGACAGATTCCTGCTGGGCTGTGACTTTGAACTTGGCAGACATTATGGCAGTGAAAAGCAGATGTTATTGTGTGCAGTTCTCCTTTACAGAGAACAAACATTTTTAGTTAATGCCATCCATGCGGACAGCTCGTTAACAAAACAGTATGTTAACATAGTGAGGCTGCAGACTATTTTCCAGATTAATCGATTACTTTATTGTCAATAAAAAGAAATGTGTGAAGAAATTAGGACCAGTGTTTCTAAAACAGTGTCTTGATTTGTCTATTCATCAACTATATGCATGTTTACATGATAAAGGAGTGAAGGAACCAGAACATATTCACATTTAAGAAGCTGGCATCAGATATTTTTAAAATGTTCTTCTTAAGAAATGACTCAAGCAGCTGCTCTAATACATGGTTTATTATAACAGTAAAATAGCAATTGTATTTAATAAGATATCACACTGTACATCCGATTGGTGCTTAAATAATTTGTTATAATTGATGTTAAGTTATTGTTGGCACTTGATGATAGTAGAACGTGAGTACGGTCGATGTCGTCCTTTCCTTTCACTCAGACCAACTATTACACGTTTATTAAAGACATTACATCTTGGTCCCCTCCGTCCTCCTGCAGCTGTTTAATTACACATTCTTCTAAGGATCAAAGTGTGAAACACCAGCCCCTCTGCATTTAGCTCCACTAATCGCTCCACTGTTCTCGAGTGGTGTCATGTTTGTTCACCAGAGAGGGGGAAGAAGAAGAAGAAGAAGAAGAGATATGTCTTTGAATGGTGGGGGGGCTTAATGGTGTAATTCTTAGGGAATTTACTCCACGGTAATTCTCCTCAGAGTTGACGGACGGGCCCCTTTTGTTTTTTATGTCATGGGAACACACAATGAGGGACGTTATATAGAGATGACTTTCCTTCATACATTCATCCCTTTTCATCAGCAGGTAGAAAGAGAGTGTGTATGCCAGAGGTGATGCTAATTAACACTTCAAGCATTGTTTTTGTTTTAATTCGAAATATACGAAAATACCTCTTATTTCATTAAGGTGTGTGTGTTTGTGTCAGTGCTGCCACAAAAGAGCCAATTACCGCGCTTTCACACACACTCACACACACATACTGTTGCAGTGACAGTGAGAAAGAGGAATGCAGGCAGTCGCTCAGGTTGGACCAGTTTTTCTGGCGGTGTGTAAATACTTTGTCACCAGGGGTAGCTACATGTGTGCTCCACCGGTTTCAACGTCTCCACCTTAAGTCATCAGTATAAGAAATAAAGCAGTTTTGAATTGAGTTCTTTCTGTGATGTCACAATCCTGAATCTAATAATAGCATCTTTTAACTCTTTGTTTGTCTGTTCAAGTCAGATCAGTTTAAAGCTTATTGTTTTATTTTCAAAGGTTGTGTAGCTACCTGTCTGCCTGCTTTCTGAATCTGCATTTCAAGACGCTACAGGTGACTCCTTGCTTGGACAATTTAAAATAAGTAAAGCTTATAAAACAGCCTCTTTAGGGAGAATCAAAGCAATTAAAAAAAAAAAGCCATTAAGACTATTATTTTCTGCCTTCCTTACCGAAGATTCCCCGAGATGTCTACCTATCAAATGTCCCCCCTGAGATCTGCAGTATAACTGTGTATTAACACCTCGTCTGAAGCCTGTGATCAAATGGTAGCATCCAGATAATGTTTTTTTAGAAATTGGGCTATGAGCTAATTGACTGTAGCTAACTTTTATCTGAGTGTTAAACCGTCTAGAAGAAAGCCATCATGGAGCTGTCTCTATAATCCTTCTTCGTCAGACCCTTACTAATATTCCCTTGACAGATTTTCCAGGGAGAGGATGCCCTTGGCTCCAGATCTTTGAAGTAATCTTCAAATCAACCTGCTGTAGCATTGTGTGAAATCTGCTGTTTGTAGTTGCGTCTCTATCTCTCCCAGCTCCTGGCGCTGGCATCCTGACCTCTTTTGAAGAAAGGGAGGCTCTGGCTTTATTCCTGTGATTGAAATCCCAGACTCTCCAAACCATTTGTTTTTAGAGAATGGCCCATTGTGAAAGGCAAACACCCTTTTTATTTCGTGTGCCCCATAATTCACATTGGGAAGCAGCGAAGCAAGATGGAGCCCATTGTAGGGCTGCTCGATTATGGCAAAAATGATCATCTCGATTATTTGGGTCAATAATTGTAATTGCGATTATTCATTGACTTTGAAAACATCCATTTATTGGAGAAAAAAAATGTGAACAGTATATTTTGAGCAGTTGATTACCCTGAACTTTAAGTATAATTCAACTGGAAAACCCAAAAAAAAAAAATTATAAAAGAAAAAGTAATAATACAAAAAAAAAATCATTTTATTTCGATTACGGTGTTTTCGTAATCGTTGCAAGCCATAATCGTAATCGCGATTAATTGAGCGGCCCTGGCCCATTGACAGCGTTTCTTCTCAGTGATACAGCATGCGCTTCTCGCTGGGTCTCAGCCAAACTCATTCCGCTCCTCCGAGGCTTACACATAGCTGTTAATCTAGCTGCTAATGCTGTCTTGTGTTGCTGCGGACAGATTGCTTATTGGTATGGGCAGATCCTAATGGGCCATTCTCTCCTGCACACATTGTCCAATTTTTTTAATCTAGAAATAGCTTTAATAGAAATTGTGCGGCCGATCCAGGAGGTTGGAATATCATTCAGTTTCTCTTTGTTTTCATATTTGATCACGCTAAAGTGTAATGTCTCTTGGAGATCTGCATAGCAATTGAAACAATAGAGTCCAGCACAAAAAGGGAAGATGCTATTGTTCATGTACTTCTCTGTCGGTTTCGCACACAGATTTCAGATTGCAGGTCAGTCAAAAGTCCTTGTTTGCTCTGACAATGTGTGGAGAGTGAGACCGGGGTACTTCCTGTTCTGCGGGGTGTGTTCACTGACCTCTGTCTGCACGGTGACAGTGAAACTGGCCAGGAATGTGCCCACCACCACCGCTCCCCACGGAGCAGCAGAACTGGAAACGTTCCTCTCCTCCCTCTCACACTCCTGTAAACGCCATGTTGTGTATGTGCAGTGTAATGTAGGTCATCTGTTGCTCTACCTGCCAAACAAACGGGAACCTGGACCTATGTGTGGTTGTTATGTTGACTGACTGTCAGCTTTGTGTCACAATTGTTGTAAACATGGAATCCCAGAGAAGCACATCGACCAAGTTGTTTTTACCGTGTGCTATAGTGAAAACAAACTTTAACATCATAGGTGTGAAAAAAATCTGCAGAAGCGAATCACATGGATCAGACATTGTTTACGTGAAGTAAATGTACTTAGTTACTGTGACTACTGTACTGTATAGCAATAATAAATACCTTTTTAGAGTAGATTACATGTACAGCATGTTGCCAAGGCATTGCACATGAGTACAAATACAATTAAATACAAATAAAGTAAATGTATTCATATCAATACTAGAAGGATATATGTCTATAGTGTATCTCTAGAAAATATAATATAAAATATATGAATGTCCTTTTGTTATTTGTGGTGTGTATGAATGTTTTTTTGCCACATTTGGACTCCAACTCGGATATCATTGATTTTTGTAGTTCATTTCATAATTAAATCCATTATGTTGGCAATTCAACATGCTCTGTTTTTTGGTGAATTTCTAATCCTTGCTACGTTTGTGTGCAGCATGGGGAGAGTGAAGTGAGGACGCACCACCTGGAGTACATGGAGGGAGGAATCCTGGACATGGACGACCTGCTGAGTGATCTGGTGGAGGACAGAGACAAGGTGAGGAGGACTCCACGTGCTAGCAGGAAGCACTATACTTGTATTGTGGAGCAGTAGAGATATCCCCGCCTATAAATGTTTTTTACAGACTCACCAAAACATATTTGTTTAGTACAGATCCTCTTAAAAATCAAACCATAATAATGTACTATATTTTTTAATCATAATGAGAATTGTGATTAGAACATTTCAAATCCCTTCCAGTCTTGTGAGTCTTATTGCAATCTTAGTCTAAATTATCTTTTTTTCTAAATTGCCACAATGTTAGCTTCATTGTGTCAAAACACTGCAAAGTTAACTTTTGTATCCGGTTCATCTACACTCTCTCAGACGTGTTGACACCTGACAGACATCTGCGTCTCATGGTTGGACAGCTTAGCATAACAACGTGCGCAGTGCTGCGGATAGCAAGCTGTTTCTTGATTGTTCTTACCTGCTATGAGGCACGCTAAATTACAGCACAGGATCTGTCATTCTTAGCCTGAGTCTGCTAGCGGATTTATATTGACTCCGCTTGTAAAGTCTCCAGCCTGGCAGCATGACAGGATGTCCAATAAACACGTTTTTAGCAAATCCAAACGTTGTTTAGCTTGTCACTGGCTGTTTGAAATCAGCTAAACACCAAATGGAACAAAGTAGCTTTTGGTAACTGGAAAAAAAAAAAAGATTGGGTTTGATTGCAGCTTGCTTTGCTCCGTGCATGCCTGGTAAGAAAATTAACTTATTTCTTCTCCACTGCTTCCCTCTGGTTCTTCAGAAAGCAAGAGTGTGAGTGGTGACGGCGCTGTGTGATTTAGCTGTCATGTTCATTTTTACCGAGATACTTGAAAGAACACCATTTCAGATTTTAAAACGAATCAAGAGAAGGGGAAGTTCTGCGAAAAAGCACTGATGTTTCTTTACAAAACTAGGTTGGGAGTTGAAATTCATTACACACACACACACACACACACACACACACACACACACACACACACACACACACACACACACACACACACACACACACACACACACACACACACACACACACACACACACACACACACACACACACACACACACTGTGGCCCAATTTCTATAAAGTGCACATTTCATTCCTCTTGCTAATTTCCCATAATGCATTCATAAGATGTGCTAATAAACTGCCCAAAATCCATATTCATAAGCCCCGGGCCCCGGCGAATTATGAATTATCAACACTTAGTCAGCAAGAAGGCCAAATGAAATGGAATATTCAGCCGCCTCTGTAGCACGCAATAACAATTGGTGTTTTAAGCCGCATGAACAATAGTGTGTTGTGTGTGTGTGTGTGTGTTTATGAGTGTGCATGTAGGACTCTTTCTGAAAAAGGGGACATGACTAAATAATAGATGTGTAAAATCTTCAACGGTGGAGAAAAAAATATTTCTTTTTGCAATCACAAAGAACAGAAGCTCTATTTTCTGGGATGGTGGAAGTATAATCATGAGATCTGCGTCCTATTTGTGCATAGGGGGAGATTTTAATGACTCATTTCTCCCCGACCCAGGCCTGCTTTCTCTCAGCAGCAGTGATGATGAAGTGTCACAGATCAAATCCCGCTCCGGCATTTGATCAAATACTAACAAGTAACCCTGACGTCGGCTCTGTTTCTCTTGCAGCTGTGTTTTTGTTCTTCTTTAACCAAGCAGTCTCATTTACCTTTTGTTTCTTACTCACTCCGCTTCTTCACCCAATTCTCCAAACGCCGTCCCCGCCCGCTTTCATCTCACTCCTCATTTTATCCTTTTGTTTTTCCTACGCTGATGAAAAGATAGGGATAGGACGAGCGCACGTGATCCCTGACGATTTATCTCCAGTGTCGGGCTCTCGTAGATTAATGAGCTGTGCCTGGCATTCTTGATTAGTCCAACTTCCCTTTGTTTGTCTACGTTTTTATTTCCCCCGCAGCACCGATTCTATCTGCAGTGTGTTTCTTTCCTTTTTTTGTTCTGTTATTGTGGCCGACGCTGTTCCACCATCAATCATACAGGAGTGGTCCCATTGTGAGGGCCCTCCACCGCACAGCATGGGCCCTGTGTTAGCCGCGGATGCTAATGAGAGATAATGGTGAGCTATTTGTACGCCTAGTGGTTAGCTTAGCCGCGAGTTATCTGGGCCAGCCCACGACCGTTATTACAGACACACACACACCAGACACACACACACACACACACACACACACACACACACACACACACACACACACACACACACCTCTGTCCTCAAAACCACAGGCAGACGTGTAGCGTAGCATGTTAGCTTCAACGGAAGGGGCGCCACTGGTGGTTGATGAGGGCGGAGATGGAGGGGCGGGTCGTGATTTGATTACAGTTCTGCCCCCTGCATCTACACACTCACACACACACACCAACGTGCACACACACTGCGTTCATTAGCACCCCGTCTCGAGCCACCGGCCACCAGCCTCCTCATGAATATTAATATACATCTGATGAATGTGAAGAAGGCCATGGGGTGTTGGCTGAGGTGTGCACACAACACACACAGTATAAAGAGATCAGGGCACGCTTCAGTCAATTATACTCTCCTCTACTTTGACCCTTTACTCAGGGTGTGTGTGTGTGTGCGTGTGTGTGTGTGTGTGTGTGTGTGTGTGTGTGTGTGTGTGTGTGTGTGTGTGTGTGTGTGTGTGTGTGTGTGTGTGTGTGTGTGTGTGTGTGTGTGTGTGTGTGTGTGTGTGTGTGTGTGTGTGTGTGTGTGGCCTGCAGCTCTCAGAAGGCAGTTGGAGTCATTGACCTGTCAGAAACCCCACTACTTTAATGGTGAGGAGAAGTGGGCAGACATAACAGCTAATAGATCTCATCCCCTTTTTGTCACGCTGTTTCGGTCAAATCGCTGTAGTCTAGAGACGAGTTAACCTGCTGTATCCTCCGTCAGTACATCTGTGTTTTTCCACACACCGCCATCATGGACTAGAATGTAGAGATAGGGAATAAAGGATCAGCGATGAATGAAAACAATCACATAGAGATGATCGTAGGGAACTTCAAACTTTTGGATATCTGTGAAAATCAGAATTCTGAGAAAAAACAAACTGGCTCTCATCCACTTGTGTTTGTTTCTTTGATTCAATTTAAATATTTGCTTTTTGACAAAACATTGGGTTTTAATAATATTTTCATAATGATACCATAATAACATCCATCCCAATTATTTCATGTCCCATGCCTTTTTGTATGTAATAGTAGTGTGAGCGACGTGTCCTTGGTGATATTAAATATACAGGATTTTTGCATGAGTTCGACGAATTATGTAGATTTCTCAGGTATTATTTCTGCTAAAATCCCACATTTCCATCTGTTGTTTTTACCTATTCTTCTCTTGTCTCGCCCTCGCCCCCCCGTCTCTTTCGCTCTCCCGCTTTTCAAAAGGAGTTATTAACAGATGTAGTGCTTTACCTTTTCACATCGGCCCATTTACCGCGACCAGAGCTGTCACTCTCTCCCATTCACAGTCCTTTGGGATCCTGCATTAGCCGCGGCCATTACTCCCAAACCTCTCCAGCGCACACAGGAGCTGTCAGGTGGGCTGTCTAATGCAAGCATGCCATTAACATCAACTTAAAACCAGCTTTCAAATGCCGAGCCCTCCCTTATATGTACCTTATACATGGCTGCTGTGCTCTCTGGAGAGTTTTTGCACTGAAACTCCACACAGATGGTGTTTGATAAGAAGGCCATCTCCCCTCATGCTTCTCCTTTCACCCTCATGCAGCTGAAATTTGAATATTTAACACGTGTGAGAGTCCTCTCTCGTCACACCGGTCTCTTCCAGACTGGGAATTAAAGTCGGGGTGCATAACATCTCCTCATAAGTGGACTGTCACTCCTCATTCCACACACACACACACACACACACACACACACACACACACACACACACACACACACACACACACACACACACACACACACACACACACACACACACACACACACACACACACACACACACACACACACACACACACACACACACACACACACACACACACACACACACACACACACACACACACACACACGGACCTTGTTTTCCAAAGGGGGGAAAATAACACTTAGAAAAAGTCAACCTTCCGTCCCATGCAGCCAAACGAGAAATCTAATTTCATGGGAATTGTAATGGATAGAATAACTGGAATGATTTCCTCCATCTCTCTTTAATTAGCCCCTCTTTAATCACTGAGCCTATGTGAATATCCCGTGCAGTCTCTGGCAGCTGGAACGGCTGCTTTGTGATAATCATTTTTCTTTCTTATGAAATAGTTTTGATTAGTGGCGATTCACTTTGAATGTACATTTAACGCCCAGCAGCCTGCAAACCAATGTGAGCATGATGATGGAGAGACTCTCCCTTCTGTCTGTATTGGTCCCAGCAACAAACAATATTGTGCCTTCTTGATGAACATTAAAAAAGTGCCAATAAATAAATATGATTTAAAATGGTTCTTAATTACAAAAGACGTCAGGACTCAGGAATAGATATTGCTTTAAAAATACAGTACAGTAATTACCGTAATATGTACAATCAGATATATGATGGAGTATTTGCATTAGTATGCGCTACAGATATCTATATTACGGATATACGGACAAAGTTTTACTCCAGGATGCTGATCTGGCTTTGAAATGTCAACGCTTGATTCCGAAGACATCTCCCATCATCCATCTCTCCTGCGTGCTTACATGTCAGAGTGGAGCACGCAGAGCCGGAAAAGAAAGATGAATCCGTCTCATGGAAAGATATGATATTTAAAGTAGGTTTGCGCTCCTGACCATCTTTCACATCCTTTGAAGAGGAAATGACACCTCTTTGAATAATGACCCTATTTCCACCCTATTTAGTTTATATTACTCAAACTAAGGCATGTGAAATTGGCACTACGAATGCAACACTTTTCAAACTTCTGTATGCAATCTTTGATATCGTAAGTTTTTCACTTTTTTCTTTACACAAAGTAACGCGATGCATATTGGTAGGAAACAATATATCCTAACATAACTGTAAGTCTTTCAAAAACACCAAATATGGCCTTGGGAAGTCCAGTGAAATGAAGCTGCAGTAGTTTTTATTCCCAGCAGCTCCAGAGACTTGCTGTTGTAAGCGACGTGGCTTTGCCTGAAGTCATTTATTACATGTCAGATGTCAGACCCTCTGACAGGCGGCAATAAGGCATTACTTAAAACGTGTGAACGCGCTGCGGAAAAAGTTTAGTGAATGGCTGGTGATTGCGAGGCGCCGACGTGCTGATTAGCCTTTGGCGCTCGGTGACATCTCGCTCCCTCACCTCCGTTCCCCTCGCTCACCGCCGCGGCGAGGAACGTTTGATTGGCATCTGAATGTTCTCATAACCGTGAATGGCCGGTGATGAGCGGGAGCACGGGGTTCAAGTGCGCTGATTAGAAAATGTCACGGCAAGTTTATTTCAATCGCTCATTTCGTGCACAATGGCTATTCAAAGTGCTTTCAAGCATATCAGAGAAGGGAAAGTAACCGTTAAATGTGAATTAAAAGAAGAGAAACCTATATTTAAAGGGATTTTCAAGACGTATAAGATGGGAATGTTGAGTGACTAGTCAGTGCATGAAATACAAGTTTGGTTGCTATATAATATCCTCGATAGTCCGCTATAAGAACTGTAAAGGCATCTTATCCCTGGGAGCACTTAGCAGACAAATAGATGTATTTTGGTTTAAAAGCCATTTATCAATTTCTTTCAGATGTCCAAATATCCCGCCCTGGTCATAATCCATACCCTCTTCACGTTCCTATCATGACCCACACGTCTTTACCTGTGTCTCTGTCTGAATATGAATTATAATCTTATGGATTCTGAACATGCCAGCAGTACAGAATAAATCAGCTGTAGTTCACCTGGAACAAGTCATTATGTTCCTTCTGTTGTCTGCTTAATTGATTTTATTCCTGCCTCTTATTTTTAAAAGAACATTTATTTCTTAAGGTTGCCATCCCTGCTGAAAGCCTCGGGGCTGCAGACATGCGGAGCAACGTGCATTTGATTGTCTGAAACTAAACTGCATAATGGAAAATGTTTTTTCCCCCTGTCTTCTCATTACGGGAAATCATATTTCTAAATATTGTTTGCAAGACCTATGTCTCATATTGACAAATCATTTACATTAAAAGTGTGTTCCAGTCCTATGGGTCTGTTTTGCTGAAGGTGGTGAGAACAAAAAGTCTCTGACACAAAGACTTGTTTATGACTTTAACATGAAGTTTGTTGCGTATATTGCTCATAAATAGTATAACCTTCTTAAAAACGAGATGTATTACAGCGCTATTGAATTAAATGGAAGTAAAACGAGTTCCCGTTGCTTCGTCCTCACCTCGTGTTTTGATATATTCTGTTGAATGTCAGTGATGCATTAACATGTTCTCCAGTATATTGAATAAAGTTAGATTATCTCTGTCGCCGGCACATCAGATCAGATGCGACCGCAGCGGCTCGCCCGGCGGGATTCGGTCACTTGAGCTGATTTCATCATATCTCAACAGCCTCGACCTTGATTTAACCCCCCCCCCTCCCCCATCTGACAGCTCTTCATCTGATTATATTCAATTAACAACACCCGTCCCTCACATCGAACACCGTTTCATTGTAATCACGACTCATGGTAAGGGCTTAAGGAGAAGGAATCCTCGCCGTCTGCTTTTCATTAAAGTTTCTCACAAAGCTGCACTTTGGAATTTAAATTCCTCTTAGATGATCCATTGCCATACCTTTCGACTTTGAATGATGGCGCCTCTCCAAAGTCATTTGTCAGTTCGCTGAAGCACAAGCAGGGGATTCTGCCGGGGATAAGACTGTTTTCTTAGCGAAGGTGTGTGACTTCCAGGGTTTACAGGAGGTCATCGCCGCCTCAGATCTCGTCCTTTGGTGTTGATCACAGACTGCACGCTGCCCTCCGTGTCACCATCACACCACCCATTAGCTCCTAATGGAGTGAGACGGTCGGAATGTAACCTGACCTGTCTGTGGTCTGCCACGAGGAACATGTGTGTGTGTGTCCCGAGGCCAGAGGTGCACCTTTCCTAATAACTTGTGCAAATAATGAGAGCGGCAGGAGAAGATGACGCATGGGGAGAGGCGACCTGTGTCATAGTCCCTGTTTCAAATTAGATGGTGATCCCTTTGCGCCAAAACATTTCACATGAACGAGCTTGGGGAGTAACAAAATACAATACCTCATGTTATTAGGTATTGTAATGGAATGCATTTTTAAAAACACACATAATGCTAATTTTCAGGTTTATACATGTATTTGTATTTTCTGCCTTTACTGTGACATGTATACATGCTTTAATGTTCCAAAAGATTAGGGAAGGAAAGGGAAAACCATCATTCCCCACTTTGAACAGGTGGGCCTTTTCAAGCCTCACCTGTTCCTCATCGCTCCAATAAAATGGTAGGTCAAGCTTAAAATTGTCAAATGTATCGTTCTATGACCGGGGTCTCCAACCTTTTTTAGGATGAGAGCTACTTTCAAAAAATAAAACAAGTCGTGAGCTACTTTTAGTTTTTTTTAGTTTTTTGCGGTGTATATATTTAGCACATTTTAACATTATGATATGCTGACCTTTAACCTTTGTTTGCTGTTTGGGTCTGTGGGACCCGTTTTCAGTGTTTAATAAAAGAAAATGTATTCAATTTAATTATTTTAACCTGCTTTATTTGGGGGTGGACCTCACCTCCTCTAGGGGGGTCCGGGGGCATGCTCCCCTGGGAAGACTATTTTTTTATGTTAAAGTGAAATGCATCAATCTGGTGCACTTTGAGCACAAAATGAATTTATGGATACAGCTCTCAACACTCTGAAAGGGAGAAGTATACTTTTCAATAATCTAAACATCTTTAGAATATGATCAAAACCAATAACAAATCATTTAAACTAGTTTATTCTTATCTTATGTTACCTAGTTAGCATTCTTTCTTTTTATTTATGCATATTTTACTAATCACTCCCCTTTGAAAATGTTTTTTTTTTTGTACCGTCCTATAGCACACATTGGAATGATTTCTAGGCTATATTAAATAGATAAAGGTGTATCTCTCGCTCTCTGTCTCGCTCGCCCACAGAGGCTGTGTGCTCCTCCGTGGCGATGACGGCTTGCGTTAACAAATAATAATAAACATAGGCCTATTTGTAAAGTGGGGGGAAACAAACGGGATTTCGAAAAGTGTCACGGTTAAACTCCTTGTGAAGTGGTGAGGTGCCGCTCCACATTGCTTTTCTTCCCGACTGCAACGCTGTTGTGTGTGTGTGAGAGAGCGTTTCGTGTGTGTGTGTGTGTGTGTGTGTGTGTGTGTGTGTGTGTGTGTGTGTGTGTGTGTGTGTGTGTGTGTGTGTGTGTGTGTGTGTGTGTGTGTGTGTGTGTGTGTGTGTGTGTGTGTGTGTGTGTGTGTGTGTGTGTGTGTGTGTGTGTGTGTGTGTGTGTGTGTGTGTGTGTGTGTGTGTGTGTGTGTGTGTGTGTGTGTGTGTGTGTGTGTGTGTGTGTGTGTGGGGGGGCTCGGATTGGCCATCGTGCGATTTGGGACTTTTCCTGGTGGGCCCGCTGTGAAGGTCCACCGCCGTTGCGAGTCTCCGGCTGTAATAGTCCACTACCGCCCGCGAGGACCCAGGTTCGATTCCGTCCTGATGTCCAAATAAATCTCCCGTTCATCGCGTCCATTCGCGACCCGTCACCTATCACATCTCTGAGCCCCACCAGTGGGGCGCCGCCCACACTTTGAGAAACGCTGCTTTAAAGTAACCTAGACATGAAATGTGAAATATAAACAGTCTGCAGCATTGTGATGTGTTCGTTGTCAGTATTCGCTTCATCAGTAGATTTTGGCAGTGCAGTGTGCAGAGAAGCTAATCCCATCGAGCAAATGAATATATTATAGATCAACGTGTTTACAGCAAATCCACTCTCTGACCTGACCGTTCTCACACCATCTGTTTCCCTATATGACATTGCCCCCAGTGCATTTAGAAGTGTGTGTTTTGTGTGAAAGTGTGGTGTGTTGTCCCTCTGCTCGCAGAGTCCCCGCTCACTCCAACTGCTAATAACTCAAATCAGCAGAAAGTCACACTCCGGGGCGTGTGTGTGTGTGTGTGGGAGTAAGTGTGTGTGTACAATTTCCCTGCAACTAGTGGATAAATGCTCATAACACTGAATCCAACTCATTTAGGTTAAGTATTTAATGATTTCGGGTGCAATTACACAGCTGAAACCGCATCTGCGTCCACTGTGGTGCACACACACTTCCATGCACTCACTATTGTTGTTATTCGGCCTCTCAGCCTCATCACAGAACTGATTGGACTAATGAATGGAGCTCGGTGGACGATAATGTTTCTGAATAGGCCACTTGAATGATTAGCCATCTGACAGGGGGGGGACGTATGGAAAGGAGGAGTGGCAGTTTTATTAGCGTCCACATCACAGATGATGATCCTGTTGGAAGCAATTACAGTCAGTCAAATGTGAGTCTTGCTGGTGAATATATTTCAACCGGGAAAGTCCGGATTAAACGCACCGCTAGAAAGTTGTACAAAAATGTCCTTTTTATATGAATTGTTTTGTCAGTTATGCGGTCTATATTGCATTAAGTGTTAATTAGAAGAGTCTCCATCATTATTCTATCAAGTTAAGGCCCAGATACACCGGCCAGTCACCTGAGAAGTCGCCGACACCGACTGTTGCGTCGCCGGACTCTCCTGCGTATTTGCCGACTTCGCACACTGGAACACACCGCAAATCCGAGCCGAGCACGTATGAACTGCGTATGCGTGAGTGGCAATAACTCTCCTTACCAGCAGGCGGTGGTAGTGTGTATTCATCCTTCAAAAGAGGCAACAACCGGAACAACCGGAAGACAGAGAAGAAGAACAGACTCCGTGATATAAACAAACAACAAATAGCGTTTTTCTTTCCATTTTCACTCTCGTCCATTGAAAACATGAACGAACCGGAGCTCTATAAACCGATGAGGTGAAATAGCCGTCCGTGTGTGTTCCATCTTCCATTTTAAATCATTTGTTTACCTCCCTCACTTCCGTTAACGCTTCTCATGCACTGATTCGCTAGCTGAACAGCCAATCAGTGTTTTCCCTTTGTCCGACTTCCGGTGGTGTTCCCGACGCCGATCGGCAAGAAAAGGCGTCAGGTCTGCAGAAAAGACCCGACGGTGCGGCGCACACCACTCCGAATAGGGCGTGTATCTGGGCCTTTACACTGTCAGTATACTCACACCTCTCACACTCACACGTCTGTTTCCTGTGTGACGTTTCTCAAACGCTC
Organism: Notothenia rossii; assembly: GCF_949606895.1. Taxonomy (NCBI): domain Eukaryota; kingdom Metazoa; phylum Chordata; class Actinopteri; order Perciformes; family Nototheniidae; genus Notothenia; species Notothenia rossii. Next base: position 5,930,693 of record NC_136901.1, read on the forward strand.
AGCCCTGTAGCTCACCTTTCTATAATCTGACGGATGGTGCTGTCAGCTGGTGTTTTGTTCTTGTTCGGATGGCAGACATGTATCGCAGCACAAATCCCACCTCTCCACTTCGGGCTCTGATGTCGAGTCAATAACTATCTAATAAGGCGTGTTGAAAGGAACACATATGTTGATGGGTGCAGGAAAAATCTGCTTTTCTTCCTCCTCCAAAACACCTTTAGGCTGTGAGTGATGTCAGCTCTCCATGGCAACGGCGGGTACTGAATGTCAGTAATGTATATATCAGCAAGCTGGATGGAAAGCATGTTTACCTCCTAAAGAAGCTGGCAGGAAAACACTTTTAGGTCACCACAGAGAGCTGGTAAATAAATGAGTATTTGAGTGAATAATTAGAATGGGAAAAACCGTTTTTCTTTTCCACTTTGCCAATTCTTGTCCACAGCAAAAAGCAAGGCGACAGGCGGCGAGAAAGAGGTGACGTATGATATGAAAGTCTAATGTGGAGGGAGGGCAGATGGAGACTAGAGGAGGAGGAGAGAGCCACAGGTGAGCCTCGCAGCTCTGAGTTAATCACTCCTCCTATTTCTCTGTTAGATCCCGGGAGGGAGGAAAGGATGGAGGAGGGAGGAGGGGAGGGGAGGTTGGAGGGAGCAGCTGGCCTGGCGGCGGCCACAGGGAAAAGGAAGCTGATTATTTGGCTCCGGCTCTGACTTTTGGGGGGAATAGAGCGGGAACATGTGTGCGATTCCGCCCCGTGTTTGTGTGTGTATATGGGAATGTTTATGCACACTTATGAGCGAGAGGAGGTTATGACTTTCTGCGAGCCGGGGGAGTTCCCGTGCATGTGTCATGTCCACAGATGCAGAACGGGGACCAGTGTAACCACCGCTGATGTGTTTACGCCGCGGGAATGATGAACGAGCCGGGTTGATATTTGTGTTGTGGGCCTGAGAAATACGAAGCCTGGAGCGCCCCTGTCACACATATCCCTCACTCCCTCATCTCCCCCTCTTTCTCTTTCTCTCGCTCTCGGCCTCTCGGGCATGTGTGATTTATGAAGAGTTTACCCTCTCCCTTTATGAGTGTGCATAAATAATAATGTGGCCTTTCACCGCGCAGAGCCGACACCGCAATACCTCAGCTGGTGGCTCGCTTTTTTTCCATGTGAGAGTGTGCACACATGCTCCATCATGGTGGCTGATGCGACAGAGAGAGTGTGTGTGTGTGTGTGTGTGTGTGTGTGTGTGTGTGTGTGTGTGTGTGTGTGTGTGTGTGTGTGTGTGTGTGTGTGTGTGTGTGTGTGTGTGTGTGTGTGTGTGTGTGTGTGTGTGTGTGTGTGTGTGTGTGTGTGTGTGTGTGTGTGTGTGTGTGTGTGTGTGTGTGTGTGTGTGTGTGTGTGTGTGCGCGCGCGCACAGAGAGCAAGAGTGAAATATAACTCAAAGAACCTCTTTACCTTTTTGGCAGTGTGCCTCAACAATTTGTCTGTGAGGTCTGCAGAATAGTTTTTTTTTTACCTTTACTTGGGTTTTATCTTTGTTTGTGTGTGTGGTCATCTGTGGGTTCTGTATGGTTGTTTTTTCCTCACAATATAAATGTCTTTTCATTGGAAAACTGTGATTTCCTCCCATACACTTAGTGTGAATTCAAACAGAACTTTCCAAATTGTCAATAATTATTCATAGACGGGGGAAACAATCCAAAGCCAATACTTCAAGAATATTTGATGCTCTGAAAATCTGATTTTTTTTTAATGCAATTGATGAATCACCTGTTGGATGTTGCACTGCACTGACTTTATTATAGAGGCCTGCATATTTAAATAGGTTGCATTTCTTTTCAAATATTTGGTAGATTAAAGGTGGGGTAGGTAATTTTGGAGAAACCAGCTCGAGTGCGCTAGAATTTGAAAATACACAGCCGGAAGAAATCTGCTACTCCCTTACAGAGCCCCGCCTCCAACACACACGAACGCGCACATGACCAATGAGGGCACGAGATAAGTGTGTGCACAGATGGAAGGCTGACAGGCAGGTAGGCCATCCAGTTATTTTAGCCGGGCCGGCTCAGATGATTGGTCGTGCTTTTTACAGCGCTACGGCTTCCACTGATCACATTTCTTTATGGATTTTTTGTCAAAGCACTTCAGATATTTATTGCTATCGGGATGTTAAGAGCATTCCATGGAATATAACAAAAAGTGTATCTCGAGCCGGTTTCTCAAACTTACCTACCTTTTAAGTGGAAAGCTCTTTTCAATAAAAATATTTTGCCACACATTCCATGCTTCCTTTTTGCCATCAGAGTAACTGAAAAAAACGACTGCATATGAGATTCCTCATTATGCAAACAAAAAACGATGTCTTTCAGCAGTGCACATTTCAATTTCCATATTTGAGTCTGTGTGCTGCTACAAATGCAAAAAACGTGGCCTTTCAAAAGTATCTTTCTCACACAAACTAAATGTATAATGGGAGAATAATCCAGACATACAGGGATACTACTAACAGCTAGCAGCACCAATGGGATATGTGTTGTTCATAGTTCATCCCATAGTTGATCCTTGATCTAAGTTGTGATAAAATGAGGAAGTGTGTTCTTGTCCACTGTCACAGGGGTGAACTCAGAGGCATGAACTCAAATGCACAACTCAGACTCAGACTCGGGTGGTGTTCAAAAATAAAGACTTTACTGGAATTAACAAAAACAAGAAACACAAAATCACTCTTCCGAGGAAAAACGAGATGCAATAATCGTGATCATGAGAAAACAGGATACGACCATGGAGCAGGCTTGAACGTGGTCCTGAATGAGAAACGAACTGGCACTGGACAGGTGGGGGCTAACACAATATATACCCAAGGTGAGGGGAACAGGTGGAAACAATCAGGGCGGGGAAACTAATCACGAACACAGGAGACACATAGGGGCGGGGAGCAAGGAGTTCTGAAACGAGAGGAGGAATACTTATTACAGTAAGACAGAGGGGACATGACAAAGGGACATGACAAAGGGACATGACAAAACTAATATAAAGAATAGCCTTTCATTAAAACATGACATCCACATCATAAAACGATATTTCTGATCCATTATGTATCATGTTTTCCTCCTCGATATTGGACTGCGTTTTTATATTTCTGCCCATGTTTCTCCGACTGTGCTATTTTTAATTTGTGAAAGCAGTGTTAGATCTGGGTCATCATTTGCTAAATTTGCATGAATGCAAATGCTTACACCACTGCAGCAACAGACCGAGGAATATTCTTTGGTGTGTGAGTGTTTGGATCCGAGTGTCAGGAGCATCAAAGGGACGTTATGTTCAATGCGGAAGCACTAGCTGCTATTTGGAAGTACTGGCATGTCTTCAAACAGAAAGAAGGAAACATTTAGAGGTTCAAGTCGTGATGTCTCCGTATATGATTCATTATTCTGAAGGAGTCCCTTACCACAGGCCTGACAAGTTGGATCTGTTTGTGTGCTTCAGTTCTTTAGTGGGAGACAGTGTATCTGTGTAGACCCAGAGCCAGGTGTGTGTGTTGCTGAGAGGTAATACCCCACATCTGGTAGTGTGTTGGACAGATTCAGACTGGAATAGAAGCAGGATTAGCCCCGCTCTCACCGGTAATACAACCAATTTTCTACTTGTTTAAATAACCCTAGCCAAGCATTCCTCTGATGGCCCCAATACGGTGCCCTGGAAACACCCATGTGTGTGTACTCTGAGTCCTCGAACATGGATTAGTTTTTGCTACATGCTTGAGTCCATGTAAGTATGCCTGTCGGCCGCAGAGTTGTTTGTGCTATACTGAGTAGCTTCATTATCAAAGGAGAAATCTACTTCAAACCATAGATTGTATACATTTTGTACCTACTGTTTAGTGTCTTCTACTCAAAAAAGGACCATCATTTAAAAAATAACCATTATGCCGTATTGAAAAAGACTTTAGCGTTGAGATTGAGACCGAAAACCTATTAATAAAATGTGAACTATTTTTGCACCTCGCTGAAAAAAAGAGAAAAGGCAAGTTTCGGTAACTTCAATGAACACATTAACTTTGTTTTATAAACCCAGAGCTTTAGAGGCAGAACAAAACCTCTTTACCATGCCTCCAGCTGCAGCTTCAATGCCTCAAATTACAATGAACTGCTAGAGAATTTAAAAGGGGGAATATGCGCCTTGCTTCAAATTGATTGCCATTTCTCACATAACTCGTGGATGTCAAGAGCCAAAATTGACAGTTCACCCCCCCTTGTACCTGTGCACTGTCAATATTCATCACGCTTTACAAGCATGGAGAAACCCATTCTCCACACATCTTATCTGCTCTTTGTTGAATTGGATATTTTCTGTCTGGAAACACTCGACTCTGCTTTCTCTTCACACCTCAGCCGCTTGAAATTCAGAGAAAGAAAAACAACACCAGATGCACAAAGCTTAGGACGCGCAATACGGGGGAAGTATTTGCTCTTGTGCACAGCTCCATCAGCTGAATGCAAACTGCAGTTTAAATCTTTGTGGGTATGGTGCGTGTAGAAACGTACACACATATTTTCACTTCCTGTCGTCAAGTCAGGACACTGAGAGTGGGAGGTTTATTCTCTGATTCAGATTTAAGCACTTGAAAAAGCAGGTGTCTGAGATAGCCTTTGTAGACCTGTACCTTCATAAAGTGTGTGTGTGTGTGTGTGTGTGTGTGTGTGTGTGTGTGTGTGTGTGTGTGTGTGTGTGTGTGTGTGTGTGTGTGTGTGTGTGTGTGTGTGTGTGTGTGTGTGTGTGTGTGTGTGTGTGTGTGTGTGTGTGTGTGTGTGTGTGTGTGTGTGTGTGTGTGTGTGTGTGTGTGTGTGTGTGTGTGTGTGTGTGTGTGTGTGTGTGTGATGATTGGGTTACCAGACTACTGTCAGGATTCTGCGCGCTGCTTCTGAATTATGCATCTCTCGTTCAAAGAAAGAATGAAGAATAACGTGAGAGGGAGAAAACGGCGGAGTGGGGGGGCAGTCGTAAGATAAATGACAACAGCAGAAAAGCAGAGCATCTCAATAGACTGCACACACACATATACACACACACACACACACACACACACACACACACACACACACACACACACACACAGCCGTTCTAGACAGCGTTGAGAGAGGAGAAGAAAAATGGGTTGATTAGTAACAGCGGATGAAATGAGGAAGTGTTTGTTTGTGAGTTGTGTGTGTGTGTGTGTGTGTGTGTGTGTGTTGCTGATGCTTATGTAAAGACTTGAGGCTTGAGTGTTCCCAGCATGCAGTTGTGTTAGACTAAAGCAAGGTGGCACTGTTCATCCTCTTACTGTGTAAAGTATGAGATTGTTTCCACTTACTGTCAAATCCATTTGTGTTTTTTCTGTGGTGTGTATTTTTAAATAATGGCATCATACAGTGCGTGAACATCCCTGATTGGATATATAAATATATATATGTGTGTGTGTGTGTGTCCATGCTGAACGTACTACTTTCTCCCGAGTGTATCCCATGCAGGACATGCTTCATTTGGCTAATTAATTCTGAGCAAGTACATCAATTATTAAAGACACTCAACTGTTCCATCTGTGAGTTGCAACATGTAAACACAATCTATTGTTTACAGCAGCGCGGATCATTTCATTTCCTGCTTATTGGACATTCAAGAACTATAATGCATGTAAGCTCTGCATCTGATTGGCTCTCACAGCCTGCGCGAGAGCAATCTCAGTAATAGCGTTCATAACAATGTGCACGTTTATTGATCACAGTATAGAAATATGTTTTTTCCTCTTTTACGATCTCATAAAGAAGAGGTCAAAGGTCAGGCTTGGTTACATCGAGTATGGAAACTCACACCATGAGGTCATTTCTCAACACCCTGCTGTGTAGGGACAATAGCAGAACATTTACTTATCAGTAATAATATCTATACCATTTTTTATGTTTTCATTCACAACCGTCAGAAGACTATACAATACCAAAACCTACACTTTAGACAAAACATGGTAAAACCCACAAGTTAAAAACAAACAAAAAAAGCAGCAGGGTTAATATATATTGAATACATTTGGATAACAATGTAAAAAACTAAACGTTACATCACAAATAACTGTATTAATGTGTAATTGTAAAAATCAAAATCTTAAGAACATTAATTTGAACACATTATGATAAAGTAATAATTTCTATTCACCCAATACAAATTTTCTATGAAGAAACCTTATTATGTGACTCAATACAATCGTCATCTGTTAGCTCTGTTATTAGCCATGTGTGGTTGGGCTAGCTAACAGCTAACTAGCTCTCATACCTATCAACACTGCTTTGTTGTTCATAATGTTGCATTATAAGGGCAAAAATGATATGTAAACAATGGCTTGATCCAGTTTCTCTAAGGCAGTGAGGAGATTATGATCAAGTCACAGATTGTCCATCATGAAACATTTTGATACTGTTGAAAAGCATCTGTTAAAGTAACCTTCTGTGGCTTCATTTAGCTGTGTGATGGTGTTTCGCCTCGGATAACAACCTTTTTATCCCAGGTGTTACTCATACTAACATTACCTAACATGACTACACTGTGAAAACCCATTCCATCAAAAAGCTTTTTCCAGATTCAACCACTTCTCCGATCTTCCTCAAGGGAGACAGGTTGCTCAGTTGTCTTGGAGTAGTTCGGGAAAGGCCCTCTTAAGAATTAATTCAACATCTGGACAAATATTACAGTATCAACCAGGGACTACTTTATCTTGAACATAATACTGTTGAACGTGTCCCTTCAGTGTTTTGAGGGCACATCTGTAGCATTCATCAGGCAGAGTGGAGCCCTTATTTTATATCCTGCATTATTTACATCCATGGTGACGAGATTGCTTCTGAGATGCATACTTGGGAAATTAGGTGAACAACTATTACGGCAAATTAATTTAAATATACTACAGTAGAAAAGTACACAAATAAATGCTCACGGCTTCATTGTTAAACCACTTGATTCGTTGTGAATAGGAACTTCAGTTAATAAATAAACCAACATAACAATTTGTTCTAGTATTACAGGATATGTGTGGGTGCCTTTCTATGAAATCGAGTAAAATAAGACTGCATTTGTCCCCCTCAGGCCACATTTATTCCAACATTTTATAACCCTGCGCCCTAGGCAGTGTGTGCGCGAGAATCCACACAGACACAGTGTTTATCTCGCTCTCTGCTTCACACGTGTTATTGTATATGGCTTTCATGTGTGTCATGATAATCGCTTGGCTCCACACACACACACACACATTTACACACACAGCCTTCCCCAGCTAGTCTGGTCACGTTGGATACACACGCTGGGTTGTGATTTACAGACGATCATAACATGACAATATGAAGGCTCCTGCCATTTGTATTTGGCTCAGGTATCAGAGTGTGTTTGTGAGTGTGTGTGTGTCGTATGTAAATGAGACAAAGGGGTCACATTATTCAGCAGTGGTTGACATGCAGGCTCCCCAGGTCCATATCAATATCCCCCCGCAGACGTGGCAGGAAAAATAAGGCGATTTGTTTCCTAGAATACTAATCACGGTCAGGAGGGATGAGGGAAAAAGGTGTGTTCAGTAAAAACACCAGGAGCCGGTTGTTTTCTTCATCCTGGGCCGAGGGGTCCTCCAAAACAGCATGTTGGAGCTGTGTGTGAAGGACTGAATCTTAAACCACTGTGTGCCTTTTTGAAATAAAAGCTTCTCCCAAGGTTTCCTCTCATGCTGTGAGCGGCTGATAGCTCACATTTAATCTGTAGTGAGAGAATGGAATCAGCTTCTTTAGTAGTGCACGCGCCATGGTATTTTGAAACAACAGGGGGCAAATCTCATAATATTAAAGGAACGGCTTACTCAATTTTAATTTTAAACAAAGCATTTTATTCTCTAAACCCTAAGTTATACACGGATTATAATACAGGCCTAACAGGCTCAGGGGCCCAAAGCATCTGGAAGACCCTGGGCTTGACCTTCCAAAAGACCAACAATCATTACAAAGAGATGCAAAATGACTAAAGTGTCAGTGTGTCTAGCTCTTACGTAATGGGGCTTGTCTGTGCCCAGGGGCCCATTGTCTCCTAATCCACCCCTGCCCCTAGTGATCTCTAGCCATGCACATACATTTTGTGTTAGATTGGTGGAGAGGCGAAGTCCCGCCCATCTACTTCCGCCCCATGGGACCTTATTTCGGAAAAATTATGAATTGAAGTCAATGGAGAGAGAAAGATTATCTTTGGATCCCGTTTGAATTGTGCCATGAATTACACATATGATATTTGTCAATCTTAAAAAATTATTTCCATGTAAAAAAAAGTCACAGTTTGTCGTAAAACTGTTGAAATATAAGACTATGAAAAATACGCAACTAGAAAGACTACAAATCCCAGATTCCCGGTCCCGCATGCTGGCTCTAATGAACCGACTAACTCCCCTTGTGTGTGTGTACAGCTCTCAACGTGCCCAGACTTGGAGTGATTTTCACCTCTTTTAATACTTTCCGCCTCATTCTGAAAGAAAGAAGTGAAATGTGCCAACGTGACGGCCGTCTTGGTGTGTGGTGCGAGATGGGAGTTGTAGTTCATTGAGCGGTTTCACACAAAGTGTTACTTCACAGTTTTACCACACATTTTTATTTTTTTCACTTGCAAAATTATCTTTTAAATTGACAAACATCATATGTGTAATTCGTGGCACAATTCAAACGGGATCGAAAAGATAATCTTTCTCTCTCCATTGACTTCAATACATAATTTTTCCGAAATAAGGTCCCATGGAGCTCCCCCGGAAAGGGAGGGACTTCGCCTCTCTCATACATTTACCATTGAACCATTTCATGTTCTTCTCTTGACTTGTGATTAGGATTGATTGTACAGCTTGTCAGAAAGTGTGTGTTTGATGAATCAGTGAATACCATCAGCGTTTTAACACATGCTTTCTCTCACCTCTGTTCGACCCTCGACCAATCAGCTGTCAGATATTTGAGCACCCTTTTAGTCCTTTTAACAGTTAGCATTTAAATAATTAGTTAACAGTTTTTTTATCTGTTAGATATTCGACTAGGAAGATCTTTGACTGAATTTAAAATGAGAAGTCTTCTCCCGACTGTTCTTCAGCTTGCTCCAAATGAAGCCATTCTGTTGATACTTTGCGTTTGATTGAGTGATGAGTGGAAGCAGCAAGGCGGCCTTCATTTGCATCACTCCCCGCCTGTGTCAGCCATAAAAAAATAAACTCCCTGAAAGCAAATCATCATCATCATCACCCCTCCACACATTAAAAGAAGTTGTTGTTGTTCAGAACGAATAAATCGTAAAAGTGTTTTGTTCTTTTAGTGTTTCCGTCCGTGTTCGTAGCGTGCGCGCAAATCAAATTACGCCCCGAGACTTCTTCTTCTTCTTCTTCTTTGATTGATGCTGTCAGCGAGTTTGGAGAAAGAGACGGAGGCTCGGGACGGGAAGGAGATAAGGAGAGAAAGAGGAAAGCAGATAAAGAAGAGAGAAAGAGCTCGAGAAGCATCCATCAAGCGGCCAATCAGATTGTTTCTCTCTTTCTCTCTCGACTCCACATCCTTTTACTCTCTAATTTAGCTCACACGCATGCAGAAAGAGAATCTCCTTTGCATGGCGTCGACCAGATGAGGATATTGAATCACAGGCGGGGTGAGAGGCGGCGTCTCAGCCTGATGGATGATACATATTTGTCGCCTCCTCTTTGCTTATTGTTTACACACTTTTTAAACACTCACACACACGGCCTCTGCGCTCCTCTTGTTGTTAATCGACGTCCTCCACTCGTCTATTGTTTTATTTCCATCCCTCGTTCCATCGCGGTTATTGCTTTTCATTAAGTGGTCATTTCCTTCCTTCTAATGAGAGCGTCACGCCGCCACGTGCCCATTTATCAAACCGCAATAGCACGGCCTTGAAGTCAAGACATGCACACACACACACACACACACACACACACACACGCGCTCTCTCCCCTTCGCCCTATCTGCCATCATGTCCCTGTCTCAATTAGCATTGTTTGTCGTTCCTCTGCCCTCCGTCCCGTGTTCATTTGGCGCCCCCCCGCCTCATTGTGGCAGCCGTGTCATTGTGTTTGACAGCTTCTCATTCTCGTGTCGGATCTCATTTCACTGCTAATTTCATACACCTCGCCTCGCCTCGTGTGATAACTCCTCTGAGCCGGTCAGATTTTTTGAATATTAAACGAGGAAAGTTATTGTGGCAACTGATTATAAGAGGTTCTGATGAGCTGTGAAGCCAGCACACACACATCCTCACACTTGGCAGGATGGAGCAGGTTGCTACCCCGCTGTTGGCAAGATAAATCACATCAAAGCCTCTCTGTGATGGTGGCACAGTGGAGATGCATTATAACCTGGCTGCGTGTTGCTAGCTTGTTCTCCTGCCAGAGTTCCCATTGTTTGATTGTCATCTCGAGGAAAGCTTGCACATTATGTTGAGAAACCTATAATATTTAGGCCGCTGTCTGACTCTGTGTCTCTTATCCAGCTTTTAGCGGTGTTCGAAGTCCAGCGCGGGAGGACGGAAAGCCCCAGAGAGACCCTGTCCAACGGATACTCCAGCGCCGCCCCCAGCCCTGAACCCCTGTTATACTTTCCCCACCTTGAGTACCAGGAGCCAATCAGAGCGGAGATAGAAGTCAACGAGGCCAGCCTCAAAGCCAGTAAGTCCAAACATAACATTTCCACACCAAGGTTTCAAATTCATCTCATGGAAACACTTAGTTTGTAAATGTAACAGAAGTTTTCTGCACAAGACAATCAACACATTTCTTTGTGCGTGTGAGAAAGTGCATCGTGGGGAGACGGAGGGAGGTGTGTGTAGGCGTCTGACTGTGTGAGAGAAAATGTTAGAAATACATTTATGGAACAGCTGTGAGCTGAACCTGCTGAGTAAAAGAGAGTTTTTTTTTGTTACTGTAACTTGATTGCGTGTGAAAACAGATGCAGTGTTGACGCAGCGTTCTCTCCCGCCGTCCGCACTCTTGTTATATTTGTTATAAAGCATGGAGACATGTCACAGTAGAGTCTTTAAAGGTAGTTGACTAAAAAACATGATATTATGAAGAGACACGAAGCTCCTTCATTTAGTTTTTTCTGCGCTTATCTACCCATACTGACAACAACGTCTCTCCGTGCACCATTAAGTTGAAGGATACGCTCCGGTTCTGCTCCTCACAGGGCACGTTTCTCAAAAACAACTCTTATTCGACGCCTCCTGTTGTACAAATATTCAGTGAGTTGATGAAGGTCACTCCCATAAAGCAGATACTAAAACACAAGTGAGAATGACACTTTAACAGTGCACACGACTATATACAAATACAGCTTCAAACGAACAAGGAATGGCAGCTATACTTGTCTTTAGCAGTCAGAAAATAAAGTGAACAAGTTATTGGGTCATGGTGCGTCTCCAGTGGGAAACATCATCACAAGGCTGGAAGCCTGAGGGAGCCTCTGGGGGAAAGTCTGCTCTGTCTGGGCTGCATTTAGTTCTGGCTATGGATACATATTACTATAAATAATCTCAAGAAGAGCATGACTCCTCTCTGTACATGTCATTATTTACCATTTCAGTGCTTGCTTTGATTCTTGAATGCCAGGAGGTTGAGATGAAAGATTACATTAGCCGGGATGGGTCTGTCTAATCACTGGACCCCCTTTCATTTCCCCTCTCTCCATCTGTCGGCTATAGAATAACAGTGTGACACCACACACACACACACACACACACACACATGCCCTTTGCCACCCCTCTCCCTCTGCCCGCATTTGCCCTCTGCCCCGTCATCTGCCCCCCCCCCCCTCCACTCCACGCAGTCATTTTCTGCCTACTCTACTATTCAGCTTCAACCACCTGCCATCCAGCCCTCTAGACCCTGACCCCCCCACCCGATACCTTCTCCGTCTCCGCATGGCTTCCACCTCTAACTAGATTAGCACTGTAGCCTGTTAGCATGCCAGCCGAGCATGAATGGACTAATTCAGCCCCCCCCCCACCCTTCCTTCAACCCGGCGGGACCTCTTCCTGCCTCCAACCCCCCCACTCGGCTCTGCAGCCCTGTTGAACCCTGACTAACTTGGTTATGATGTGACCCTGTGACGCCCCGCATACAGAGCCAGACTCATGCAATAAGACAGCCTTTTGTCATCCGGACACACACACTCACACACACACACACACACACACACACACACACACACACACACACACACACACACACACACACACACACACACACACACACACACACACACACACACGCAGGATTCGACAAAAGAATCCCAGCATGCTTTTGGGAGTTAAACAACCCCAAAACCGGTCAGCCATCCACTTCTGAGAAGGTCTCAGGGGAGTGTGTGTCTGTGTGTGTAACTGTGATTGTGTGAGCTGTCCCTTTTGCTGTTACAAGATGAGTTGTCAACTGGGTGTTACACACATTTAGCATTTGCTTTGGAATCATATTTATACCGTAGTGCTGAAACCAACAATTATTTATGGTCTATAAAATGTCTAATAACAGTATATGTGCTTCCCAGTTTCTCACAGTCCAATGATGTTGTTTAATAATATCTTATATTGTCAGTCCAAAAGCAGAAATATTCTGTTAATTAATTTAGTTTATCTTGAAGTATTGTTGTTTAATATTCCTTTTCATACCTGTTAGATCTTTTATGACTAAAACACATTACACTTGATTGTCAGTATCAAAAATAATCCATTAGGTATGTTCAGTATGTCAATGAGGTCCTATCAGCAAAGCATATCCATGGCATATTCCAACTGTTTCAAACTGTGTCAAATCTGTCCTTAAAAACGTCTACCCACAGCGGCCTGCCTAGCGTTGCATGGAAATGACAACGAACTGCATGTTAAGCTAAGACATGTAGCGACTGTTCTATTAGCCGCTTCAAAAGGGAGGGAAAAACGTTCAAAGCGTTAAACAAGATTAGATAAAAGCAATGCAGGCTGTCATGTATAGCATGTAAACACTTGAACTGGGTTGTCATTGTCAAATTAGAGTTAACCGTGCAAGCTGTGGCATTATCAAATATTCACTGTGCTTATGAGCCCCAAAACAGAATGAGGCTAGCAGCTGTGGGATCATAAGATGTAGGCGACAACATCCTCCCAGACATTAACCTATTTATCGACAAATCATGTAAACTGGGGTTTCTGGGAAAAATTGGGTCACCGCAAACCATGTGAATGCTTTAATCACACTATCACTTTAATCTGATTACTCCCAATAATCTGGTTGTAGTGTGCATGTGACCGCAGTGAGTGGTGGCGGACAGAAAACGACGTGATCCAGTAATCAGTCAGGCATCAAAGTGTTTGTGTGGCACGCTGGACTGATGTTTGTACTGGGTGATCGGCCTTCACACTGCCCCAGTGGGATGATTAGACCTGCATTGATCCACTGCTACACACACACACACACACACACACACACACACACACACACACACATACACACACACATACATATATACACACACACACACACACACACATATATATACACACACACACACACACACACACACACACACACACACACACACACACACACACTCACACACACACACACTTCTAGGAAGAGACTCCTTATCGCATCATCCCATGAGCAGCCTGAGCCTGGCTTTATCGATTGGGAGAGAAACAAGTACACCCTGGCCTGTGGCATGAACACACACACACACACACACACACACACACACACACACACACACACACACACACACACACACACACACACACACACACACACACACGCACTACACAACTGCAGACAAATATAAATATAAAGAGTACACAGACGCCATACACGCATGCTTGCTCATGCAAACTCAATGGCAAACAAAGGCACTCACACTGATTAACATGTGCACACACACTCACACACACACACACACACACACACACACACACACACACACACACACACACACACACACACACACACACACACACACACACACACACACACACACACGCTCAGACACAGTCAGAGAGAAACATGATGCACCCTTGTTTTCATCCCGCCCCAGCTTTGAAGTAGCTCTGCAGAACTCTCACAGAAGACGAAATTCTTAAAATAAACCTCAGTGTTCAAAATATTGCGTAAGCCGTGTAGTTAGGTGATGAGTCGGAGGCAGATAAACACAGAAGTGTAAGTTCAGACGGCCTCTTCAGGGTCTCTCCAGCTACATCAGTCTCCAAGGGAAGATGATGTGTGTGTGTGTGTGTTTCAAGGTGTTTCTCTCTCTGGCCTAGAAGTGGTACTTCTGATTAGTTTAGCTGGTGACGCAGGGTACCTTGTGGTTGTGGCTGCACAGTCCCCTCCACCTCTTCTTCCCCATTTTGGCAGGAGAGTGCATGTCAGGAAATGTCTGTGATCTTAAAATAAATCAAAATGTCTGCTCACACAGGAGCATGAATGATGTTCAGCTACTGAGAGCTCCAGATGCCAGACAGCTGCTTTAATACCAAGTCTCTACCCATCACTTCCGTAGAGGGTTATGATTTTTCATTCGATCATGATATTCATTTAGTCAATTATGTTTTTATCATGAGAAAATGAGATGTTAAATCAGCGTGTGCTTGAGGCTGTTGCTACCTCACACGGGTTTTCACCATGTTACTCTGACCTTAAGGTTTCAAAGCCTTAGGAGGTCAGTTTCACGAGGGCTAATCTTAGCTAAGGATATTTCTAGTATGCCAGACACACTTACATTGTGTATATGTATGTAATAATACAAGCTGGTTCAGGGCAAATAAATACTATAGGGTACATTTTAAGTAGATATGAACCCACGCTAAAAGCCTGTTGGCACCAGGCCAGTCACCTTTGATTAGTAATGTCTCTTCAAACAGTGGCTGACCTAAGAGAGTTAAAACTGTCACTCTCATCAATATCCCTGACCCTCTGTGACACCGTTTGACCCCCCCGAGGGTTCGGCACAGGTTAAAGGTCAAAGCCGGTGACCCTCAGGTTCCTTCACAAGCGGTGGGAGGATTGATGGAGGCGGGTTTGACTCCCATGGATAAATGGAGGAGGATTTATGGGGCTGGCCGCTGGGTAACGGAGCCTGACTGTGACCATGGAGCGGCCTTGGTCACTTGGGAAAGTTGCATCATTGACATTGTGGTGAAGTATGCAGGGTGTCACAACTTAGACTGAGCTCATTGTAAACTCCATTATAGCCACTTCAGAAGTTTATCATTGAGTGTCTTTAAAGAGGCTGGCCTTGAAAGTATTTTGGTTCCTAATGTACCTAGCATCCTTGCAGTTTGATTTAACGTTCTGCAATGCATCACTCTGTAGGATAGGTGTCAACTTTTCTCCCATATTGAGGGGAAGTTCTTTATTTAAACCTCACCACTTTAAAGCACATGTTTGAAAACCTGATACATGCTGTTCGGAGTACATGTGTATTCTTATCTGTATTCACTTCCCATGAATGCTTTGGACAGGTGGACACAGAGCGGAGAACCATCCATTAAGTTTTACTGCTTTCTATACACGGCCCCTCTGAACTTGTAAACGGTTGCATGTGTTGGACTGAAAAAAGGAAAGAAGTAGCGAGAGTGCTTCCTGAGCATCTGCGTACAAATACAGTGTTCAAAAAATATTAGAAAACGTTAAAAAAAAAGAGTGTGTTAGTTTTATAGATTTGAATCAGATGGAGAAATCAGAAGCAAGTGATGTGTTGCAGCGATGTGATGTCTTTTCTGTATTTCTCTGCAGTCTTTTTGATGCCAGCTTTTAGAAGATACCTTTTTATTATTTCTGCTATTGTGTTAAATCAAAGCAAATTCCACAATTGCAAATCATCTAACATTTCTACGTGAAGTCTGCTTTTCTAAATCAGATCAGATCATGGTGTTGATTTCCTCAGTAAAACAACATCAGAAAGTTAAAGATGGAGGAAAAACATCTGAGCCCTTATCAAAGGAAACACATTTTTTTTTTCCACACCTGTAAATCCCCTCGCATTAGTCTTATCGAGTTAGCATCATGCCTTTTAAACTTTCTCTGTAAGAAGGATTGAGACCGTCTACATCTGGTACAGCAGAATAATTGATCACTAATTATTAAAGATTTTTTAATCACAACATGTTGAGATCATTTGAGCCGTAAAGGATATTTGCACATGTGGTTCGGTGGTTGTAATGACCATTATTCATCTGTCTGCAATCACACTCACACACACACACACTGCCCACTCCTTCTTCCCCTTATGTTCTCCTCCCCTGCTCTCTCTATTCTGACCACGTTAGACCAGGACCCTGTCACTGACCCTCCAAAGAGAGATTGATTACAGGAAAGCAGAGCATTTTGTTTGCCTTCCCTTTTCTGCGCGTCTCACTTTTCGAGGCTTTTTCTCCCCACTATCTCTCCCCTTCCCTTTCTGTTTACCTCGCCCTTTTTTTATCTTTCCCCTGTCTTTATTTTCTCCTCTGTCAAGTCAAATTTGGAAAACACCCCGCCACGGGTTTACATCCTCGAATAACAGTCTGGGGCGGGTATTAAAAGCAAGAGGCAGCAGAAAGGTTCGAATTAGATTCCTTTGAGTTGTTTTGTTGTGGTTCAGACCTTCCCATGTTCCCTCTCCCTCTGCGCATTTGGGCTGCGGGGAAGGCTTGTGGCAAGTGTGTGTGCACGCCCAAGCACCCACAGTGTACATTTTCATATGCCCAGCTGTTCCCCAAACACACACATTCACGTATCGCTACAGGGTTGTGTAGTGGAGTCATCTTGACATTATTATAATACACGTTTTATACCATCCAGAGATAGATTTGTTTATATAAGCTGTTACTTCACCACTTTTATCTTGTCCTGTGTCCATGTTCTTCAGGATTCCTATTGGCTCTGCTCAACAAGGAGTCTGTTTTTGTTTTTCAGGTGCCAACAGACTCTCACATTTTCAATTTTTGATGCGCTTTGGTGTCTTTTGGAGAGCACAGAGAGCCTCAGGGGTCCGTCTCACCCAGCGAAGGCCAGCTGCTCGCTGCGAAAGATGCCAAAAAGACAGAAGAACATTTCCTTCTTCTTCTCTCACCTCCTTCTACCTTTCCCCTCCTCCTCTTCCTCTCAGGACCCTCAGTGCATTTGGAGTTTAAGAAATAACACATGACCTGGTTTCTGTGCAGTAGTGTGTTAAATATCCTCCATATCTAACTGTATGTTCCTTCCTACAGACACGCCTCTGCTGGTGAGGAGCAGCAGTGACTCTGCACTGACCCCCTACCAGGCGAGAGCCACGCCCCCACGTGATAACCATAGCAACAGGTCACCTGAACCGGTAAGTCAACTATCAAGGTAAAATAAGGTTTATAGGGGACTGAAACAACTAATATATATTTTTTTGTAGTTTGCTTAAGTTGCTTTTAATGAAATTCAGCATAAATGAGTTGTAATCCAGTGTGCCTTTCTTAATTGAGGAAGTCACTGATTTCCTTCCCCTTTTTAATTGCCAAGAAAAGAACAGAGAAAGCTGAGAATAATTTAACAAAACGTTATTTTTCCTGCGGATAAACTCCTGCTGTTCAAACTAGTAGCAGGAACATGTTTTAACCAAAGCAACAGATAAGGGGAAAATATATAACAAATGTAAAAATAGCGTTAATAAATCACGGGAGAGATAAACATATCAGATTATTTCACTGGTGTGTAGAGACAGAAAAGCCAGTGTGTGTTCCTCCTGTGGTCCAGCTCCACGCCCCGGGCTGCACTTTGAGAGGGTCGGCTTTTCAAGTGCTCTGCTTCTTTCTCCAAACAGAGCACCATTAAGGAGGACTCAGTGTGCGTCCCTCTGGGTGTGTGTGGTGGGCAACATGGAGGGCTGTGTGAGGTCACGCTTACATGTGTGTTTGTGTGTGTGTTTAGATAAGGTAGAGAAAGGGAGTCCTGTTGTTTCCCCCGCCGCGTTCAGCTCAGCGGTGACTAGGCAGAACGCGGGAATCAGCGGGCGGCGAGTAAACACAATGACACAGCACATATTTCAGGGCCTCGTACAAACACAGCAGAGCGAGGGGCCTCATTATAGATGATTTACCCAGAAATCTGTGTGCTGGCAGACAGATGCAGCTTTATTTAAACCCACACAGTTGTTGTTTCGCTCACTAGCAGATGTTGTCATTGTCTGTTTACAAAGTTTTAAACACACTTCGGCTCGATCATTTGGTGACAATGCATTTGATGTTTCTCGAAACTCCTCCACACAGGAGAGCAAGAAGAAGAAGAAGGTGTGTGTGTGTGTGTGTGTGTGTGTGTGTGTGTGTGTGTGTGTGTGTGTGTGTGTGTGTGTGTGTGTGTGTGTGTGTGTGTGTGTGTGTGTGTGTGTGTGTGTGTGTGTGTGTGTGTGTGTGTGTGTGTGTGTGTGTGTGTGTGTGTGTGTGTGTGTGTGTGTGTGTGTGTGTGTGTGTGGCTAGGAGGCCGTCACAGCTCTTGGGCATATTGAGTCCTGGGCCTGATGGACTTCCAAAGATCAATACACTATCACTTCGTCCACTGTACTACTCCGCTCAGACCCCCCACCCTTATTTCCTACACTTACTCATACACACTTACAAGTTACACACACTCGTGTCCCTCTTCGTCTTGGAGGTATTGAAGGCTAAATAAAATGTAATTAAGGCTGATACAGTGATAAATATGCGCGCTGCCCCTTTAATTGATTTTGCTGCCTGCTTTGGTGGAGGCCAAGGTTGGCCCACTTCTCTCTGTCTTTGAATCACACACACTCTGAGTCTCTATCAGAAGAGCTAATGAAACCGGCAAAAGACTGAGCGGTGATAAACATGAGCCGGCCCTTTAATTGATTGGGACTTCCTGCCGTGTTCGAAGCTAATAAACGAGACGTTTTAATGTTGCCTGCTAACTGCACTGAAGTGAATGCTTTTCCTTTCCTTTCCTCCATCACTCTCCTCTTTCCTAATCTGTGTTACGTTTCTGCATGCACTCTTTCCCTTCGCTCTGCCTGATTTTCAAAACCTCTAGGTGCAGTGATGCAATGGAGTGGTGCAGGAATGAGTCCTTAAACCCAAAAATGAATAAGCATTTGAATACATCCGGTTCCCTCGTCTGAAAGTCTTAGTGGTTAAAGCCTGAAATAAGGTCTGTGTTTAGCCTAGTGTTTTTTTGCCTTCTTACCACAAAGCTTAAAATCCATTGCTTTTTGTCAAGGAACCCTTGTGATGCAAACTCCTGGGTCGGCCTACAAATATACGTCATCACTGCACCACTCTACATGTTAACACGGCGGGAAGTCGGACTTAAATCTCTAAAAGCTAACGCCTTGGCTAGCTTGACCAAATTCAGCTGTTTTCCCGTCCGTCTGTACACTGTGTGTTTTGTGTTTCTCATGCTAGCAGCTGGATGCTGTGTGTGTCTGTGTGTGTTAGCCCCTTGAGGATTTGCGTTTTCTCAGCGAACATAAGAGAAAGAATGTGACCACAGCAGTCAGTTGATGTAATGGATATGATGAAGGTCAAGGAGCAGCGGCGAGCACACTGAAGCTGTGTTCCTGCTGTGTGTGTGTGTACATACAAACAACCTTTCTTACACACACGCTCTTTCTCAAGCGCCTGACGTGCAGCAGGCGACTACAGCGCCCAGAGGAATCACACGAAAGAAACACACACCTCATTACTCATCCAACACACACTAACACTCGCACCTCATATCTCAGACGTCTGCACACCGCCCCGTCATTCACACATACCTTCAACTACAGACACATGCAGGACAGTGTGCAAAACAATAACAGAGCAGACAACCCGTTAGTTGTTCTCAGACAGGTTTCACAAATGATAGCACTCGTTCCGAGATCACGAAGCCTGCCACAATGAAATAATTCAGTGAAGAAAGCAGGTTATGTAAATGCATATTAGTTCTTATTTTTTTGGTTGTAACACTAAAATAAGTAGCAGCTGAAGTGAAAGTGCTGATAGGAGCTGTAATATAAGCCCATGGAGTCAGCAGAGAAGAGTGTTAAACAAGGTTGTTTTTTAAGTGTACGTGTTAAAAGGAGTTTTAGGAGTCAGCTGAACAAAGTTTCTGTAATTGAAAATGTGAGTTCATGAAGTTGAGGTGTCAAATGATGTGTAAGCAGTAGCAGAACTCCCACTGGTAGAACCGATGCACTTCCTGAATTGTAGTGAGTTGTTTCTATACCAAATGTATATGGATGGAATAATCACATCCACTCAATGCTCCTAATATGATCTACTGTACGTGATCAGTGGAAGTTTACACACACAAAGGCACTAACCTGGTATATTCACAGAGAGGGGGATGGCACTAATATTCTTTCTTTGTGTGTTTTACATACGAGCACTGAATGGAACCAAAACAGGGAAGCTGCTGTTCTTTAGTGCTCTAAGGGATTAGATTGGGCATTATGGCGTGATCCTTTAATGTTGAAGCATTGAGGAAAGGTGTGTGTGTGTGTGTGTGTGTGTGTGTGTGTGTGTGTGTGTGTGTGTGTGTGTGTGTGTGTGTGTGTGTGTGTGTGTGTGTGTGTGTGTGTGTGTGTGTGTGTGTGTGTGTGTGTGTGTGTGTGTGTGTGTGTGTGTGTGTGTGTGTGTGTGTGTGTGTGTGTGTGTGTGTGTGTGTGTGTGTGTGTGTGTGTGTGTGTGTGTGTGTGTGTGTGTGTACATCTTATATAACACTGTCATTGTAGTCGAGCAGACATGCCTTTTTGTGTATCTTTATGTTATTGTGACACAGTAGCTCAATTCCTTTCAAACTGGAAGTGTGTTTTCCATGAGTGTGTACATGTGTTCATACTAAGCCATGTGCCAGCATCTTCCTCTGTGATGAGCCTGTGTGTGTGTGTGTGTGTGTGTGTGTGTGTGTGTGTGTGTGTGTGTGTGTGCTAAAGGAGGCAGGCTGTCTGTAGGAGCTAATGGCGTTAAGGGAAGATGCACAGCAACAATGGAGCTCGTCTTTCTGCCCCCGCACACACACACACACACACACACACACACACACACACACACACACACACGCTTGCGCTCCATTGTGGGGTAATCTCCCACTGCCCAGATAAGTGGGTCACTATTTGTAAAGGCAGAATATGTGTCCATAAATACACCACAGCTCTGCAGAGAGGATGTGTGTAGGTGATATTTGGTATAAAGCATGTTTTACCCAGTGTGTGCATAGGGGTACACCGGGGAGTTGGGTGTGGTGGTGGGTGGGTGGGTGGGTGGGGGGGTTGATACGAAGCTGGTGGGCGGGAGCTTTTTAGCCATTAATGCTGGTGACACAATGAAAGTGACAAGGCAGAAGGACCTAATTGCACCCCTCTTGTCTTTAACGATTGGGGGGGCAATCTCTCCCAGTCCTTGAGCGTCTCTCAACAGTTTGACGCCGTCCTTCTCTCTCGTCTTCCCACATTTCTTTCTCCCTCTTCCATGTTCCGTCTTCGTTTCCCCCGGGGTTTGTTTCATTTCGTCTTAAAAACAGAGCATCGTCCTTCACGGGGCAGGGATGCAGAGAGGGGGAGGGAGCAGATAGAAATGTACACAGAGCAAGAGGGACAGTAGTGGCGAGCTCAGCGTCCGGCGGTCGCCCTCTCCTCGCCGTCTGCAAAGGTGATTGATGGCGGCGGTAGATTGTTTTGCTAATTGGCGACGGGCCTCCTCGTTTTCACCGTTTGTTC
Organism: Notothenia rossii; assembly: GCF_949606895.1. NCBI lineage: Eukaryota > Metazoa > Chordata > Actinopteri > Perciformes > Nototheniidae > Notothenia > Notothenia rossii. The sequence continues at coordinate 5,952,417 of NC_136901.1, forward strand.
AGTGTCAGCGCTCTCTTGATTTGTCCCTGTGGTTATTATCATGTTGACTGTTTGTGTTTTTCATCAGGAAATCAACCGACTGTTGGACCGACTGCGCACTGACGACCCCCCCGCCAAGATGAGCCAAGTTCACTTCAAGTGTGTGTGTGTGTGTGTGTGTGTGTGTGTGTGTGTGTGTGTGTGTGTGTGTGTGTGTGTGTGTGTGTGTGTGTGTGTGTGTGTGTGTGTGTGTGTGTGTGTGTGTGTGTGTGTGTGTGTGTGTGTGTGTGTGTGTGTGTGTGTGTGTGTGTGTGTGTGTGTGTGTGTGTGTGTGTGTGTGTGTGTGTGTGTGTGTGTGTGTGTGTGTGTGTGTGTGTGTGTGTGAATGGACACATCATACTCTAGCTGGGTACGGGGCAGTGTTGGAGTCTGGGATTAAGCAGTCTTTGTTTGACAGCCTGACACTGGATTAAGGGGTGACAGTTGGTGTGTGTGTGTGTGGATGCGTCCCAGTACATGGTGGTTTGCCATGAGCCATTTGTGCCGGAGCAGAGGTGAGTTTTAAACATGATTTTGATGGAAATTCCACCTCAATTTATTGTAAAAGTTGTCCAGATTGCTAGTAATCTTAATGCGACTATTTACTCACTTTTACAGAGTTATGTAACCGGGGCTATAAAGCTACAAACCAGGCAGTGTAAACATGTCAACATTACTGATTACTGCCAAACTTAAATGAACATTTTCTCAATTTAACTTGAATTAGAGTTAAAACAGAGCATCAGAATAAATGTTATATTCTAAGAGAATACATTCTGATGCAATCCCCAACATTTTGATTATTAACTGTAAGAAAGAAATGCATTTATTTTGTATTTGAAAAGAGTTACTCTGAAAGATGTCACCGGTAAATTTACAGCACTGATTGTGTGTCAGCTTTCATAGACGGGTTCAAAGCGACATATAGACAAAAACAACAGAAACAAAAAAGGTTTCCAAAACATGTAAATCCAACCCAGAGTTCAGTTCAGTAACAGCTTTGTTTTGGAACAGACCCGGCACGGTTAGGGACATTAATATATTAAGTAAGGGGGCTGCACCTCATGATTTTCATTATTGATTAATATGTTGGGTTTTTTGGTTCATCAGTCTCAGCCTGTCCCACTGGGACGCTGATGCCCCGCCCACTGTGTGCGCGGGGCATACACATGATTGGTTAATGTCACTGTCAATCTACATTTGATCATTTATGTATTATAGCGATCTCAGCATCAGCTACATAATTAACAAACATCAGGTTTAGTCATGTCCCACTCTGCTGAAGTAGGGAAGAGGTTGTTAAGATTTCCCTATTCTTATTACATGTCTTTATATTTCATTATGATGCTGTTGTAATCAATTGACATCCAGGGCGTTGACCTGTGACCCCTGTGAGGGGAGTGTTGTTGCTCTCTATCGATTCTGTTATTTATGGGTCATCATGTTAAAAGCTCATAGTTGCGGTCCGTTACACCAAAAACACAGTATTGCTTAGTTCGACTACGCTTATCTAGTTGGCATCTTTGGAATAATACATTTTATATTTTGTATCAGAATTCCTGATGATCCACTTAATGCAACAGTTAAAAATGTCAAACCTATAAGAATTCAATTTAGGCCTGTAAAAAGCTTGTTTAGTCGACAACATGTCAAACAAAATAGATGTTAGTAGTCAATTAGTTTTCCGTCAGTTCAGTAACTAAACAATATTTACATATGTTCTATCTGCTTGACATTATTTATTTGAGCAAAGTAAAGTGAGGCAAAATAAAGATCGAGTGCTATTTTACTCAATTTGTTCCAGCTATACTTACTTGTCAGGTGTGTGAGAACAGGTGTGTGTATGTGGTGAATAAGCGTATGGTGTGTACGGAGACAAATTCACACACAGTACAAATACACATGCAAGCTTCATAGAGAGGTGCCAGAGGGAGGAGGAGGTCCGACAGCGTTTTCATTTGGTCTGATTGGGAATTGATACTAAAATGGGACAGATGGAGATTTTTCAGCATTTTAAAGTGCAGCCAGGTCCTGACAGCTCCATGATACAATGGCGGCGGGACTCTCACAGATAGGTCGCCATGGTAACAGATGGATGGCTGCAGAAGAAGCCACGGGGAGCGAGCGGGGGGAAACTTCTTCAGCGAGTCCCGGCCGCCGGTTTCGGCCTCCGTCGCTTTGGAGGAAGTCAACCAAGAGTGGGAGCTCCATCTGTCTCACTCCTCGTCGCACTTTCATCTGTGCCTCCCCCTTGTCTTCCCCAGTGGAATGACTGTGTTTGTGTTTGTGTCAGCGGGATTCTAAAATGGGTGAGCGGAGCTATTCTGCATATCAGAGTGCGGCGCTAACGAGCCACGGCGTCCTCTGATGAGCTTGTTTGTGCCGCCGTTTGTTTTTGTATAAATGTAAATGGGCTTTGTGTGTGTGTGTGTGTGTGTGTGTGTGTGTGTGTGTGTGTGTGTGTGTGTGTGTGTGTGTGTGTGTGTGTGTGTGTGTGTGTGTGTGTGTGTGTGTGTGTGTGTGTGTGTGTGTGTGTGTGTGTGTGTGTGTGTGTGTGTGTGTGTGTGTGTGTGTGTGTGTGTGTGTGTGTGTGTGTGTGTGTGTGTGTGTGTGTGTGTGTGTGTGTGTAGCTCATGGCCAGTGCACATGTGTAATTCAGACGTTAGTGTTTTCTCTAATAGATGTAAATGTGATGCATGTGTGTACCTCTGAATTCAATTTAAGGGAATGTGAGTGATGGTGTTTGTGAGCTTGCACTAGATGTAGCAATAAGAATGCAAATTGGTGGTGTGTGTGTGTGGATGTGTGTGTACAGTATATGTGTGTGTGTGACCGTGGCAGAGGTTAACGAGAGCGAGGCGACAGTGACAGAGGAGTGTGTTATAATGATCCCAGCTAGTCCTTGGGCTTGTGTGTGTGGAGGAAGCACAGAGTAAACATTGAACTTCTCTCCTTTCTGTCTTTTTTAGTTTAGTTTTTCTCACACAGACACTTTATTTTTTGCGTTGAAGCTTTGTAAAAACTACAAGAGACATTTTGAGGAGAATTATGTTCTCGGCCTCCACCTGAGGTCGCTTTTTCAGCATCAAGTTGAGAGACTGAAGGAGAAAAGTGACAACTGCAACACAGTCAGATATAACATACGTTTCATCTTAGTTAAATAGGTTTTATAAAGTGCAGAAATAATATAACATTATTTTGGTAAGTTTTAATCAAAAGGGTCTTAAGCTTTCCCTCTGGAGCAATTTGGGTTTTAGTGTCTCGCTCAAGGATACATCAATTCCTGTTTTAAGTAGAAATAGAGTGAGAAGTAATTGACCAAAGCCAATTCTGTACAGCGGGGAAAAAACCATGAAGCTACGTTGGAGATTCGAAAATGACACAAACAACATGATTTCTCTGATTAAAAAACCAAACAGGAAATGTCCCTTTGCTCCCTCCCCTGTGATCTCCCTCTCCTCGCATCATGCAGGTCCTCCTCTCTTAGCCACCTGCTATCAAAAGCCTCCTCTTCTTTATCTCCTGCAGCTTTGTCTCTGCGGCTAAACAGCCACGGTTCAGATTATTAGAGACCCTCGCTCTGTTTCATCTCTATCTGCTCCTCTATCTGTATCTCCCGCTCTCTTCTTTTGTCCAGCGGCTAGATTGGGTGGTTGAGAAAGCAGGTAGATAAAGGCTGAAGTAGCCACCTGCGTCCCAAACACACACACTCACAACCCCACACACACACATGTTTACTCTGATGTTTGGCAGGGCTACCTGTAAGCTAATTTGTATCCCTATCAGTGCAGCCCGGAGGGAAAAAGCTAATTTATTTTGAAGAGCTAGAAAGGATTGGAGTTTGGTGTGTGTGTACCGTGATATGTTTTATGATTGCATGCCACCTCTTGTAAGATGTGTGTGTTTTGTTTTGTTGACAGCACCATGACAAGGGCGGTGGAGTTTCCAGGGGACTGGGGACCTCTGGGTATCCATGTGATCCCCTACTGCTCCTCTCTCAGTGGACGGTAAACACACACACACACACACACACACACACACACACACACACACACACACACACACACACACACACACACACACACACACACACACACACACACACACACACACACACACACACACACACACACACACACACACACACACACACACACACACACACACACACACACTCTACCCACCACCTGTCATCAGACATTTGAAGGAAAGGCAGATGGCTATGTTGACTCACACAGTAGCAGGGCTCAAGTGTTGGCATGTCATCATATATGTTTACCTCCTTGAATCCATATTTACTATATGTGTGTTTGTGTTGAAAGGACCCTGGGCCTGCACATTAAAGGCATTGAGGAAAACAGCCGCTCCAAGAGAGAGAACCTCTTCAAACCGGATGAGTCCATCGTCCAGATCAACGACACGCAGCTACAGGACAAAACCTTCGCTCAGTACGTACCATGGTCCCCAACACAGATATCCAAGCAGGGAGAAACCAATGAGATCAGACACCAGTAGCAAATTGTTTTTAATACGATTTTACGAATGTGAATCCATTCCTTCGATTAGACGACTGTTTGGTTGTTTTAGTCTTAGGTGTTTTTGTTGTCCAAGGCATTTTATAAAGTCACGAAGTGGCGAGATCAAGATATTTTCCAACTTGCACCATACCCAAAAATGGAAATAAGTGTTTCTTTATTAGAGAGGAATGGGATTGGGAGCTTAAACAAAATCTGAAAGATTGTGTTTGTTCTGCACATTGTCCGCCATTGTAGCGAGACACCCATCACCAGTTTGCCTCCTTTTATCAGCCAAAGACAAATCGCTCTGTTCCCTTCCTATCTCACCATCTACTTCCACAAAGGAGTGTATACACATGTCTCTCCGACACACACACACACACACACTACAACCTGCCGTCCCCATTCTTTTTTTTATTTTCTCTGTCCTCTTTGTGGCGAATGGGTCCATTTAACCGCATCCCACTGAGTCGCCTGTGTTGTGTGGATGTTGTGCTGATAGCAGTCTATTAAAGCCTGCGATAGGAGCCTGCTGTCGGCGTATCCCCATCTGACGGGGGCCGCAATGTCCCCGAACCAGCAGGAAGAGTCTCTCCGTGCTTGATCTAAATTGAAACGGCTCTATTAAGGATGCACAGGCCTCACTCTCTGCTTTCCAATCGTCTGCGTTCTGCCTCTTGGTCTCTTTTGCTGTTTCGGCTGAAGTGATGTCATTATAGTTTGAGTGAAAATGACTTTAGCTACATATTTTTAAGCCTTGCTAATTTCTTCAATTTTGCTTCCAAAGGGCACAGGAAGTGTTCCGCCAGGCCATGACGTCGTCCTCCCCCGTGCGTCTGGAGGTCCTCCCCCTGGCCAACAAGCCACGCTACGAGAAGAGCCTGATAGGTCAGCTGTTCACCGGCGACGCCAAAGACGCCCCGGACAAATTAAAGAGTCCGATGTTGCTCCGCGCTAAAACCGACTCCAAGCCAGAACCCAAAAGAGACACCAAACCCAACACCAACCTGGGGGTGCGGCGAGCCGACGCGCGGGCCAGGGCCCCGGAGACTCATGTGGCGAACCCCCCTGCGGAGCTCCGTCGTGGGCCCGGCTCCCTGGAGAGAGGCTCTTCTTCTCCTTCTTCCAGGGCAGAGAGCTCCTCCCCTCCCAGGACCAGAAGCCAGAGCCCCCAGAGCAGCAGGAGCCCCCTGCCCGGCCTGGGAAACCTCACCGGCAGGAAGGGCGGAAAGAAGTTAAAAATTGACCTGAAGAAAGGTAAATGTGCAGCTGAAGTGTTTGAGTTCCTAATACTCATCATGGGAAGTACTTAACAGAAGCCTGCTTTACAAACTGTGGGCGTGGGCTTTGAATGATGTGGGGGACTTTATCTTCCAGGTTTGTTTCTGATGATCTTGTGTAAAGCTGATTTTAAGTCCTGGATGTTATGCGGATCGATTTTTGAAATCAAAGATCTAGTCCCGTGTGAAACCGCTGCAATCGTGAAGATATTTCTCCATTCCTGATCCTTCAGTCTGGGTGTTTCGCTTTAGATTCCAGACTGAGACTGTCTGGCTTCCCGCCTGCCTTTCTCCATTATCCCTCTAAAACACATCAGAGCTGCAGCGCCGATGTGTTGATAGCACTGGAATAGGTTTGTAGGGCTGTGAATAGGCTCTGTTCTAGCAACCTGTAGCGCTACGGGGCATTGAAAGGAGAGCTGTAATTGGGCAGCATGCACACACTTGCTACAGGTACCCGGAGAAAGAGAAGGCAGAAAGATATCCAGATGAAAGGAGGGGAGAGATTGTATTTCCACTCAAAGCTTCTTTCACACACTTTTATTGTTTATTCCTTTCTTTCCCCAACACCTTTTCATTTCTCCTACTCTTCCTCCTTTTGTTAGATTCCCTCCCTTGTCTACCTCTATCCCTTTCACCTGATGCAAGATCAGAGCAAAGGATATTATGGGGTTCTAACACCCTCTCCCTTGGCAACAGGCTCTTTCTCTGCGTGATTGACAGGCGGTGAGGTTTAGGTGCGCTAATGTAGGGCAGGCAGAGGCTTAGCTCGGAGACCAGATAGCATCGCTCACCGCCTCTAGTATGCCACGCCGGCTTATGCCACACACACACACACACACACACACACACACACACACACACACACACACACACACACACACACATACACATACACATACACATACACATACACATACACATACACACACACACACACACACACACACACACACACACACGGAGCATGGCACATTTCACTCATGGCTTGGGGCTTGTGAGGCCGTGAAAAAAAGGAGAGGGTGGAGGCTCCGGGTGTTGATGGCTTGTGTGTGTGTGTGTGTGTGTGTGTGTGTGTGTGTGTGTGTGTGTGTGTGTGGCCTTGGAAAAACACACACTTGTAAATGTATACACACAGATAAATGCAGGCTCACACCCACAAGGAAAATCTTTGTGGAAATCACGTCGCACCCCAGGGAGGGAAGCTAAAGATGGGAATAATGTCCCTCAGGTTCCTCTCTCTTCTTCTTCTCTCCCCCTCCCGCCTTCCCTCCATCTTCTCCCTCCACTTCCCTTCATCAGCCACCATTCGGCCTGCTCACACGTGAAATTAAAGGCTGTCTAATCCGGCTAGCAGAGAAGCCTCCTTTGGGGTCTCGGAGGCAGAGCCAGGCAACAAACCCCTCAGAGGAAAACAGACACTTAAACGGTAGTTAATGTGGAGGGAGATGCTTAAAACACACACTGGGTTCAGCGGGAGGAGAGAAAACTGAGGAGAAGGGGAAGAAAAAAAGTGTACATTTAATTGAAACTTAATTAAAAGTAGTCAAATTTGCCCTGGATGTATGTCCCTAATACTCTCCGTGACTGCCTTGTCCCCCTGTAGGCACCGAGGGTCTGGGCTTCACCGTGGTAACCCGGGACTCGTCTGTCCACGGGCCGGGACCCATCCTGGTGAAGAACATCCTGCAGCGCGGAGCAGCTGTCAAAGATGGCCGCCTGCAGCCCGGAGACCGCATCCTGGAGGTAAGACTGAAATGTTGATCCCCAACAGAGTAAAAAAAAAGCAGAAGTGTCTGTTAGCAGGAACAGGAAACACATCGTAATTAGGAGCAGAGAGCTGCGGCACACGTACTGAGGAGGATTTATACACCCTGCTTTAATACGTGTGTGTGTGTGTGTGTGTGTGTGTGTGTGTGTGTGTGTGTGTGTGTGTGTGTGTGTGTGTGTGTGTGTGTGTGTGTGTGTGTGTGTGTGTGTGTGTGTGTGTGTGTGTGTGTGTGTGTGTGTGTGTGTGTGTGTGTGTGTGTGTGTGTGTGTGTGTGTGTGTGTGTGTGTGTGTGTGTGTGTGTGTGTGTGTGTGTGTGTGTGTGTGTGTGTGCGCGTGCAGGTGAATGGAGTAGACATGACAGGCAGGAGCCAGGAGGAGCTGGTGGCCATGCTGCGCAGCACCAGGCAGGGCGAGAATGTGTGTGTGGTGGTGGCACGGCAGGAGGACATCTTCCTGCCTCGGGAACTGGTAAGAGAGTGTGAACATAAAAAAACATCAGCACCCACCATCACACATTTTCCCAAAGTCTATCGTTTGTCGTCACTTTTCCTGTCTTTTTCCTTTTTCTCTCTCAGAGGACCTAACCTCTTGGTGTTGATGCCCTTTTCCTATAAACACCCCCCCACACACACACACGCCCAGAGCACGCTCCGGCCTTCCTGTCCCCCTCTGCTCTGTTGACACAGCGATGCCACAGGAAGTCACATACACGCAGGAAACGCACAGCCAAGTCCGCGCATGTCGACACGCCGCGAGCGCTAAGTGACCGCTAACCTGCCGGGGTCAGAGGTCAGCGTCACGGCTGTGAAACCGACACAGCGTGACTGCACCTCACTGGGGACGTTTGATCAATAAACACACTCTTTTTAACATACACACCACACAGCCAGGTCCCCCCGCTCTCTGTAAATGATGTTTTTCGCCTCGCTGCTATTCTCTAACCCTCTGTCCTCCGTGGTTATTCTGATTATTCCCTCTCCGCCGCTTCAAAGAGCTCCGAGGAAGAAGCGCGGGGCTTTGTAGTGACTGATGCATATTCACACCTTAAAGTGGCTGCTAACACACACACTCACACACTCCTAGTCCTTGATAGAAAAACTTCTCACACACACAGACATCACACAATCTTTAAACAGGCGAGTTACTGCTTCCGAAAATAGTTTGCCCTCATTAATGGCCCCGCGGTGTTGGCATAACAAGTGCACTTTGAAGAGGCTTCATCTAACACTTGCTTGTATTTGGGCATTAGTTACTTAAAAAGGGAGGAGAGGGGGGTGAGGCAGAATGAGAGAGAGCCTTCGTTGCCCCGTGAGAGATGTGGCCCTTATCTGCAGCACAGTCCTCCACCTCAAAGACAGTTTGATGTCCCCTAAACACACACACACACACACACACACACACACACACACACACACACACACACACACACACACACACACACACACACACACACACACACACACACACACACACACACACACACACACACACACACAAGTCCTGTGCAGACCCTCATAGTTTGAAGGATTACTCAAATGAACAGACGCTGAAACTCCCATGTCCAAACACACATAGTATACGGCAAAGAAAGACGTAGTAAAAAACACCCTCCTACAAAACAAACCAAAAACACTAGTTCCCTTCCTTGCAGGTTTTAATTGCTCCACTCTTATTCCTGCTGCTCTTAAGTAGTAAATTCTAGTGGGAATGCATTTAGAGCACTAGCAAACAGCACCTAGCGACGATACACTCGCATAAAAGCTATATTGATGATGGAGACGCATTAAGTCGACGCGGACACCTGCTTTCCCTTTCGTACGGAAACGCCTGTGCGTAGGTGTCCGTCTGCATTTCTTGGTGGAGATGCTTATAAATATTTATCAATGTTTTAGATGCTGTGGTCTCTTGTACAAACTTAGTCCCTTCATCTACCATAATTCTGTTTTGTTTATAAAAATAATAAGATGCAAATCAGTAGTTCATTAGCACAGTTTTAAATTCAGGAGCTGCTGAGAATAATTGGCTGAACTAAAAGTTTTTCTTTCACTCTTTCTGCTACAGATCATGAATTTCAAATATTGTTTAGTCGCATATATTAAGGTTTTAATTGAGTCTTTGACAGGATCATCTTTACCAACAGAAAGTGTTCACTTAATACTATAAGTTTGGTTTATTTTAATTAACTGTCAGGTTTGATAGTTTTCACTTATTGCAGAGAGAAGCGTTATGATGTGCTGTGGTTTCATCTTGGAAATTCTGTGTCTCATTTTTCCAGCTTTTTTGAAAATGCTCAGCAAATTTGGAGAACCCTTAACCAGCAATATTTGAGATGGATACACCCGTTTCTTGGTCATGATTTTCACCTACATGTGAGCATGGACATGACAAAGACTTCAGGGAAAGTCAAAGTTAATGTCTCACAGCAAAGCTTCTTAATGATTGTTAAATCCAACATCTGGCTAAAACCTGAACCGGGAATTCACTGAGTGATGCTGCTAATACTTAACTAAGGAACGCATGGAGATTGGAGGTCAGCTGAGCCCTGGAGCTGGTCAGAGGTCAGCGCGGTCCCAAATGACACTTCAGCAGGACAGAAAGTTGCTGACACAGCAGATTTTCCCCGGGTCAGTAGGTTAAAAGGCTGGTGTTTGTTCTCCCTTCACCATCCTGCTGCCAACCCGCAAGATTTATACTCTTTTTCAACCTCCTTGTTCGAGCAAAGTGGACTTTGAGAAGCTGAACTGCTGATTGATTGGTTTCAATAGAGAGGGGTATTGATGTTTCATGAGCAGCTTCTGTTGAAGCACACAGTGGTCTCTTTCAGAATAACAGCAAAGCTGGGGGAATTAGCCTCATCATTAAAGATAGAAACAGACGAGGACTGTCTTCTCCGTCTCCCGTACTCTCACGCGGCCTCAGAGTAATTAAAAAGTGATAACTTCTTATCACACTTTCATTACTGTCAGCATTTCTCCCTCGTTTTGTTTTGAGAGTCTCTTTTTTTGTGGGTGAAAGTGTGTGTGTGTAGAATAATGTCAAGGACAGGATGGGGGGGGTCACGCTGCACATGGTCCACCCCTCCGCTGAGAGCAATAGGCCAGCTCACAGGAAGCAGGGTCGTGAGGCAGCTTTGATTTTTATTCATCCCATTCTCTGTCAGTCTGTCTTAGAGCTTCCCCCTCCCCCCCCCCCCCTTTTCCCAAATAACTGGAATCATCCCCACAATCAGTCATTTCACTTTCCTTTCTCCCCATTGTGCGGTAAAGGTGTACGGCGGCAGACATTAAGGCGATTAATTGGCAGCGGCGTGGTTTGCCGTCGGAGCGCGGCGAGATCTCATCTTAATTGAATGTCGCTCTCACCGCTAATCCCGCCGCTTTGAAACCCCCCATTTAGAAATCCTCAGCGACAACAGGCTCTGTGTGTAATCGCTGTGTGTCACCCCCCCCCCACCCTCACCACCACCCATCCTTTCTTCACCACCCACCCTGGGGAAAGAAAAAGCTCCTTTTTTTTCCTCATTTGGGTGTTGAAGAGGGTGGTCTCTCCTGGCTTAAGAGCTTGTTAAAGAGCTTAGGGCTAACAGAGGGGGTCGCAGAGGGGAGCCCCCCCTTGGGGACAATCGGCCCCCAAGGAGAGGACTTCAGAGAGGAGTGTGAGAGAGTGAGTTTGGACCACCACTGAGCTTTAAATAGATTTCAATCGGATACAAAAAAAGAGCGTGTTCACTTGCATTTGATAACTTCCCAGAGCCGCTGCGCTGTGATCCGTCCACCTCCACCCTGTGTGTTATTCAGCTCCATCACAGAGGTATTTAAAACCTCCCTGGGTGCCACCTGACTCCTCTCAAGTGTCTCTCGGGCAGGAAGTGGCGGCTCGTCTTTGTAATTCCTCTCGGTTTTGAGTAACAGCCTTGTTGATAAAAATAAGCCCTGACTGAAAGTCTTGTATTGTACTGAAATAGAAAACAGATTCCTGGACTCGTTTAGCTTGATTTAACGTGTTATCAGCATATCAAGGAAGTGAATACGAGCAGCGGCTGAGAGGTGATTATCAGAGACAGAGTTCAATATAAACCTGAGTGATGAAGAAACCTGAAACCTGCAGTGCACCTACTCTCTCAGTAATATAGACTCTTACATTTTTTAATTAGGGCAAAGGGGTGATGTCATTTTAATACATTTGTACCTAGTTAATTGAACTTTAGCCTGGGTTAAGATCATGTGTTCATCGGTGTGTCCGTCTGCAGCTTTCAGGTGCCCCATCTCTGGAGAGACCTTGCAGACCATTTACATACACACAAACCTGTTCTAACTCTACAGGAAAGGGAAAACCCCAAAACGCATAGTACGTAACTCCTTTAATGAGTATGTGTGAAACCAATATTGTTGCTTATTTAAATTTCAATGTGTGCACCGACCAGAAACCAGTTTAAATTGACGTTTACTGTAACTGTGACGAGACCTTGCTTTCCTTAAATATAGTTGTCCAAAATCAGATATCAGTCATTTGAACTAGTTTGTTATGCTACGCACAAAATTCTTTATTATTCCACCGGGTTATTTTGCACCTCTTCTTTTCCCACATTCCACATCGCACAAACTCCATTCAAAAATCAAAATGTTCAGCTCGGTCGGGAATCGATGGCTATTACTTTTCTTATTTATAACTTTCATAATTCCAGAGATACATCCCATAATACATCACATTTTTAACATGGAAGTCAATGGAGAAACTCTTCAGACTTGAACAATCTTCATGCAACTTCAACTGCTAACTGCTCCTTCATACTTTCACTCAGAAACCTCATTCCAACTTTAAAATGTTACACATCTTTCTCTCATTATTCGTGGAACACAACTTTTAAATCTGATACGTACGTCTAGAAATATTAAACATTGTTCAGACCTTCGTAAAGAGGCCTTCTTCAGATTTTAGAGTACCTGATGTCACAGCTAGAGTGGAGGACAGATTTACTTTTGCCTTCATATTTTCTTTTAAACCTGCCATAATTCCCAAACCCTACATTCCTGAGACATATTTTTTCATGAGAAACGTAGGAAAACATCTCGTAGCTTGAAAAATTAAAATAAATTAAGCAACATAATTAAACAAGATGCCTCTTGAGGGCATGAAGTGACAAAAACTTTCAACATGTCTCCATTAAACCCCATTGTAAGTTCAGCCTCAATCTGAAAAAAAAAGGCCACATTATTAACCCGAAAGTACACAAAAAGTACACTTCAGATGCTCAAGTTCCTTGACATGCTTCACGCTTTGAAATTTCACCGATATCTGTTGAGGTTCTTCAACAAAACGTTCACATGTAAGAGGTTTATCTCTCATTCAGAACAATGAAAATGCTCTCCTCTCACTGATTACTGCACATCACCATGGAAACCTTTGATCTCTGGACACGTCGTTAGCTCAAATATAAACACCTGTGTCATGGAACACGATGATGTCATAACTCATGCTCAGAGCAGCAGACTTCAGATGATGGTTAATGGTCCTGCCCTCAACAGCTCTACGTCAATTATGGTGTGTCATCATATGCCGGCAGTTTCCATGGAAATCCCTCGCCATAAAAGACGATGTCGCTATACATACTAATTAAAAAAAGTTTGGATAGTCATAAAAACCATTTAAAAATATGGCACAAGCTTTAAAAAGGAACAACCTTTTTAAAAGCTTGTGCTACATTTTTAATGGTCCTTTTGACTATTACAAACTTTCAGGTTGAGGCTCTATAACAGGGGTCTGCAACCTTTTTGACCAAAGGAGCCAAAACCCTTTTCCACAAAAATGTTTGAAAAAGAAAAATTATTTTAAAAAGTTTGCAATAGTCATAAGGACCATTAAAAATGTAGCACAAGCTTTTAAAAAGAAAAAACCTTTTTAAAAGCTTGTTCTACATGTTTCCTGTCGTTGCTTACCGTCTGCGTCGGACCACTCTCTTGCGTCTGCGAGCAGCCAGGGACTTCTTCTGAGGTCTCCTGCGTCTGCGCACGGGGCGAGCGGCTTGTCTGCGTTTGCTTGGCATCGTCAAAAAACGTAAACTCTGTGGAGGAACGGGGGGTCTATTTGCAAACTTTCAGGAGAGGCTCTATGATGTCACCGATGATGTCATCACATTCCGCATGACATCATGGTTGATGACGTCAAGGCTGATAACGTTGTCACTGATGAAGACATCCCATTCTTTTAAGCTTTTAAAATGACATCACCGATGCAGACTGTGATGACATCATCGGCAATGACATCATCTGCAACGTCATGCAGAATGCGATGACATCATCCGTGACATCACAGAGCCTCTCCAGAAAGTTTGCAAATAGACCCCCCATTCCTCCACAGAGTTTACGTTTTTTGACGATGCCAAGCAAACGCAGACAAGCCGCTCGCCCCGTGCGCAGACGCAGGAGACCTCAGAAGAAGTCCCTGGCTGCTCGCAGACGCAAGAGAGTGGTCCGACGCAGACGGTAAGCAACGACAGGAAACATGTAGTACAAGCTTTTAAAAAGGTTTTGCCTTTTTAAAACTTTGTGCTTCATTTTTAATGGTCCTTATGACTATTGCAAACTTTCAGGTTGAGGCTCTATGGCAGGGGTCTGCAACCTTTTTGACCAAAGGAGCCACAACCCTTTTCCACAAAAAAATGTTTGAAAATGAAAAAAATAAAAATTATTTAAAAAAGTTTGCAATAGTCATAAGGACCATTAAAAATGTAGCACAAGCTTTTAAAAAGAAAAAACCTTTTTAAAAGCTTGTACTACATGTTTCCTGTCGTTGCTTACCGTCTGCGTCGGACCACTCTCTTGCGTCTGCGAGCAGCCAGGGACTTCTTCTGAGGTCTCCTGCGTCTGCGCACGGGGCGAGCGGCTTGTCTGCGTTTGCTTGGCATCGTCAAAAAACGTAAAATCTGTGGAGGAACGGGGGGTCTATTTGCAAACTTTCAGGAGAGGCTCTATGATGTCACCGATGATGTCATCACATTCCGCATGACATCATGGCTGATGATGTCAAGGTTTAAGCTTTTAAAATGACATCACCGATGCAGACTGTGATGACATCATCGGCAACGTCATGCAGAATGCGATGACATCATCCGTGACATCAAAGAGCCTCTCCAGAAAGTTTGCAAATAGAGCCCCCGTTCCTCCACAGAGTTTACGTTTTTTGACGATGCCAAGCAAACGCAGACAAGCCGCTCGCCCCGTGCGCAGACGCAGGAGACCTCAGAAGAAGTCCCTGGCTGCTCGCAGACGCAAGAGAGTGGTCCGACGCAGACGGTAAGCAACGACAGGAAACATGTAGCACAAGCTTTTAAAAAGGTTTTGCCTTTTTAAAACTTTGTGCTTCATTTTTAATGGTCCTTATGACTATTGCAAACTTTCAGGTTGAGGCTCTATGGCAGGGGTCTGCAACCTTTTTGACCAAAGGAGCCACAACCCTTTTCCACAAAAAAATGTTTGAAAATGAAAAAAAGAAAAATTATTTTAAAAAGTTTGCAATAGTCATAAGGACCATTAAAAATGTAGCACAAGCTTTTAAAAAGAAAAAACCTTTTTAAAAGCTTGTACTACATGTTTCCTGTCGTTGCTTACCGTCTGCGTCGGACCACTCTCTTGCGTCTGCGAGCAGCCAGGGACTTCTTCTGAGGTCTCCTGCATCTGCGCACGGGGCGAGCGGCTTGTCTGCGTTTGCTTGGCATCGTCAAAAAACGTAAACTCTGTGGAGGAACGGGGGGTCTATTTGCAAACTTTCAGGAGAGGCTCTATGATGTCACCGATGATGTCATCACATTCCGCATGACATCATGGCTGATGATGTCAAGGTTTAAGCTTTTAAAATGACATCACCGATGCAGACTGTGATGACATCATCGGCAACGTCATGCAGAATGCGATGACATCATCCGTGACATCACAGAGCCTCTCCAGAAAGTTTGCAAATAGAGCCCCCGTTCCTGCACAGAGTTTACGTTTTTTGACGATGCCAAGCAAACGCAGACAAGCCGCTCGCCCCGTGCGCAGACGCAGGAGACCTCAGAAGAAGTCCCTGGCTGCTCGCAGACGCAAGAGAGTGGTCCGACGCAGACGGTAAGCAACGACAGGAAACATGTAGCACAAGCTTTTAAAAAGGTTTTGCCTTTTTAAAACTTTGTGCTTCATTTTTAATGGTCCTTATGACTATTGCAAACTTTCAGGTTGAGGCTCTATGGCAGGGGTCTGCAACCTTTTTGACCAAAGGAGCCACAACCCTTTTCCACAAAAAAATGTTTGAAAATGAAAAAAAGAAAAATTATTTAAAAAAGTTTGCAATAGTCATAAGGACCATTAAAAATGTAGCACAAGCTTTTAAAAAGAAAAAACCTTTTTAAAAGCTTGTACTACATGTTTCCTGTCGTTGCTTACCGTCTGCGTCGGACCACTCTCTTGCGTCTGCGAGCAGCCAGGGACTTCTTCTGAGGTCTCCTGCGTCTGCGCACGGGGCGAGCGGCTTGTCTGCGTTTGCTTGGCATCGTCAAAAAACGTAAACTCTGTGGAGGAACGGGGGGTCTATTTGCAAACTTTCAGGAGAGGCTCTATGATGTCACCGATGATGTCATCACATTCCGCATGACATCATGGCTGATGATGTCAAGGTTTAAGCTTTTAAAATGACATCACCGATGCAGACTGTGATGACATCATCGGCAACGTCATGCAGAATGCGATGACATCATCCGTGACATCACAGAGCCTCTCCAGAAAGTTTGCAAATAGAGCCCCCGTTCCTCCACAGAGTTTACGTTTTTTGACGATGCCAAGCAAACGCAGACAAGCCGCTCGCCCCGTGCGCAGACGCAGGAGACCTCAGAAGAAGTCCCTGGCTGCTCGCAGACGCAAGAGAGTGGTCCGACGCAGACGGTAAGCAACGACAGGAAACATGTAGCACAAGCTTTTAAAAAGGTTTTGCCTTTTTAAAACTTTCTGCTTCATTTTTAATGGTCCTTATGACTATTGCAAACTTTCAGGTTGAGGCTCTATGGCAGGGGTCTGCAACCTTTTTGACCAAAGGAGCCACAACCCTTTTCCACAAAAAAATGTTTGAAAATGAAAAAAAGAAAAATTATTTTAAAAAGTTTGCAATAGTCATAAGGACCATTAAAAATGTAGCACAAGCTTTTAAAAAGAAAAAACCTTTTTAAAAGCTTGTACTACATGTTTCCTGTCGTTGCTTACCGTCTGCGTCGGACCACTCTCTTGCGTCTGCGAGCAGCCAGGGACTTCTTCTGAGGTCTCCTGCGTCTGCGCACGGGGCGAGCGGCTTGTCTGCGTTTGCTTGGCATCGTCAAAAAACGTAAACTCTGTGGAGGAACGGGGGGTCTATTTGCAAACTTTCAGGAGAGGCTCTATGATGTCACCGATGATGTCATCACATTCCGCATGACATCATGGCTGATGATGTCAAGGTTTAAGCTTTTAAAATGACATCACCGATGCAGACTGTGATGACATCATCGGCAACGTCATGCAGAATGCGATGACATCATCCGTGACATCACAGAGCCTCTCCAGAAAGTTTGCAAATAGAGCCCCCGTTCCTGCACAGAGTTTACGTTTTTTGACGATGCCAAGCAAACGCAGACAAGCCGCTCGCCCCGTGCGCAGACGCAGGAGACCTCAGAAGAAGTCCCTGGCTGCTCGCAGACGCAAGAGAGTGGTCCGACGCAGACGGTAAGCAACGACAGGAAACATGTAGCACAAGCTTTTAAAAAGGTTTTGCCTTTTTAAAACTTTCTGCTTCATTTTTAATGGTCCTTATGACTATTGCAAACTTTCAGGTTGAGGCTCTATGGCAGGGGTCTGCAACCTTTTTGACCAAAGGAGCCACAACCCTTTTCAACAAAAAAATGTTTGAAAATGAAAAAAAGAAAAATTATTTTAAAAAGTTTGCAATAGTCATAAGGACCATTAAAAATGTAGCACAAGCTTTTAAAAAGAAAAAACCTTTTTAAAAGCTTGTACTACATGTTTCCTGTCGTTGCTTACCGTCTGCGTCGGACCACTCTCTTGCGTCTGCGAGCAGCCAGGGACTTCTTCTGAGGTCTCCTGCGTCTGCGCACGGGGCGAGCGGCTTGTCTGCGTTTGCTTGGCATCGTCAAAAAACGTAAACTCTGTGGAGGAACTGGGGGTCTATTTGCAAACTTTCAGGAGAGGCTCTATGATGTCACCGATGATGTCATCACATTCCGCATGACATCATGGCTGATGACGTCAAGGCTTAAGCTTTTAAAATGACATCACCGATGCAGACTGTGATGACATCATCGGCAATGACATCATCGGCAACGTCATGCAAAATGCGATGACATCATCCGTGACATCACAGAGCCACTCCAGAAAGTTTGCAAATAGAGCCCCCGTTCCTCCACAGAGCTTACGTTTTTTGACGATGCCAAGCAAACGCAGACAAGCCGCTCGCCCCGTGCGCAGACGCAGGAGACCTCAGAAGAAGTCCCTGGCTGCTCGCAGACGCAAGAGAGTGGTCCGACGCAGACGGTAAGCAACGACAGGAAACATGTAGTACAAGCTTTTAAAAAGTTTTTTCTTTTAAAAAGCTTGTGCTACATTTTTAATGGTCCTTATGACTATTGCAAACTTTCAGGTTGAGGCTCTATGGCAGGGGTCTGCAACCTTTTTGACCAAAGGAGCCACAACCCTTTTCCACAAAAAAATGTTTGAAAATGAAAAAAAGAAAAATTATTTTAAAAAGTTTGCAATAGTCATAAGGACCATTAAAAATGTAGCACAAGCTTTTAAAAAGAAAAAACCTTTTTAAAAGCTTGTACTACATGTTTCCTGTCGTTGCTTACCGTCTGCGTCGGACCACTCTCTTGCGTCTGCGAGCAGCCAGGGACTTCTTCTGAGGTCTCCTGCGTCTGCGCACGGGGCGAGCGGCTTGTCTGCGTTTGCTTGGCATCGTCAAAAAACGTAAACTCTGTGGAGGAACGGGGGGTCTATTTGCAAACTTTCAGGAGAGGCTCTATGATGTCACCGATGATGTCATCACATTCCGCATGACATCATGGCTGATGATGTCAAGGTTTAAGCTTTTAAAATGACATCACCGATGCAGACTGTGATGACATCATCGGCAACGTCATGCAGAATGCGATGACATCATCCGTGACATCACAGAGCCTCTCCAGAAAGTTTGCAAATAGAGCCCCCGTTCCTGCACAGAGTTTACGTTTTTTGACGATGCCAAGCAAACGCAGACAAGCCGCTCGCCCCGTGCGCAGACGCAGGAGACCTCAGAAGAAGTCCCTGGCTGCTCGCAGACGCAAGAGAGTGGTCCGACGCAGACGGTAAGCAACGACAGGAAACATGTAGCACAAGCTTTTAAAAAGGTTTTGCCTTTTTAAAACTTTCTGCTTCATTTTTAATGGTCCTTATGACTATTGCAAACTTTCAGGTTGAGGCTCTATGGCAGGGGTCTGCAACCTTTTTGACCAAAGGAGCCACAACCCTTTTCCACAAAAAAATGTTTGAAAATGAAAAAAAGAAAAATTATTTTAAAAAGTTTGCAATAGTCATAAGGACCATTAAAAATGTAGCACAAGCTTTTAAAAAGAAAAAACCTTTTTAAAAGCTTGTACTACATGTTTCCTGTCGTTGCTTACCGTCTGCGTCGGACCACTCTCTTGCGTCTGCGAGCAGCCAGGGACTTCTTCTGAGGTCTCCTGCGTCTGCGCACGGGGCGAGCGGCTTGTCTGCGTTTGCTTGGCATCGTCAAAAAACGTAAACTCTGTGGAGGAACTGGGGGTCTATTTGCAAACTTTCAGGAGAGGCTCTATGATGTCACCGATGATGTCATCACATTCCGCATGACATCATGGCTGATGACGTCAAGGCTTAAGCTTTTAAAATGACATCACCGATGCAGACTGTGATGACATCATCGGCAATGACATCATCGGCAACGTCATGCAAAATGCGATGACATCATCCGTGACATCACAGAGCCACTCCAGAAAGTTTGCAAATAGAGCCCCCGTTCCTCCACAGAGCTTACGTTTTTTGACGATGCCAAGCAAACGCAGACAAGCCGCTCGCCCCGTGCGCAGACGCAGGAGACCTCAGAAGAAGTCCCTGGCTGCTCGCAGACGCAAGAGAGTGGTCCGACGCAGACGGTAAGCAACGACAGGAAACATGTAGTACAAGCTTTTAAAAAGTTTTTTCTTTTAAAAAGCTTGTGCTACATTTTTAATGGTCCTTATGACTATTGCAAACTTTCAGGTTGAGGCTCTATGGCAGGGGTCTGCAACCTTTTTGACCAAAGGAGCCACAACCCTTTTCCACAAAAAAATGTTGAGAAAGAAAAATTATTTAAAAAAAGTTTGTAATAGTCATAAGGACCTTTAAAAATGTAGCACAAGCTTTTAAAAAGGATAAACCTTTTTAAAAGCTTGTACTACATGTTTCCTGTCGTTGCTTACCGTCTGCGTCGGACCACTCTCTTGCGTCTGCGAGCAGCCAGGGACTTCTTCTGAGGTCTCCTGCGTCTGCGCACGGGGCGAGCGGCTTGTCTGCGTTTGCTTGGCATCGTCAAAAAACGTAAACTCTGTGGAGGAACTGGGGGTCTATTTGCAAACTTTCAGGAGAGGCTCTATGATGTCACCGATGATGTCATCACATTCCGCATGACATCATGGCTGATGATGTCAAGGCTTAAGCTTTTAAAATGACATCACCGATGCAGAATGATGACATCATCGGCAACGTCATGCAAAATGCGATGACATCATCCGTGACATCACAGAGCCTCTCCAGAAAGTTTGCAAATAGACCCCCCATTCTTCCACAGAGTTTACGTTTTTTGACGATGCCAAGCAAACGCAGACAAGCCGCTCGCCCTGTGCGCAGACGCAGGAGACCTCAGAAGAAGTCCCTGGCTGCTCGCAGACGCAAGAGAGTGGTCCGACGCAGACGGTAAGCAACGACAGGAAACATGTAGCACAAGATTTTAAAAAGGTTTTGCCTTTTCAAAACTTTGTGCTTCATTTTTAATGGTCCTTATGACTATTGCAAACTTTCAGGTTGAGGCTCTATGGCAGGGGTCTGCAACCTTTTTTTGACCAAAGGAGCCACAACCCTTTTCCACAAAAAAATGTTTGAAAATGAAAAAAAGAAAAATTATTTAAAAAAGTTTGCAATAGTCATAAGGACCATTCAAAATGTAGCACAAGCTTTTAAAAAGAAAAACACTTTTTAAAAGCTTGTACTACATGTTTCCTGTCGTTGCTTACCGTCTGCGTCGGACTACTCTCTTGCGTCTGCGAGCAGCCAGGGACTTCTTCTGAGGTCTCCTGCGTCTGCGCACGGGGCGAGCGGCTTGTCTGCGTTTGCTTGGCATCGTCAAAAAACGTAAACTCTGTGGAGGAACGGGGGCTCTATTTGCAAACTTTCAGGAGAGGCTCTATGATGTCACCGATGATGTCATCACATTCCGCATGACATCATGGCTGATGATGTCAAGGCTTAAGCTTTTAAAATGACATCACCGATGCAGACTGTGATGACATCATCGGCAATGACATCATCGGCAACGTCATGCAAAATGCGATGACATCATCCGTGACATCACAGAGCCACTCCAGAAAGTTTGCAAATAGAGCCCCCGTTCCTCCACAGAGTTTACGTTTTTTGACGATGCCAAGCAAACAAGCCGCTCGCCCCGTGCGCAGACGCAGGAGACCTCAGAAGAAGTCCCTGGCTGCTCGCAGACGCAAGAGAGTGGTCCGACGCAGACGGTAAGCAACGACAGGAAACATGTAGTACAAGCTTTTAAAAAGGTTTTTTCTTTTAAAAAGCTTGCGCTACATTTTTAATGGTCCTTATGACTATTGCAAACTTTCAGGTTGAGGCTCTTATGGCAGGGGTCTGCAACCTTTTTGACCAAAGGAGCCACAACCCTTTTCCACAAAAAAAATTAGAGAAAGAAAAATTATTTAAAAAAAGTTTGTAATAGTCATAAGGACCTTTAAAAATGTAGCACAAGCTTTTAAAAAGGATAAACCTTTTTAAAAGCTTGTACTACATGTTTCCTGTCGTTGCTTACCGTCTGCGTCGGACCACTCTCTTGCGTCTGCGTGCAGCCAGGGACTTCTTCTGAGGTCTCCTGCGTCTGCGCACGGGGCGAGCGGCTTGTCTGCGTTTGCTTGACATCGTCAAAAAACGTAAACTCTGTGGAGGAACGGGGGGTCTATTTGCAAATTTTCAGGAGAGGCTCTATGATGTCACCGATGATGTCATCACATTCCGCATGACATCATGGCTGATGACGTCAAGGCTGATAACGTTGTCACTGATGAAGACATCCCATTCTTTTAAGCTTTTAAAATGACATCACCGATGCAGACTGTGATGACATCCTCGGCAACGTCATGCAGAATGCGATGACATCATCCGTGACATCACAGAGCCTCTCCAGAAAGTTTGCAAATAGACCCCCCATTCTTCCACAGAGTTTACGTTTTTTGACGATGCCAAGCAAACGCAGACAAGCCGCTCGCCCCGTGCGCAGACGCAGGAGACCTCAGAAGAAGTCCCTGGCTGCTCGCAGACGCAAGAGAGTGGTCCGACGCAGACGGTAAGCAACGACAGGAAACATGTAGCACAAGCTTTTAAAAAGGTTTTGCCTTTTTAAAACGTTCTGCTTCATTTTTAATGGTCCTTATGACTATTGCAAACTTTCAGGTTGAGGCTCTATGGCAGGGGTCTGCAACCTTTTTGACCAAAGGAGCCACAACCCTTTTCCACAAAAAAATGTTTTAAAAATGAAAAAAAGAAAAATTATTTTAAAAAGTTTGCAATAGTCATAAGGACCATTAAAAATGTAGCACAAGCTTTTAAAAAGAAAAAACCTTTTTAAAAGCTTGTACTACATGTTTCCTGTCGTTGCTTACCGTCTGCGTCGGACCACTCTCTTGCGTCTGCGAGCAGCCAGGGACTTCTTCTGAGGTCTCCTGCGTCTGCGCACGGGGCGAGCGGCTTGTCTGCGTTTGCTTGGCATCGTCAAAAAACGTAAACTCTGTGGAGGAACAGGAGGGTCTATTTGCAAACTTTCAGGAGAGGCTCTATGATGTCACCGATGATGTCATCACATTCCGCATGACATCATGGCTGATGACGTCAAGGCTTAAGCTTTTAAAATGACATCATTGGCAACGTCATGCAGAATGCGATGACGTCATCCGTGACATCACAGAGCCTCTCCAGAAAGTTTCCTCCACAGAGTTTAAGTTTTTTGAAGATGTTAAGCAAACGCAGACAATCTGCTCGCCCCGTGCGCAGACGCAGGAGACCTCAGAAGTCCCTCTTTGCTCGCAGACGCAAGAGAGTGGTCCGACGCAGACGCTAAGCAACGACAGGAAACATGTAGTCCAAGCTTTTTTTCCCTTTTTTTTAACTCCTATGAAAATGCTCAAAAAGCGCTCAAACTTCACATGTGTGCTAACAGTCCAGCCGTGAAGACATCGACCGGACAGTTTTGAGATTTCTTCAAATTACGTTGCCATGGCAACACAATGCTCGCAATGAAACACGGTTTTCTCATAACTTCAGTGAAAATGCTCCAAACGGCCCAAAACTTCACAGGTTTGGTAACGATGCAGCCATCAACGCATCTAAGCGTATTATGGGATGTCATCAAATGCCGTTGGCATGGCGACAGATAATTCACCATCAAGTTTGTTCAAAAGTTTGAAGTTCAAATATTCTGCTGCTTTTCCAAGCCTTTTTACTTTCTTTTCTTCTCTCATCACACATTCAAGCCCCCAGTGTTCATGTATCATTTCTAAATTCTTCACTTTCTTCCTGCACATTACTTTTCAACATAGCAGTTTAGTGTCAGCTTTTCAGCATAAAGCATTCCCACTTGCAATTTCTTCAGGAATTGCATTCTCTAGTTTGTAAATGTTGCACTCCAGAGTGAGAGCAGTGACTTGCATCAGTGTGTTGTAGTACCTCAGGATTCTCTTTACTCAGGTTCAGCTCCTTCACCTGAGCCATGACTCACATTTTAATAAGTATTATCCATGCTGGCCTAAAGGCTATAAAGGTCTGTTGTTTTAATACGCGCCCAGACGTAGCATCACAGACGAGGGAGACAGAATCACAGCGAGGTTGAGAGGGAGCTTCTAGGGTCGTGAATCTTACAACATTTCCTGGAGGCCACATTTGACTCCTTCCACACTGTGCCTCGACGACAGGAAATGTGAACATGGATTTGTGATTCAGCGCTGTGTGATGTAAGGCTGCCGCAATCCTGCTGCGGGTGCTCTCATCTGTAGAGCTGTGACAAGTGCTAAGGCTGGTGTAATGTACATGCATATTTCTGCACATTTCCCTTAGATCTTTCTTGGTTTTTCACCGTCTCTTGCTTACTCCTCAAGTTTATTTTTAGCCCAACTAAAGTGAGAAAAGCAAGAAAAAAGAACACACTTTGAACCTTCAATTCATCCTCTTTACCCTTGAGACTGCCTTTTCTCCCACTCTCCATTCTGCCATCACATTTCCCTTTTGTGGCCCCCCCCCCTGTCCATCATATATTCTGCTGCTGCCACCACCGTCATTTTCTCCACATTAAAGGAGTGGGTGAAGGGTGTAGAGAGCAACCTGTGGAAAGGAGAGAAGGAAGGGGGAGAGATGGCGATACAGTACAGTAAGATTGAGAGATAAGGGTGAAATGTAAAGAACGAGGAGGGGGGGAGTGCGAACGAGAGAACACCTCAGGGATGGGTTATTACTTTTAAATGCTCCTCTGCGCCTCCATGCTCCCCCTTTCCTCCCCCAGCGTGCTCCAGCAGGAGGAGGTATGAAAAGGTTATTATGTTTCCTTTAGAAATGTCTGGCTCTCCGCCTGCACCTTTCATCTCCAAATGGAAATAACCTCTCTACAGTAGCTTTCTTCCTTTCCCTCATTACACCTGCATCTCTCTCTCCGGTACACAACACCTGCTCCTTTTCTTTTACTTCTTCCATCTGACTCTTGAGTCCGTCTCTGTTTGAGTGTAATCAGCGTGCAGTAGGAGCATGCATTATCAGCCAGTGCATTAGATACGCTGCCTCGATCGCCAGCGATCACACGCAGCACTTATTATGTAAAGCAGGTATTAGGGGTGCATTTTAAGAACTAAGGGTTTTAAATATGTCTTGGTTTTCAGAAAGGTGAAGAGGAAGGCAGCCTGGTGCTGGAGGACGGCAGGGAGCAGCTGATGTACGAGATCCCGCTCAATGAGTCTGGATCCGCTGGACTCGGGGTCAGCCTGAAGGGCAACAAGTCCAGAGAGACCGGGGAGGACCTGGGTATCTTCATCAAGTCCATCATCCACGGAGGGGCCGCCAACAAGGTACAGGATCCTCAAGTGGTGTCTGCAATAATGATATCTATTTATTTATAAAGCACTTTCCGTACACAACGGGTAACACAAACAAAAACAAAATAAAAGCTGATAACCTCTCTCCATATAAAGCTTCCTATATATTCCCACAATGCTTCATTCGGTTGCTACCATCACAGAGTGCTTTAAAGAGCTCCTTACAAACATCAAATATGAGTTGTGAGAAGTATTGCAGAAACATTTTCAATCTGTATCTAGTCAAGGTTCTTTGTGCTTGAACCACAAAGAAGCCTTTTTCTTGTGGTTTTGATCTTTCTCTTTCACCTTCATCCGTCCACACTCCCCCCTTTCTTTACGATGTCGTTTCCTCTCTTCTTCTCTTCCTCTACTCGCCTCTCATCTCATTTCCTGTCTTTCTCCCTCTGCCCGGCTTTCCCCCGGCCTTTTGACTCCCATTGACCCCCAGTGGCCTCGCCGCCTCAGCGCTGCAGCGGCCTTATCTAAATCACTCAGCGCTCACTTCAAGTTGTGAGAGCGTCAGGAGAGAAACACATCCCGTTTCAGCGCTTTGGAGATCCCTAGTCCTCGTCCCCCTCGATGCTGCTCCCAGATCTGCACCGCAGGACGAGGAGGCGCAGAGACGAGTGTGGCGCACCAGATAAACTGGTCTGGGATCAGGAGCGGCTAGACAGCAGCTCCCCAAAGTGTCTTCAGAAGTAGTTTCTTTCAGACAGCTGCCGGCGCGGATAGTAAGATCTCCGGCTGGCTGCGAAACAGGTTTCTGGGACAAGATACCACATAAGAGGAAGAGAGACACGGAGGAAGAGAGATGGACTGTAGCGAGGGAGGGAAACCGTTGAAAGAGAGACAGCGGGAGTGAGAGGAGGGAGGGAAGAAATGAGCGGTATCGAACAAAAGAGAGATGGAAATTGAAAAGTGGAGACACTCAGCATGAACACAATGCATAAGTGTGTGTGTGTGTGTGTCCTCCTCGGTGTCGATGTAAAGCAGTTGAGGACCCAGCCTGATGAGGCTTCTCGGTGCAGAGGAGGGAAACCGGGCGTCCCCCGAGTCTCACACACACACACACACACACACACACACACACACACACACACACACACACACACACACACACACACACACACACACACACACACACACACACACACACACACACACACACACACACACACACACACACACACACACACACACACACACACACACACACACACACACACACAGCAGGCAGAAGAAGGGAGGAGACGAGGAAGAGTCATGGAGAGATCTAACCTATTTCCATTAAAGAGTGTGTGAGCTGCTGCCGGGGGCCCGGGGCCTCAATTATATCCTCAAAAATCTTCCCGGGCTTTCTCCCTGATCCTGTCATACCATCATATCAAAGCTAAAAGAAAACAAATTAAAATGACATCTAGCGGAGAGGAGATGTTAATAGGAAATTCACAGACACGCTGATTTTGGCACAAACATCAATTTTTCATGACACACTCTGATTTCTCTCTCTGTGTGTGTGTGTGTGTGTGTGTGTGTGTGTGTGTGTGTGTGTGTGTGTGTGTGTGTGTGTGTGTGTGTGTGTGTGTGTGTGTGTGTGTGTGTGTGTGTGTGTGTGTGTGTGTGTGTGTGTGTGTGTGTGTGTGTGTGTGTGTGTGTGTGTGTGTGTGTGTGTGTGTGTGTGTGTGTGTGTGTGTGTGTGTGTGTGTGTGTGTGTGTGTGTGTGTGTGTGTGGCCATCCCAGTCATGGAGGCCAGACCTGATGGTGCCTTGTTAATAAGATGGGGTCAAAGGTCATCGTTGACCATAATGGAGCAATCATGACTCTGCACACACACTCAAAGAGAGTCTTTAGTGTCTCATCGTTATTGTTCTTTTTTTAAATTATCGCCCTCTGCATTGCTTTCCTTATTTGACCCCCCCACTCACCCTCTCTCTCTCCCCTCTCCTCTCCCTCTCTCCCTCCAGGGCACCGTTCTGTGTTTCTCTCCATGAGAGGCTGCTATTTAAAACACTTAGAAGTGATTTAGTGCCCACCGAGGCTATTCCATTAGCTGCTCCATGTATTTATCATGGCTCTCCCGCTCTCAGTAGATTGCTAACTCTTCAATTTCCTTGCCTTCCCCCCTTCTTCCATTTTCTACTACATTTTCTCTCTCTCTCTCTTTATTATTCTCTCACACACACATTTCATTTTACACCTCTCCTCTTATCCCCTCTTAAAAATGGTGTGACCAGTCTTGTGTCTTATTTTACTGAAGATTTGAGCTCTGCCCTTCCTCTTTTCCCCATCCTTGCATCTTCATATAATTAATTTGTTATGAGGCATTAACTTAAGTGATATGAACAGATAAGAAGATCTTTAAAAGCCCTGGTAATGCTGCATTTATTTACTGTGCAAATCGATAACATTAAAAAGAAATATGAGCTTTTATTCTGAAAAAAGTTAGATTCTTCTCCCGTGAACATCACTGTGTTTCAGGTATGAAACAAACATGTGTGTTGTCCTGGTGTTTCTCTACTGCCCTCCTCATGCTAATGCTGCTAACCTCTCCCAACAGGACGGTCGCTTGAGCGTGAACGATCAGATGATTGCGGTAAACGGCGAATCGCTGCTCGGACGCTCCAACCACGCTGCCATGGAGACGCTGAGACACTCGATGTCGTCAGAGGGAAACGCCAGAGGCACCATCCAGCTGGTGGTGCTCCGAGCACCCAGACAGGTACAGGTGAAATCTCATCATGGTGTTTGGAGAGGTGTATCCCACACAGGCTATGTTTTACAGGTGTGTTTTCTACATTTTTCAAGATGATTGGAAATCAGACTCTTGACATTTGGAAAAATATCTTTTAAGGAGGAGAATTACATTTTGATGTCATGCTGGCTTGATTTTGTAAAGTGTTGCGTCATTGGGCGTCTTCTCAGTTTTGCAGAAATCA
Organism: Notothenia rossii; assembly: GCF_949606895.1. Taxonomy (NCBI): domain Eukaryota; kingdom Metazoa; phylum Chordata; class Actinopteri; order Perciformes; family Nototheniidae; genus Notothenia; species Notothenia rossii. Next base: position 5,980,350 of record NC_136901.1, read on the forward strand.
ACTGAGAGAATGAAAGTATATCTTGCTTATGTTATTATGAACACATGCTTCAAATGAATATTTAAAGGAGCACACTTGTGTTAAATATGTTTAGTTGAGTCATTTCCTCAGACCTTGCTCCTGTCAGTTCCTCTCTTTGGAGGCTCTGCTGGATGTGGAGCTGCATGTTCAGCCTCCCTGAGTTTGATTAGAGGATTTTGGTTACATGAAACATTAAGGGATTCTTATGCATTATGAAATTCTCCGCGCATCCTGATGTTTTTCAAAGAATATTCAGAAGAAGCTACCAGAGTTTTGACAGCAGAATCAATGACACACATCAGCCACATTAGGATCATTACTGTCGCCTGTTGTGATGATGTGATATGCTCCACTGGACAAACTGGAGGCATCCGCCCCATATGCATGTCAGCAATATAAAAGAGACCTTATTCATATTTGTATAAACATAAAGTAAACACGTGCACACTGTACTACAATATATAATATCTATGTATATAACAATATATGAATGGGTCCATTAATATTAATAGGATATTCATGGTTTTAAACATACAAAATGTATATGTTTAAGTTTTCTACAATTGATTTTGTTTCTCACAGACGGCCAGCCCTGCACCAAACTCCAATGGCTCCTCCGCCCATCCCCAGTACAACTCCAACAATCAGGTACGAGCAGGTGACGGCCCCCCCCAGAAGCAGCAGCCGCCCCCCCCAAGCCGCTCCTCCTCCCTCCTCCCCACGCTGAGGAGGAGAGCGTCCGAGCCGCTGTCCCTCAGCCAAAGGCAGCGATACACACAGAGGCCGGGGGACACGCACACCCGATACACCTATGGTCTTAATCAGAAGGAGAGGAGTAGTGCTTACACGTTTGGCCTGGCGCAAAAAGAGAGTGATGATGAGGGGGGGTACGCACACAAAGACCAGTTCAGACCGGCCTCACAGTACGAGTTTGGGTTTGTTTCTCACAGCCAGACGCTGAGCGGCTTCCCCACAAACTTAAACCGGGAAAGTTACCATTACGGGTACGCACACAGCCGAGCGCTCGCAGAGACACACCGCCACGACAGGCCGGATAACGCGCACACACACCAGGTCAGGCTAGCACGTAGCCGCACACCGGACCCCCCACACAGGCGAGACAGCTCTCAGAGATACACGGAGAACATCAGGGCGATGGCAGGGCAGATGTACGGAGACCCGCCCACACACAGCAGGATACCCACACACAGACACAATAGAAACACACACACCTCTGCAGACAGGTACCTCGACGCACACTCACACAACTACGCGCACAACAGAGAGCTCACCAGACACATGCAGCTCTGACACTGTGTGTGTGTGTGTGTGTGTGTGTGTGTGTGTGTGTGTGTGTGTGTGTGTGTGTGTGTGTGTGTGTGTGTGTGTGTGTGTGTGTGTGTGTGTGTGTGTGTGTGTGTGTGTGTGTGTGTGTGTGTGTGTGTGTGTGTGTGTGTGTGTGTGTGTGTGTGTGTGTGTGTGTGTGTGTGTGTGTGTGTGTGTGTGCGCAAAGCGGAGGCAGGAGCGGATAGAAACCGGCTTTCGCACAATCTATAACTTGCAAAATATTATATTAAAATATTTCGATTCTAGACCTTTATCAGGAATAAACAAGATATCAATTTTCTAATCAAAATCTTTGTAAAGTTGTGAACAGTTTCGATAATGTCATTTTTCACTTCCTCCACTTTTTGCACCAAATCGTCCGAGAGTAAATGCAGTAATGATCGATGATGTGGAAGCTTATTAATCAGGCTGAGAGCTTTTCTCCGTGCCAACACCACTAACTGTCGCAGCATTCACTTTTCACTCTTTTTAAAATATTACCCATGAACTCGATACTTCCTTTCTGTCACATCAACTTATTCTTTTTTCATAGTTTCCCTTCAAACCTCCTCACTGTTATTGCTTTATCTGCTCTGTGCTTTTTTTGTCTATTTGTATAAAGTTTTCCTTTTTTAAGTTCACGTTTTTGTAAGGGAATGTATCCTGCTCTTCTGTCTCACCTGCTTGTTTCTCCTCTGTTAAATAAAGCTGATCTGAAGCCTCCTGCATGCCTCTCTGTTTCTCTGTTGGCTCTTTCCCCCTCTTGCACCTCCGCCACTTTATTAAAGACTTGTTGGACCTTTTCCCTTGAAGCCTCAGTCTCTTCTGTATTCTCTGTTACTGCACGTCGAAACCAGGACATATGGAAACACGATTCCTTCTTTGAACGTACGTACGGTGGCTACTGTACCGATGCACCAAAAAACATTATCACATTAACAGTCGCATATTCACAGATATACATCACATGAACATATTTCAGGAATAATGAGAGGACATATTCCACAAAGCTGTGAACACGCTTCCTCAGTGTTATAATTGTGCGTGGAATGTGTCAACCTTTGCTTATTTTTACCTCTTCCCCTTCTGTGGTTGTTCAAAAAGAAAGTGTGATGGCAGTTCCTTTACTCCCTTGCAAGCAACATTGAAAGCCCAACGTCGAACAAGAGGTTAAAGGAACGTCAAAAAGCAGCACAAATGGACGTTTTCTGTGTTTTTAGCTCCACGTTGAACCGTGACTGATTATTTCAGACGCTCTTAAAGATGTGTCGCAGCAGTTAAAGCAGATGCTGAGTGATAATGTGAGCGAGAGAGGGAGTATTAACGGGAGGGTTAGTGCCATTGACCTGCCCATTGTGGCGTTTCCATCTCCTCCACGCCACACTCCCATCAGTGTGTGTGTTTGTGGTTAAGTTATCCAAGCCTGCAGATGAATGCTATCAAAGCCAGTTCAAGGTTCACCGTATATCTGAAGAGCCTCATCCCTACCCAGCCTGTCTGGTGGCAGGGTGAGGCAGCGTGATAAAACAAGCGCTCCCTAAAGCACAGACCCTCAGCGTCCCCGTCCCCCCATCTCCAACTGTCTGTCTAGAGTTAGATTTCCATTAAGGATATGACCCTAAATCCTAATTGGAATAACACAAAAACACTCAATTGCTGCATGAAATAGACAAAGATAAGTTCTCTGTTACTCACATTTAAACTTATTTTGGATAATTTGGGTCCCTGACATTTTCCACAGCAGGGTAAATGTTGCTTTTAATAGCACATATAAAAAAAACAAATGTAGGTGTACTTGTAAGGAGAGTCTATTTTGAGTAGTATTCATTTCTGGCAAATATTGCAATGGACGGCAGGAAAATGAGATCACACCGAAAGGTTATTTTCAAAGCCACAATAAGATCTCTTATAAAACATTATTGAAACGCTTAACTGAAACTATTATTAAATCACATTCAGTGACGTCAACTTAATTTAGCATCTGTCATTCAGGTAAGTGCAGTTCGAAGTACCTGTGACACAATATGTTCTGTGTTTGTTGAATTTCTTTCCCTTTGTCTTTGTTTTCCATCCTGAGTGGAGTGTAATATGGGTGGGGTGGGGTGGGGGACACAGTAGGGTGGAGGCAGGGGCTAAGCCTCTCAGAAGTCTATTGTATGCAGCTGTAGGTTGGGGTTGACTGCATAGATGCCCCCCCCCCACACTGTTTACTTATTGTTGTGGGATTAAGATATCTGACTGCCTGTCTGGCTTCAAAAGCCGGGGGCGAGACGCAGCGGGTGGAGATGGAGACGATGTGATTTATGTCTCATGTAGAAAAGCTGTCAGAATTGTGTAGACACATATATGAGCTCAAAGTGATTGACAGCTCAGATGTGGTGATATATTAACACGTATGGTAGCTACTAATGATACCCCAGGGACACTGCACGTACACCCCACCCAACGCTTTGATACGACAGAGATATGTATCGCTACACCTTTCATTATTCTAAGGATTATTTCTCTTTGAATGTATAGGTGTGTGTGTGACAGCTGTAGATCCCATCTCTTTGACCAGAGCAGGCTTCTTTCATCCTCCACCAGTTATTCAAGTCCCTATCTCTATATGTTGGAGGGTGGGGGCATTGGGGGGTCCTTTGTAGTGCTGTCGATAACATGCCTGTCTCAGGGTTGTCTTAATTACTGCGTTTCCAATCGAGCACATGAAGAGAATGGCCGTGTTTTTGCGCTTACAGTTTTGAAGTCAGTTTTGTGCCTGAGGCGACACAAATACGGTATACAAATATATACAGGGTCCCCGCAGACCCTTACAAAGGTCTTTAGATTCATAGATCTAAAAATAAAACCTTAATTGGTATAAAATAAATAAATTACTAGTTTAAAAAGTATGGAAGTAGGATTTTGAGCTGTTTTTTGCTGACATTGCAAATCAAATCTCCAAGTAATTTCTCAAATCTGTTTTTTTTTATTATTTAGCAAATGTTCTTGAATAATATAATAAAATAGATGTCATGCAGATCAGGATAGCAGATCTAAAAACACTGGTATTTTGTCACATGTTATGTTACAATAAACTCAAAATGATTGACTTGTTTTTACACCTTCAATCTAGGTTATTGTTAGGTTGGTACTAAATGTCATTCCCAGTGCCATTAAAGTCTTAAAAAGTCTTAAATCTTATTCACCTTTAGCTAAAGGAAGTTGGATATATTTACTAAAGCCTTTCTTTGTCTATACAGTACTCCACACTTATTGTATCCCAAATGTTTTGTAAGACACAGCATGTGCAAAGTTCACTTCCTCTTGCCAACCCTACCAAAAATCAAACTCAGGCACAGTGCTGTGTGTAGATATTTAATCCATGACAACATCTCTCTGCCTTTACACATTAAGGAAACATCTTTTGTCTGAATGGATGACACATGTCTTCCTTCAATTATGATCAACTCTCGACTTTGTGATATTTTCCTCATCCCGCCCCCCAGAGGATTGTTCTAAATCTGTTTCCTCAAAGCTCCCACATCACCGCCTGAGGTGTCTCATATTTGATTGGTTGCGTGATGTACCTCCTACATAATATATGTACAATCCTCCTTTCTGGCATAGTAGGTGTATGTCGGATTGAACTTCAAAGTCTCTTTCTCTAGAAAATGTAACACGCTCTGGTCCAAAATGTATCTACCTGTTATGTTAATGCAACATGCTGCTTTCAAACCTAACCGTCACAACTGTACATACACAAATATAACCTAACAATACAAATACATAAAACAGGTCATACGTCATCCAATTAAATGTTTACCCTATCTTCACTTTGCTTAGTGTGAACAGAAGAGCATCCGCAATAATGTTCTCTATATATTCACAGCCTCAATCCAGTTTATTATGATCATGTAATGAACCATTCACTTATTTCACATGTTTCCCTATCATCCTCACGCCTTATTGCTTAGAATTAAATGGCATTTATTCTGAATATGTCTGCAGAACATTGGCTGGAATTAGATAAACAAAAGGAATAAAAAAGACATTCTGCTGGGTATTAAAATAAATGACTAATCTTCTGATGTGTGAAGCAACATCATCAACTTTTCATCACAACTTTGGCTTTAATTTGGGACATTTTTTTACCATTTTCATTTTGTATTTATTTATAGAAGGACCATGCATAGAAAAACATGAATCTCAGCAAAGAGAAGAGATGCAATATGCCAGATTCTAGCTATTTCCATCTGTGGTCCTCAGACAGGTTCATAACAATCAATAAACAAATAATAACATTGCATGATCTCTATCAGTCAAACCATTTTAAAACCCGATTTAAGTACAGCTCAATAAATTAATACATAGAACACTTGAAATACACTTACATGATCTCGGTCACTCAAATAATTACAAATTTAAATACAGGTCACGAACATAATACTTAGTACACTCCAAATACACTTAAATAAAAGATCTAAGATATTGCATTGCTCTTCCTTGTCCACAGGACTCCTGGGGCCAAAGTGCGTACCAGGGGCCGTCTCGAGTCCCCAACGAGGAGCCCACCGTGAACGGGGGTCTCAATCCGACGATGGCAAACCACAACAACTACGTCAACTCTGGAAGTGGTGAGCCACACAATGTTTGTCCATTTGAGCTGTCAGATAGTCAACATGGGGCTGTGAGTGTTTGTGTACGCACGTTATCTGCCTGTGAGCGAGTATACACACACTGTGTGTGTGTGTGTGTGTGTGTGTGTGTGTGTGTGTGTGTGTGTGTGTGTGTGTGTGTGTGTGTGTGTGTGTGTGTGTGTGTGTGTGTGTGTGTGTGTGTGTGTGTGTGTGTGTGTGTGTGTGTGTGTGTGTGTGTGTGTGTGTGTGTGTGTCACCCAGCCAACGCTCCTGACATTGCATTTTCACAAAACACACCTTTCCCAGGCTCTCTTTGTATCTGTTTCCTCGCTGCATATTCATAGCGGGAGAAAGGGAAGTCATTATCTGTGTTTCTCCTCTTTTCTCGGAACGCGGCGCTCGCTTTTCATGTGCAAAAGATCTGACCTTGGAATCATTAAGCTGATGAAGCGGCTTCTAAGTGGGCCGTATTTGCATTCAGAGTATTGTGCAGCATGTCGTGTTAAGGAAGAAAAAAAAGAGACTAACAAACTGTTTTAAATTCATTCTTTATCTCATCTCCCCTTTCCTCACCCTCTGGGATGATGGGATGCTTTTCTAACTGAGACAGCTCTCCATCAGACTGGCACTTCAGCCATGTTATACAGATAACACACATGATCTACAGTGGGGCGATGGTGGCATCGGTTTGGAAATGATATACTCTGAATGATCCACAAGACACTGATTTTCATACTGTCGATATTTAAACATCCCTGTGTGTGCACCTCATTCAAAAGGGTGACGCACAATATTTAGAAACCAAACACACACACTGGCATTCGGAGCGTCGCTTAAACACCTATTCCAAGTTTGGAGTTCAAACGGTTTCTTGTTCCTCCTCAGCTCCGTTTCCCGCTGCGACCACAAACGGCAGCTACGGTCACTACGGCAACGAAGACGAGGACTACTACGACGACGGCGGCTTCCCCCCGCCCCCCTCGCCCGGCTCTGTGGAGGAAATGAACAGAGACTCAACCCGAACTCCCCCCCGCCACAGGTACCTCACACACTGCACCGTCAGCATGTTGCACTACAGTTATTATATTCTAATGGCACTCTTATTATGTGCCGCTGTGTTATGAGATAGAGCCGAGCCATTACACTCAATAGTACATGCATTATTTAGACCATACAGGCTAATTGGAATAGCCTATTTGCATTATGCATACTTAATTATAGTGATAGCACAAAGGATTAAACTGTAAGAGGCTTGGAAAGAGCTATGATACATGTAAGTAAGGGGTGTGTGTGTGTGTGTGTGTGTGTGTGTGTGTGTGTGTGTGTGTGTGTGTGTGTGTGTGTGTGTGTGTGTGTGTGTGTGTGTGTGTGTGTGTGTGTGTGTGTGTGTGTGTGTGTGTGTGTGTGTGTGTGTGTGTGTGTGTGTGTGTGTGTGTGTGTGTGTGTGTGTGTGTGTGTCGGTCAGAGTCTGGCGTGAGTAACTTGTTTTGCTGTATGTTCAATAGAGATGCTATTGTTTTACTGGATCGTGCCATCTGGAGACGAGGACATTGAATGATCTGTTGTTTGTGTGTGGGCTTTAAATCACTTTTACTCTTTGCTCGGGTGATGCAAGTCACGAAAAATACTTTTGCACTCCTGCTGCACTCACAGAGACCCTATCATGCTTTCCCCTTTCCTGTAGTGTGTCAAATAGGTTGTTGTGCATGTAAATGGTCTGCAAAGGCTACAATCCCAAAGTGTCTCTCCCACACACTGCAGCACAAGCAGTGTGAGAAAAATAAAGAGCTTTCTGAGCATTAAAGTAGAAACACTTAATACAAGTATGAACCTGGAAATGAGAAGAATAGATTGATTGATTGATTTTATTTCGAACAAGTAAAATTACAAAAACAAAACAAATGTTGCATAGTCATGTAAAACAAATCAAAACATAGAAATGACAAAACAAAAAATGACATTTACAACAACAACAGCATTATCAACATAAACAGTGCCACATCTACTGTTCGAAAAGGAGTGAGAAGAAGTTTAACTTATTTAATCCCACCCCCTTTGTCCCTAAATGATTCATTTATAATTTATAATCTGCAATAATTATCATTTTTATGCATTATTATTGATATTATTAGTATTATTAATCGGCTTTATCTGTTGATTGACATATATACACTGATATACATATATGCACACATACATATACACACCTACATACTCACACACATACACATACACATAGTCAAACACCTTCCCCATCCCTGTATCTCGATAAAAAATAATTTCTCTGTATTTCCTCTTGAACTGGTTAATGTCTGGACATCGCTTTAGCTCCACATTCACACTGTTCCATCGTCTCACTCCATAGGCTGAGATACAAAAAGTTCTTCTGGTTGTACGGACCTTACGCTGTGAATAGGGAATATTGATCAAAAACCATCTATTGAAGTCTACTGTTGTTTTGCAGCGAGTTTCAGAAGGAACGTCACGAGAACACAGACGACAACAGACCTCGCAACAGAGGATCCAAGAGCATGGACATGGGTCAGTACACACACACACACACACACACACACACACACACACACACACACACACACACACACACACACACACACACACACACACACACACGCAAAGCTCTTCATCGATGAAAGGAGCTCTTGTTCGCCGGCTTGAAAGCATTTTCCGAAGCGAAAACACAAAACATACGAGTCCAATCAAGGAGTCAGTCTGCACAAACAACCACAACACTATCACATGCTCTTATCACTACATTTCTTTGTTGTGATACGTAACCCCCTCCCCTATTATCTGCGGCCCGAGGGGATCGACCTCCTGAACTCATAAACCCGGGGGCTTTCCAACGAGCTGCAAGGACACGCCGTCTGGTGTGTGTCGTGTATTTCTGTGCGAACGAGACGCAATCTCACCGTGTGAGTGGAAGGCGAGAACGATGGGGGCTTATTTCCTCGTATTAACCCGAGCTGACCCCCGTACCCCCCTCTTTTCCCTTCCAATCTTTTTCCATCTCTTACTTTCTGATACTTTCCTTTCCCTCCATCTTTGTTTATGTCCTTCAGCACTTTCTTCTTCTTCTCCTTCTCTGCCTCTCTCTGATTTCCAATCGCGGTTCATTAGGTTCAGTGGATTGGCTTTCTTCCTGCAGCACACGCCTCTGCCACCCAAGCTGATTGGCTTTCATTATGGACTAGGGTGGTCCGCACACACACCCACACACACTCCCTCCATCCCACTGAGGAGCCATTCCAATAAGCAGCCCTATCTGCCTCCCCTCTCTGGCTTCTATCTCTATCTCTGGCCGTCCTCCATTTCAATCTGTTTCTGTGTTATCGCCCTGCTTCTATTCTTCCCTGTCTAAAGTACAATGCTAGTAAGCAGTGTGTGTGTGTGTGTGTGTAAAGATGACAGGATCACATTGGAGCCCTGAGATGCTGACCCTGTCTACATGTTTTATATTTAAAGAGCTTTTTCTTCTCCTTCCTCTGGAGGGTTTCCCACACGCCAGTCTTTACGCCTGCTTGTGTCTGAGCTTTAGCCGCGGAGCAGGTTAGCTTTTATTAAACGCCACTTGACAGAACGAGGTGAGCTTCCTTTATTAACCCTGGATGCCTTAGCAAATAGTCTGTTGACTCAGGGCTTCCACTCGCACACACACACACACACACACACACACACACACACACACACACACACACACACACACACACACACACACACACACACACACACACACACACACACACACACACACACACACACACACACACACACACACACACACACACACACACACACACACACACACACACACACACACACACACACACACACACACACACACACACACACACACCGCCCGCCTGCTGATGCAGAGTTGAACAGTCGAGTCATTCTACAGTGCCTGGAAGCAAAAGGGAAACATGTTTCTGCTCTCTTACTTTTGACTTGCAATAATGGGAACTAATGCATTTATTAGAATACAAAGCTACGGTCTGTTATGGGAAATGCTCGGCCTATATTGGCTTTAAGATACTCAAAGTGCATTGAAACATCTGGGCTTTTAGGATAGGGATCTTTTTGAACATTAAAGCATGTAAACCCGTCACAGCAGATGAACAAAATACAAATACGGCTTTTAACACAAACTAAATTGCATTGACAAAGCGAGTCGAGAAGTCTGCATCTCTTAATGCTTTTTATTTCTTAGCGGGCAGACCATGATGCTCCAATATGGCGCATAATAAAAAAACAATCTCCCCAGCAGTGTTACAGGTTATTGTTTGTGTAATAGAGGGACAGTATGGATCCATAAAAGAGCAAATGGACTTTAGCCCTGATAGTCCACCAGCCTCCGAAGCGCGTTAAGACTTTCATTGAATTCACATCCAGGATACAGTTAACAGGTTTAGTGCATATATATATATTTCTACACTTTGAGACTAAGCTTCTATCTTTCCTCGACAGAAAAGTTAGCTTTTCATTATCGGGCTTTTTTTCCAAACGTTCATTTATCTTGCTCGTGTGCACAGGAAAAGTATTTCTTTGTCTTGGTAGCTACAGATGTTTCTGTGCAGGACTTTTATTCAGCGAGTTCTTTTGATGTGCCGTCACCTATCACTCCTTGCTGCTTTCTTGGCTTTCCCGTACTCCTCCGTCCCTCCATAACTCCCTTCCTCTCATTCTCTCCATCCCGCCGGGGGAAAATTGACCTCGTACAAAATGAAAAGGATTCTTTAAGAGAAAAAGCAGCGTAATGAAAACCTATTATTGTATCCCGCCACCCAGTCCTGTTTCTTCTTGTTTTCCTTTTCCCCCCTATATTATGTCTCTCATTCCATCACCTCTATCTTTTCTCATTTTCTCAATATCATCACTCTTTCTTTGTGTTTCTTTTTCTTCTGGTTTCATTTCCTTTTTCAGTCTCATTTTGACTCGTCCTCCGGATTATAACCATTTACACAGAACACAAAGCTGCTCCGTATTAAAGTATGTGTTACTATGGGTTATTAACTGTGCTGTTGTCTGTTTTCAGTGGCGGATGAGAGCAACATGGGCTCAATGGCCGGACAGAGGAACGGTACGTTTTTTATTTTAAAAACATGCATACCTCTTTTGCTCCAATCCCTTTTTCTTACACACTTAAATAAGTCCCAGTTTCTCCTCCTCTATTCTTATGGATTCCTTTCTCACATTTTGCCCCCTCTCCCTCCCTCCCTCCCTCCCTCCCTCCCTCCCTCCCTCCCTCCCTCCGCACCCGGCTGACAAAGTTGAGTTGTGAAGCACTTAGTGTCGGAGCTCTCGCTGCTTTATAGCCGTCCAGGTCAGCAGGCCCACAGCGCTCAATCGTCGCCCAGCTGACAGCCGCCGTATAGCTTCACAACCTGCTCCAGTTACACTTAATTCCCTTTCTTGTTTTATATGAGAAAAGTCTAGTTAAAGGTACAATATAAAGTAGGTTTGCTTTTACTGTGGCATTTCACAGTCGTGGTTCAAAGGATATGATTCACTCCCAAGAATGGAAGCACTTTATGTTTCTGACTAAAGGAGTTGGAGCAGCAAATCTGAAGGCAATATTACATATCCGTCTCATTTCCTCCAGAGTGTGGCAAACATGTTGTTTTACTCTTTGTCTATTGACTTTATAAAAAAGTTTAAAATACTATTTGTTCCATACAATATAAATAAACACCAAACTAAGAAATATGTCTTAGCAAATGCCCTAAATCCATATTGTTTTTGAAAGCACCGCGGCTTGTGCTGTGATAGGAGCAGATAAGGCCACCACGACTTCCCACTGAGACACATAGAAGTGCTCCATCCTCCCTCGGTGGCCAGCACGGTGTGATTTGTCCTGGGCAGGATTATACATCTGAGTGTTGCTGGAGAGAGCGAGTGAGCATGCTCAGTCGGGCTGCAGAAGATATTAATTGTGGAGTTCAGCAGCGTCTCATTTAGAGCAGGGCGCTGTATGTAGACACTGCAACGAGGCTTATATAAGAGGAGGGGAATCATGACTAGCATTTCAGTCCTGATGTTGGAAGACAGGCACACACACACACACACACACACACACACACACACACACACACACACACACACACACACACACACACACACACATACACATACACACATACACACATACACACATACACACATACACACACACACACACACACACACACACACTCACGTACACCGATCTCTTGAATCCACCTGCAACAAGCCAACTAAGCCTGTTGCCTGCGGAATACAAATAACCCGAGCACTGTTGGTGACCTCAAATCCCCCCCACTCAGCGCTCACACAAGTGCCCCCCCCCCCCTCCCCTTCCTCCTCCCTCCTCGCCATGATTTTCCTGGCATTTCTGATCAGCGCCCGTAACCCTTATGATATATAAATCCATCCCCGTGCCGCAGCGTTCCTTTTTCTTTTTCATCTCCCCCTTTGACGTCTTGGCTAATGTGTATCGACGGGGCTTTTGCTTGGTTTTCATTTTTGCTGAGGCAGTGCATTCGCCCCACCCTCCTCCCTAAATGGCCTCAGTGTTTCTTTATGGGCTTTGACATATTTCATTAGGCGGATGGTCTTAAGAGGTCTGCCTGGCTTCTTTAATCTGGCTAAAACCCTTTTTCTCTCTGGCTGCGACGAGCGCCCCACTTCCCTCCAGCTCCATCACTTGCTGCCCCTCTCTCTTTCCCCTGAGTCTCCACTCTGACGAGTCTCCATTGTCAATTTTCTTTTTTTTGCCTTTCATCTTCCTGGTCGCTTCTGTCTTGATTATTCTCTCCGTCTCCCTCTCTTTGTCGCCAGGCTCATCCCCTTTTTTTAGTTTCCCCTAATTCCTCTCTCCTCCTTTTTGTTATTCTCTCTTTCAATCCTCCGCTGCTGTTCCAGCCTCATGTGATTATGCTGAACATGCTCCAGTCCCGGGTGTTTCCTCTACGAGTAAATCCCCCTTTTAGTGTATTTTGTGAACGTGTGTGAGATCACCAGAGGAGTAATGGACGGATATGCCTTCATTCATCCCCTCATTTTTCTCCCTTAGAGTCGAACAACTCCCCTGCTAGCTAGTGCCCTCTTACAACATGCCTGGGACACACACACACACACACACACACACACACACACACACACACACACACACACACACACACACACACACACACACATAAGCATTAGGCTAGTGCAGAGGATTGGGATGCAGCCTCTCTAAGTTAAGACGTGTGTTTCCCCTTGTTTCTCTCTCTGCACAAGGAGACTTAAGAACCAGCCGGCTCTCTGCCAGCTCTGAAGCCTCTGTTTTGTTTTCACACGCTTCGTTAGTGTGCCGTGTAACTCTGCCTCCTTAGCTTGCCTTCCCTTTTCTGAGCCAAGTCTGCTTTTTTTCACATTGTCACCTGAGACCTCTAGGCAACAAGGTGCAGTGTGTGAAGTTATGGAAGTGACACAGGGTGCTGCTGCCTCTGACTGTAGCTGCTCATTAACTTGCTGCTGCCTGTTCGGTCTGTATTTGGGTGGGTTCGAGGCTACCACTTTTTTGGATCCTGTCTAATTGCCCATGACTCTATTAAGGCTTATTTTTTATAATATAGTCATATCAGGTCTAACATTCTGCATATTTGGTGCAAGTATGTGATCCAAAAGTCAGTTTTGGACCAGGTATTTTCAATGTTAGACTCGGCAGTTCCCCCCGAATGCCCACCGCCGCACGTTTACAGTACAAATGGCACATGTCCCGCTCCCCACAGCGCGCTCCAGCCCTCATCCATACCCTGCCAGCCCCCTGCGCTGCAGTGATCCAGCAGAGGTAAGCAGTAATTAGGAAATGGCCTTTTAAGTCCCCTCCAGTTATTAAAACCATTAATCTAATCGCGGGCTGGATACATACGGCTCATATGTCCCCCCTCTCTCATACATCCAAACAGCTAAACCCAATTACTGGCCGAGCAGCGCCTCCCCCCAGCCTCTGATGCAGCTGAGTGCAGTCAGACAGAGACGCAGGGATGCCTAATGATCGGACAGCCCTTTAATTGGAGTGGAGTTTTGATTGGCTATCACATGAATTGGATTTGCTTTGACCGGACAAACAGTGGTCGGAAGTGATTTAGTTTGGAGTGAAGTTAGTCGTATGATGGGAAAACATTTGAAGCAGTATTGGCGTTCTGTTTTCCACCGCTGTGACGAAACATGATTAACTGTTTAAAGGACAAAACTGACAATAGTCTACATTATTCCTATTTTTAAGGACTTTTACCCTTTTTTAAAGTACTTGCGTATCTTCCATAGAAACCATTTGAAAACTTGAATAATGCCTCCTGTGCGTTTTACTCCACAGATGTCAAATATGTCATCATAGAGATTGGCTGCAGTAAATCTTCAGTACATTTCATCTAAGGTGAAGCCAAAAGGGTCGGCCACATCTTTATGTGCTTTGTGCATTTCTCCATGTAGTTAAAAAAGGACTCAAATCCATTCATAAACATTCATTGAGATGAGATTTGTTAATGGCTATTGTAATTCAACATGTGTAAGGCTCCTCTTGAGCTTTTATGGAAACGGTGTAACAGAGGAAGGGGCCGTTCTCGTCTTGTAACGGTGTGTTTAACGCTTCTATTGGATTAGATTCAGTAACCTCTGAGGAACAGGGCCACACTTAAAGCAGGCTTTGTTTTACAGGTGTGTGTGTGTGACATGGGTTTTTATAGAAGGCTGCAGGTCGGTGCCTGTTTTACACAACGTTTTATTCGCCTGTCCTGAGATTGGATGTACAAGATGGGAAAGTGTGTGTGTGTGTGTGTGTGTGTGTGTGTGTGTGTGTGTGTGTGTGTGTCTGTGTGTTTCACTGTTGGCTAAAGTGTCTCCTTGGCAACTCACCGTCACCTCTGTACCACCACCACCCCCCACCCCTCCAGCGGTGTTGATGGAGGGGGCACTTTCTTGTAACCGTGGCAACCTTTCAGCCAGTGTGCTGCTCGCTGTGGAGCACATTGTAGTCCAGTTGATGGGCATGTGTTAAGAACCCGCTGAGACACTGTGTGCACAGGGTTTGAATTGGGGTGTGTGTATGTGTGTGTTATTTGACTGCTGTAACAATGACCATTCTAATTAATAAAATAAGACAAGTTGATTGGATATTAGACATGCAGTAGAACTGATTTAGTTTTCTAAAAAGAAGTCCCCATAACATTTGTATTTGTTTTTTGTGCACTTTTATGGGAATAAAAATCAAATGACTCTGATTCTAGATTCTTAAATGAGAATATTTTGTAGTTTTGTTTACTCCTCTATGATTATATTTGAGTTCTGGACAAGACATTCGAGAATTAGCGTTATTCATATTCTATAGAAAAACAACTATTTAAAAGTACAATCAAAAAGCCCTGCAGCCCTTTAGTGTAGTATTTAGGGTCTGCAGTGTGCGTTTGTGTGTGGAGACACATGTGTACAGTATGTGTGCATAAACCTGATTGATGTATGAATACTTCAGAAATGGTCGGTATGACTAAGCCTGATTTGTCTTTATTCTTGTGTTCAATGGTTGAGATAATTGAAGATGTGTGCAGGCAATTTGGGTTCGTAAGTGGTGAGAAAACTATTCACACAGAATATCATTATTGATTTATTTTCAACCCATGAAGCAATATGAGAGAATGAGTGGTTTGCCCCTCACAGGTTGCAGCTGTGTCTCACTCTCACTTTTAAGGTGACACCTTTAAAGAATAGAAAATAGAGCGGTGTTCATCCTGCAGCGCTGTCAGCACAGCAGGAGCCCAAGGCTACATTCCAGGCAAACACTTCACTGCTCAGCTGAGAGGTGTGTGTGTGCAGCTGGATGTTGGCATGTGCCCATTGTTGTGCATACAGCTACAGCATGTCAGCATGGGTGGGCTTCTGAGTGGGTGTTTAGTGTGAAATGCAAACGCCATTTAAAGCGGTAAATGGCAGGTTCATTGTTTTCAGGAAAACATTTTCAGCATTCAGGAAGTCTTACCACAGATTTCACAGAAGCCACATCTATCAAAAGTGAAAAAGTATTGTTTTATAGAAACAAAAATGTTCGTACTGTGAAGATTACCGTTTGATGTTTTCCTTTAAAGAGGCCGTATTCTGCTTTTCGTTTTTTCCCCTGTCCTGTACTGTGTTTTTAATGTCTATGCTAAAACCCCAAAGTTCCCGCTAAAGGAGTTTCTATTAACACAGGCATGAACTTAACTCTGTATCAGATATTTTCCATCACCACTCAAGCCTTCAAATTACTCCGAGCCTTGTCCTTCTGAAATCGTGACGCCTAGAATAAGTCCTCGGACTTTGATCAACAAGCAAAGTGAGGAGGGTGGAGGAGCATTACAGCTGTGAAGGGCATCGCCCTGTTTGGCTGTTAGGCTGTTTGTCAAATATGTGCACCAGCTTGAATCAGTGGCAATCAGGCGGACGTGATGCGAACGGATCCACGAGAGCATCTGCTGGCACAGTGGGCGCCGATATGTGATAAACGCTGATTTCACCCTCCATTGGATCGAGCTGGCGATGATAGCCACCTCTCCCCCGCTCATCCATCCTATTAAACCCTCATTATTCATTTACCTCCAGCCTCCACCGCCTGACATGCATGGAGAGAGGGCACCCAAAGCCTCACACACTCAAACTAGCAAAAGTGATCATATTACTTCCTGTTTCATCGTCAAGGACACAAACCACTATCTCACACAGGCAGTATCATGAATTTTTTTTTTTCATCGGACCAAAAATGCTCAACACACACACACACACACACACACACACACACACACACACACACACACATGCCCACGCTCTCAGACACACACAGTGTCTCTGTGTATAGTGCAGCAGTGCGCTGGCAAGGAGCTTAATTCTATCAGGCTGCGAGCCGGACAGCCGTAATTACATTTGTGACACAAATCCTGCCTCTCAAATTGAGCGTTTTATTCCTGAGCGCCCCCCCCCTCTCTATTTATAACCCCTTATTCCCTATAAATCCCACTTCCTCTCAGAAAGTCAATTTAGGACTTAAAAGGCAGCCGCTTACTCTGCCCCCCTTCCTCTTTTGCCGCTTCACTTTCACTTCCCCCTTTTTTTCCTGCTCTACTTCCGAGCTTTGAAGCCTTTAAAATGATGTCTTAAGCAGCGCGTGCCATGATGCGAGAAACTCATCCCGACAGGAAAGTTCTTGACAAAGAAGAACTTGTCTGTAACTGATCTGAAAAGTCACCGTTTCTTTGCTACACATGGTTTGTTCTGGGTTTTTCATCCACATCTCTCGGTCACCAATTCCTCACACCTTGCATGACATTCGCTGCTTTCTCTAATTGTCTCAGTTTTTCCTCCAGCTCTGCATTTTCCTCAAACCTTCCCTCCTCTCCGACCCCCTGCTGAGTCAGCGGTGCTTTCCAACACTTTCCTGCTCCTCCGTCTCCCCTTTCTTGCTCTCCCGATTTGGAGGCCATTCCTGAGTTCTGTATGTTGGCAGATCATTTATTCCCCCTCTCTTCTGCTTATGCATGAGCCTGTCTGTTCACCTGTGCCTGTACCACTCCACCTCCTTTATCCCCCCCCTTTTTGTCGCTCCTATAGGACTCTTTCTGTCAAGCCTGTTTCCAGCCTCTCACATCTGCTTTCCGCTACCTTCACAGCTTCATATTCTGACTTTGAACCTTTTTAAAGCCTCATTCCAAAAAGGTATATCCATCAGGTTACACTTAGGTGATCTTGAAAGCCGGGTGACTGCAAGATATCAATATATTTAATACATTATTTAAAGTATTAATTAATGTGTGTGTGGGAAACGTAGCTAAGAGCTTGAGATATCCAGACACTAACTCATACCGTCTCTTTGCATCAGTGGCAAAATATTTGTCTGCCCTCTCTTCTTGTTTCACATCCATCCACCTCATCGCTCACTGCCCCCCCGTCCCCCCGCCCTCTCTTGTCTCTCTTTCTGCGTCTCAGAGCCTTCAGCTGGAGCAGCGCTGGGTCCCACCCTCGGCCTCTGGAAGTCCAGCTCCCTGGAGAGCCTTCAGACAGCGGTGAAGGAGCAGAGCCGCAGCCACGCCCAGCAGCCCTTCCACCGCCCGCCGCCCCACATGGTCCGGGGCCGGGGCGCCAACCAGAGCTTTCGCTTCGCCATCGACAAGTCCTACGACGGACCCTCTGAGGATGGTAGGACTTTAGAACAAGACACAACTTTAGAGAGTGTTCCTTTGAAATGTTTGAGTCCTATTTCCTAGACTTTGTATCCCTTTTTTAATTAGACCCTACACAGCCAAGGCACATCCCTCAGGCTTTTTAACACACTGGCGCTCAAGAAGAGCCAGAGGCCTGCCAAGGGACAGTGCTTAGCCTTAATGAAATGCTAGATGATTCTATCCACTCAGCAATTTTAGAACTTAATATTATACAGCAGCATCATTTTGGTAAGGCTCCACCTCAGTAATCACAAAAGACATCAAACATATCTGTGTGTTCGACTTCTATGTGACTACTGAGGAAGTGATACTATGTGAGAGCTAAAGTGACAGACTTTTGTAATGAAAAAGGACCCGTCTGCATTTGTTTGCCTCCACAAGTCTGACTTTGACAACATTTGGCGACAAATGACAATTAAACAAGTTACATATCTGTCCTCAGCAGGTGTTCTGACACTTTGGATGAAACATTAAACTTTAAAACAGAACCACTTATGCTGTTCTTGGCGTGGATTTTGCTAATAGTTGCCAAATGTAACTAAGGCAAGTGAAAATGACTGCTCCAGGTGTAGAGCTTTGCCTCTGGCCTCCTCCCTGCACAGAGGACTAACTAGCTTACTGATCAGATTCCTCACAGTACATGCATGTTGCACACATCTCTGCCCTTCACACTTCCTCAGACGATGACGGCTCAGAGCAGAGCTCCGGTCAAGAAACTCCCGTCAGCGGCTCCACTCGCCTGGACGTAGACGACGGAAAGAAGAAGAAGAAAACTAAAGGGAAGAAGAAGGAGAAGAAGAGCAAACCGAAGAAGGAGTCCGTGGATGATCCGGAGAAGAAGACCAAAAAGAAAGGATTTGGCCTCCTAAGGTAGGAACATCTTTAAATACGTTCTTACTAGTTTAAAGTTCCTTCCATCAAGGTGACTCTTTGTTTAGTCGGTGATAAATTAAGCATGTCAAAAGTCTGCCATGACGGCGCCTCCATTTCTCTAAATTGAAAAGGTCACCTGCTCAACAAGAGAAATGGGAGCTCAAACGGAGCAGGTAATGAGGCTTGTCTTCATCACTAACTCAAAAAACACCAAGGTCTTCCTGGAGCATCAACAACAAACGTGATTACTTTTGTTTTTGTGTTCAAACTAAGCAATCTGCAGGTTCAGGGTCATACAAGAAATACAATGAGTCCCGTAAACGCTAGATTTTATACAGATATCGATGAAAAAAAAGCTGCCCTACTTTCCCCTGGTTCTGTTTCAACAAATTACCCACCGCGCCAAGAGGGATTATGGGATTTGGGACTATTGGAACACAACCTTCGCCGTAATGGAGGGTATCCATTATCTCTCGATCCAAGACACCGGACCAACCCGAGCAGCTTGTCAACGCTTTATCAACGCATCCCCATCGTGATTGTGGGGGTCCAATCCTCCAGCAGCCAGCCTTATCTGTTGGCAGTGACACGGTGTGGTCAGTGTATCACTGCACTCCCAACACTTGAGATTCAATTAGGCTGCTGCGAGAGATAGCGCAGGCTGAGCGTCGGCCTACCGATGGCAGATAAGAATCCAATCGGCCCCGGTGTCAAGGGCGGTAATGGAAGACATGTTCACATGGTTAGGTAGTGCAGAGTAGGACAGGCAGGAGAAGGGCAAAGTGAAGGACACACAGGTGAGCGTCGTTTCCAGAATAAAAAGTACTCTATGTATCGTAAATAGTCACAGATTGAGATCCTGCTGCTTCTCCGCAGCACAATTTGAAGAAGCCGAGACGGCTAGCTGTGTGACAGATTGTGTTTATATGTTTAGAAGGTAATCTCTGCATCTATACTCCACAAACATTTCCTACGTTTATAATTCATTTTATACATAGCATATTGTAACAGCACCGTAATTAAAATGACCTCACTGTAAACCCAATTGTGATGGAAATAGAGATAGTTAGTTTTTACATCCAAAAAGTTGAACATGTCGGATGTCTGAATAATGCAGCATTTCTCCTGGTTGTAGGAGAGTTGTTTGGTGAGAATGCCCTGGATGTTCTTATTTAAAACCTTCTTGCAGGTCTATGCATGTAAACACACACCTTCTCCTCTCCCTGTTCGCCCAGTCATCCTTGTGAAGTCAGAAACACTCCTCAGCAGCCCACTGCTCAGCGTCTGAGTGCTTTGCTGACTAAACAATAGCAGTCTTGTATAAAATGCTTGCAGATTGTTGCTCCACACACTCTCCCCTCTCTCTCCCTGGCCTTTATCTGGCCGGCTTGATCGTTATTGAACTTGAAATATGACTTAATTAGACGGAGTATTGCATGGTTCAATCTAATTGCTGCTCTCAAATGTTATTTTACTCCAATGGCAGCATTAGGAAAAGGGCATATTATAAACATATGACCTCAATTTACCTCTGCAATGGAAGTGTGTGGAACGGCAGCTCGCACAACAACACGCTGGAAATCAGCCCCGTCCTTTCAGCGCACGTAAATATTTAGTTTAGCCGCGGCAGTATTTGAAGAGCGAGTTGATTTTGGCGGCAGTGTACTGCAAACAGCTGGGTGTGAGGTGACCTCTGGAGATCACATTTGCTGTGGAAACATTTGTGTTTTGCTAAATCCATCTCTGACCCTTTTTATTTGGTCATTCTTTTACATACAGTACAGTCAAGTTTTTTTTAATTGATTTACAATTTTTTACATCCAGGATATCATTTGGCTGATGAAAATCTTGTGATATGATTGAAATCCCACAACGTGCAGTGAGATGCCCTCAGATGTTCTCCTCTCCTTCACATCACCACGTTTAAAGTCCCGTTCGCTTCCCGTCTCCCCGGTTCTCCGAAACGAGCCGAGACAAACGTCGGTGCCCTTCAGACCTTCCTCAGAGAGGGGGGGGGGGGACTGCCTGTCTTGTCTGTATTCAGCAGACAGCGGTGAAGCCCTGTAACGTAGCCTCGGGGGCTGCGCCAGTGACAGACCGCGGAAAGACTAACACTGGGGCTCTGCACTCTCACATCCGCACACTCCCTCAGAACAAAGAGGGGAACCTGGTCAGAGGTTTCACATGTCTTTATCAAACGAGGATATTTACATCTCTCATTTCAATAAAACCTCTGCCAAAGATATTATTATCTCAGAGTAAAGTGCTCTCAACCACCGTCCTTCAGTGGCATTCATTCTAGCTTAGAGGGTTGTTTTTGTGTCCGGATCACACATATTATGGCTTCAACATCAGGAGGTCAGTGTTTGAAGGACTTGTGACTAACATCCTCTTGTTATCCAGTGACATCCAGTTGTTTATTCTGTGCATGTTGAGTGTGTGAACCGTCCCTGTGTGTGTCACTGCTCCGCCGCCCCACCAGGCCTCCTGACAGGTCCCGTCTGTCGCGTCACTCACTCAGGATCAATGTTCGGCTGTCGCCCTCGGCTCACAGCGCGGCCCCGCCCCTCCGACAATTCAAAGGACATGAAAAGCTGTGTGTTTTGATCCTCTGTTTACAAATCCTCATACAACATGATATATATCCTCTCCCCCACTCTCTCTCTCCCTCTGTCTGGATGTGGAAATCCGACAGGGATGCAAGCCAATTAGCGGCGTCCGTTCCGCTCTCGTCCTATCGCGGCGCAGCAGGATGCGCCGGGTTGAAAGGTAGTCGGGGGTGGGCTGCGCTCTACGGAAGCAAAGCCTGATCTCTGATGGATTACTGCTGTCATTTTGCAACACTCAGTCCCTCTCCTTGAGCTCTTTTAGGCTGCGTCCCAACTCTTTTACTAACCACCTTTCCTTGACCTCGTTGGAAAACGTGAAGGAAAGTTACAAAGGAGGACTTAAGAAATGACAATGTGTCGGGACACATCCAGTACTGTACACATTTTCTGTCCAAAACGCGATCACGTTTACTAAGAAGGATGTTTTCAATTCATCCATAGCTGACATTTGCAGCGGCCGAATGGATGGTTGCTTTGAATGACGCTGCCGCAAAGCCTTGTGGGAAGGCTTTTCCTTTAATGGAGATAGAAAAGGAAGCAATGAAGCACCTTACCTTAGATCTAGAGAACCCAAACATCTTTTATCATGGCTGCACTTAGCCCTTCTGGGTCAGTTACAGAAAATATCAACATGGTAATTGGTGTCTTTTAGTGGTCTTAAGCTCCTTCATAGCACATTTAAATGCATAGGAAGAGCAAGCAAAGGAAAGGAAAAGAAAGGAAGGATAGGTGTAGACAACTATTTGAACGCTCCCTGGTTGTCAAAAGTGTTTTGGCATCCCAAAATCCCTGACATGTTTGTGTGGGTGTGTCAGCGGTGACTCTAAGCCGCGGTGGGGGTGAACTGGAGGAGCATTACCTAATCCTGGCTATGGTTAATGCGCTGCAGGTGGATTTCTTTGATCCATCGTCTCATCTGGCATTTAAGGGCTGTTAGCTGCCCTGAAAATGAAATATGCACTTCAAGAGAGTATTTATGAATGCTAGTATTCTCTTTAGTAAAATATGCATAAGGCTATAGAATTTGCACACAGGACAAACCTTCCTCCTGTGGATAAGCATTATGGCTCGCTCTCACTTCATTTCTATTCATCTCTTTATCTTTACCATAAATAATATATGCTCGACCACAAATCACTTCCTCTGCATCACTTGACACGTATGGAGCGCGCCGACGAGGCCTGCTAATCATAGCCGACTTGAATACATGTGTCCATGGGAGGGAAGGTAAAGCCTGGCAGATTGTGGTCGTGTTACATGTGTGTGTTTGCCAGAGGTTAGAATGATCCAATGGAGACACAAATCATGCAAATCCCACAGAGGGTTAATACATCTCATCGTCTGCAATTAGATGTTCTTTGTGTTTTCTCTATTTGATTCAAGACAGTGCTTACTTTTTATTACAATTTTGAAGTAAGTAAAACCCTGAAAAGTGACCTTTTTGACCTTTAAAGCATGTAAACATGTCCCAGTAGACGCACAACATACAAATAAGAACTTCAAAAGGAACATAATACGTCCCCTTTAACACTCAGCAATGGATCGGCCCTCACAGGGGATGTAGTCTTAAAAATGACAGCTATTTCTTAAATTCTTCATAATTCACAGTCTTGCACAATTTGCTCCCTGCTGCTCGAAATATAAGAAGCTGCCAAGTATTTCCTTCCAGTCTTCGAAAATGAGCTTTCTCGTAACAGTCTCCGTCCCGTCTATTGAGGCATAATTCTAATTTACAACTTCGCCATGGAGGCAAACAGACACGGCCGCTATCACCTACGGCAGCCGCCGGAAAACAAATTAACTTCCTGCTTCTCCCGTTTCCACCCTCAATCCGGCGCGATGGGCAGCACTCCTGAAATGATGTGCGGGTTTATTGGAGTTGATGTGAGGCTGTCAGTCAAATATCAGAGGGACGGGGAATTGACAGTGGAGATGATGAGGAAATCCTCATGCATATATATCAGCTGATAAAGGGGCAGTGACAACAGGCCTCCCCGCCCTCCTTCCCTTTCACTTCCCACTTCTACACCTTCTTCTACCACACCGTTTGTCTCCGAGCTCTCGTCTTATTTACAGCGCGGGGGAGTGCCGGCTCACTCCTCTGCAGTTTGACCGTGACGTTGCTCCAGCGAAGCAGTGGAAGAATTAATTACTTTATTCATAGGCTTCAAACGACTTGTTTACCTCCTTCTTCCAGAGTTTCCCGGGGACGTTTTTTTGGAAGTCTGTACTGTATAATTACATTGTCTCTTGTCTAACTTCCGTAGTCAGCCACATCTTCTATTATATATCAGCTTAATGGCCGATAGCGTCTCTGTTCTGCAAGAGCTAATCACTCACTAATGTCCTCTTTCCATTTTTCAAGCTGCAGAAATCTCATTCAACATGTTTTATTCCTACCGGTAACGTCTGTGACTCATCCGACTGAGGAACATGATACGCACATTGGTACAGTGAATTATTATCCCCATAAGGTAATTATCAAATGAGACGGAGAAGCTGAGACTTCCATTTGTGTTGATCAGTTTCACGATCCATCAATTCCTATCGAGTTATGACATTTGGAGCGACCCCGAGGGAGGGTGGCTTTGAAGAGCAGACGCATCCGTATCGGCCAGACGGCTCAGCGGCATTTCGCCCCGCCCACTGCCCATCGCTCAGCCGCCAATTAAAGGTATTCACGTGGCCACAGGAAATAACCAATTTGCATTCACATCAGGGCGCCAGGAAGCGATTACACCTCAAAATGTCCCTTACAGTCATCTTCATGCCACGAGTGATGGATGGACTTCCTCTGTCACTTAATGTCTAATGACACACACATGCAGGACATCTGACGCCCAAGCACACGGGGAGCCTGACCTCCGCCTCCCAGACGGAGAAGGTTAAGTGTTTCTTGTCCGACGATGTGTGGAGGGCCGCGGGAGCCCAGAGTGCGACCTTTCCCTCTCTGCCAATGGCTGTCATCTGGAGCCACGCTGACCTAGCCTTTCCCCCCCCCCCCAAGCCCCCAGCCAGGAAAACGCTATGAATCTTGCTTTTTTTCTTCACTTAAAATGTATTAGCATAAAGCACCAGAGGGGTGGAGGAGTCGCTGCAGTCACCACCCACTCACTGATGTGTTTTTTCACTGTATACACACACAGCTGACGACGGCAGGGTGTGAGAATGAAGCCCAGTGCTCTCGTTAAATACGAAAGGCTTCCCTGACAGAAGTGGGGAGGGAAGACGAGACAAATTGCCGATGGCGACGGATGTTTTTGTGGAAAAATGACACGAATCAGAATGCAAACAATTAAAGGAGAGACAATATGTCACCAGGCGGCAGGAACTCACGCAAAACCTCCTCATTGGCTCTCCCATGTTTCTTTACTTTCTCTCTTTTTCATTCCCTTTCCTTGATCTCAATCTCTATCCCTCCTTCCCTCTTCCGTTCCCCTTCCTCTCGTAATGTCCCTGTTATCCATCATGCATCCTCCAGATTCTCCTTTTCTCTCCCTCCTCCTATATTCCATCTTCTTTCTCCCATCCCTCCTTCCTTTTCTCTTTGTTCCTTCTTCTTATTTCCTTACCTATTCCCTTTCCCCCCCTCCCTTTTTCTCTCTTTGTCTGACAGTATCAGAACTCGAGGGACTGTCCAGGCGTTGATTAAGATGATTACGCTCCATATCTGCTTCTTTCCCTCCCCCTGAGAGCAATCTGCTGTGTGTCCATACCTGTCTGTCTGCCTCCATGTTGCCCTCCTGCACACCACAGTCATTTAAAAAAGGAAATTCCACTGATTTCTCCCATTTTGACCTTTCATTATTTCCAGGAATGTGCTCGTGCATTTGAGTTAACCCACGTTCAAGTATAAGAGATCAAAATAATGAATGATGAATCCTCGACACACACATCTTCCCCCCTGCATAATTAATACGCTCTAAGTGAAGCTGTTTTAACTGCGATTAGCATCGGGTGGATCTAGCTGCAGTTTTATCTCTCACACTCTCCTTTTTTTATAAAGTGCTATCGCTGCTAATATCAGCCATTAATGGAAGCTGATTTGGGCCAATTTGCTGGTATACGGCGCAGGGCATATGGAGAGGAAGTCTGATTTAATTATGCCCAGTGGGGAAAACTCAGGACCTGCTGGCAGATTTTTCTTTTTTTGATATCGATCAAAGACGGGGCTCTCTGCAGAGGATTGGCTGATGGTGCTGTCAATCAAAGCGAGTGGCCTGGCTTGACCTTGTTTTTGGGTGGCGGTCTGCTTGTAGTCTGATCCCCAGTTCCACCAGGAAACCAGTAGAAATGTAAAGGCCGCTTGTTGCCCGTGAATATCTTTCTGTCTATTTCCATCCAGAAATACTTTCCGACTTGTCTCACCGTAGCCAGAACAGGAGAAGGAGGCTGCGTGTTACATCACAACCTTCTACAGTGTTAATCTCTCTCTGTGTGTGTCTCCCGTTTCTCTCTCCCTCTGCTCCTCTCCCACCCTACCTCCACCCTCTTTACTGCAAACTCCACAGAGAGATGTGTACTCCTCTCCAAATACATACAGAGCAATCTAATTACTGCGATAACATTTCTGCTTGGCTGATTAACTGTTCTCCCCGCGCAGCTGCATTGCTTCTATATATTCCTAAGCTCCTTATTCCTCCCCAGCTGCACTTTCACGGGAGCTTTTGGCTCACACACCCCTCTCTTTCCTCCCTTTCTTCTCTGCCTCTGCTTATTCTCAGTGTCTAGTTTATTCTCCAAGGCAGATCGTCTATTTAGCCTGTTCCTTTCATTCCTTTTTTTCTCACTCACTCGTTCTTTTTCTCTTTTAACCGCTCTACCTAACTTTCATTCATTCTCCAAGACGAATAGGATATTTAGCCTGTTGTCTCACTTGCTTTAAACTCAGTGTTCTGATTATAGTGATTTAAGTTTCGAGCATCAAACCATGAGGCTTGTCCAATCGTCTTTAGGAGAATTTAAAAGACATGCAGAACACTGCAGAAAAAGTTACAGCAGTTTCTCTTCAACTAATTCTACTTGCTGCTACTGGTGAACAGGTAGCATTCATATGTGAGGCTAAACACGGCTAATGCTTATGTGGAGATGACCCATCCTTCTCAGAGGTTACGACCAAGAAAAGTCAATGTAATGAAACTTCACACAGCCATCCTTAACCGTACGTAAACACACGTAAACACACGTCAGGTCCTCCTCGTCCTCGTCCTGATGTGACTTCCTCAACACACACACACTCTTGTTCCTGGTTATAACCACCTACCCACCGACTCCCTGCTGAAAAAGCTTATTAAGATTGCAGGCACTGCACAGCGCCAGACTTGTTGTCACAATTGCAGAAAACAAAGCGCCCTTATTTCTGAAAGCGGAAGCGAAGAAATGACTTGTTGAAAGATTCACGGAGGAAAAGGGCTGCCGTCACGCTGTCTGCAGAGATGGGGTGTTTAGTTGGTGGCTGCAGGAATCGAGAGAGTTCAGTAATTGTTACGTTTTTCTAATAGACCTCCCTCTCCCTCGCTCTAATTGCACAGGTCAGGTCGGTGACATCAGCACACTGGCTAGCTGTGATCTCCCTGCTACATATAGAGCCTCATTAGAGCACGGCTAACTGACCCCCCCCCCCATCCCCCTTTTCCTCCACCTCCCCTACAGTAATGAGAATGACAGTAGCTGTAGCAATTACAGTCAGTCCAGTTTCTCAGCTGCAGCTTGCTTTGCAGCCCTGCGACTGGCTGGCCGTCCAAATCACGCTGTTGATTCTGAAAAGTGCCGTCGTCATCGTCAATGATTGCAGACGTCGTTTTTTTCACATGGGATTCAGGAACATTGAAAGAGGGAAAAGAAGAAGAGTCGTTGTGTCTTCAAGAAATATATATTCGAATGAGTCCCGAAACGGCTTCCTTAGGAAATAGATGACAACAAAACTGTACAAATATAATGTGAATGTATTTGGGGGTAAATCTTTTTCAGTTTTTTTGCATTTCCTCGTGCATCTCTTTTTAAAAATTGGCTTTAAATACCATATACCGTATATATTTGTAGTGCAGTGTAACATAGTGACATGAAGAGCTGCAACAATGTCGGTTGATCGACAGAAAAATCGATGCAGCCATGTTTCCATGTTAAAAACTACACTCCAGATATTCCTTTATTAAAGGGACAGTCCTTTATTACCTAGTGGTGTAACATTGCCCATAATGAGAGGGGGAGACTTTTCTCTACATCATACAAGGGTGAATAGTGTTTGGATTTTCGTCTAACAAAACGTGACATGTACTGTAAAGACATCTCCTTGGTCGATTATAGTTTGCCTCAGCCCTCGTGTCAAATATACTCGCAGGAACTGTCTTTCCCAGAGTTCAATGCAAACACATCAGTCCAGAGTCGTCTACTTTGAAGCTGCCTGGCTAACGGAGGTGATGCCAGTGTGAAGGCGTGAGTCTGCGGGCTAATGATGACATCGACACACTACTAATGGTTCTCGGTAGCTCCTCTGACGGTGGGGAGTGTATTAAATGGAACACCAGCGCAGACTGACTCACTCGGACCCCCTACCTCCTCCTAATGAGAGTTTGATGGAGTGGTTGTGTAGGTAGATAATGCTAAGTTAATGAGATGTCCTATTCCCTGAGACGGTTTGCAGTTCCCTACAGAGTATGTGTGTGTGTTGTATTGATGTATAGTGTGTGAGTAACGTCGGTTTATAGAGCTGCTTTTGTAGATGTTTGTGCATTCGTTTTATAGTTCTGTCATTGATTTGTTTCCAGCTGCCACGGTGCACCCAACAGGAAATTAACTGTCACATTTCTGAAAGAGGGACGGAGCAGAAACTGTCCTAAGAATTAATAAACGAAACAAAGGATAGAGAAAGTAATGAAACAAAATATAGTCAGAGAGAGAGAAAAGAGTGGGAGAAGATTTGGCGATGAAGTAGGGGTGAGATAATAGGAGAGCGGGGGATAACCACCTCCCCCATGGCAGGTACATGTCTCTAATTGGGAGTCCCACACCCATCCTGCACCCCCCCCCCCCCCCTTACTTCCATCTTCTTCCCAGACAATGCGGTGAGAAAACGTGGCTTTCCTAATTAATGCAGATATAATGATGGGTCCAACTGTGGACCTCTGCCCCCCTCTGAATGTTGATTAAGGTGTGTGTGTGTGTGTGTGTGTGTGTGTGTGTGTGTGTGTGTGTGTGGGTGTGGGTGTGGGTGTGGGTGGGTGGGTGGGTGGGTGGGTGGGTGTGTGTGTATATAGAGTGAATCTATCAGACAGCTTAGGAAGATCAACCTAGGATTTTGGATAATCACATATTTAGGTGTAATATAATTACGTGTCTATTGATGCAGACTGAGAGGAGTAAAGCTGATACTGCCTTTACTCAGCGTTGAATTCTATATGCTTATAAGTGAGGTAATTGGCAGGCTGCTTTTGGCTCCTGCATAATGTGGGTAGTGCTTAGAAAATCTAAATAGTCCCGAGAAGAAGAAAAAAGACGCTGCGGCAGCGCCCACACTGCTTCTGCGGCAAGTCATCTCTAGGAAGTGAGGTGGGGAAAAGATAAAGCAGCAAGGGCTCAGCGGGAGTCACCTGGATACAAAATAAAGATTAAACAAATGCTGCAGATTTAAACTTGTGCGGTACACTTCAGTTTACCAGTAGTTGGTTTACTACTCATTACTTAAAGGGTACCTATCATGCAAAATGCACTTTTGTACGTCTTTTCTACATGAATATGTGTCCCCCCGGTGTTCCAGGGAACTCACCAACTGTCAGAAAACACAACCCACTCTCTTGTCCTCCATACTCAAATCTCTTAAAAAGGGGCTGCAACGGATCTGATACAGACTGATCCAGATTTGAACACTTCTATGACGTCACAGAAGTGGCGCTATGGCTATTGGGCCAACTCCACCAATCAGGAGGAGACAGCCACGGACATTGCTGTTGGAAAGCGCTGGAGACGCTGTAGTACATATGCCAGGCCTGTAGATGGTGCTGTTCTCACAGAATCAGCCCATGATGCAAAGACAGTGTTAAATTGAGCGAAATGGGGAATGGCTAAAATGCATAATCTGTTTGGTATTTTGAAAAATAAAAAGTATAAATATGCCTTTATATAGGTATGGTCCTACACTATATTATTCAAATATAGCATGATAGGTCCACTTTAAAGGCCCTGCACACCCATACAGGTGTATTCAATTGAAACAAAGCATATTCTCACTAGACTCGACTGAATCCACCACATTTAGATTAAAGCAGTGTCGGGATCCCTTTAAGCGCTTGAGGTGAATCCTTTCTGCCAGACTCTTAAACATAGGACATACAAACTTAGCGAAATAAAAGAAGATCATTTGGTGTCTGTGCCTTCTTCACAGCGAATCACAAGCCATGTGAGTGTCGGCTTTGCTGCTGGCAACGTTGAAACCCAGAGGTATAAGTGGAGAGGAGATAAAAACTTCACTAATTGGTTTGCAGGACGGTGCCAGGTCAATGTGGCTTCACTGCGGCTCTGATGCTGGCCAGGGCCAACAGGTTAGGATTCAGGCCACGTTCCCGCCTGTAGCAGTGAGGAGAAGTGCCTTCGCTGTTAATGAGATAAACACAGACATTAGAGCGGCTCAGCGGGAGCTCGGAGAGGGCGAGAGGAGGAAGAGAAAGAAGTAGGTTGTGAGACGGAGGAGGCGAAATAGCGACGGAGAGATATGAAATATTTAGAGGGAAAAGCCTTGGTTAATTTCTTCCATGTGTGAGCTTCATTAAAACGAGAACAGAGGTGACGAGTATATTTTGTAAAATGAGACTTCCAGAATGATAATGATGATGGTGGTCGTTATGGCAGAGTTGATAAGAAAAACAGAGCCCACTGTGGAGTAACTGCTTTTTTAGTGGACAAAATGTTCAAATATTCATGCTCCATATGCTGCGTGACAGCTATAGCTCTTTTTCATGTGCCCACACACACACACACACACACACACACACACACACACACACACACACACACACACACACACACACACTAGTGGATTATCAGTACCTGCTGTGACATTATACCCATATCTATCATTAAGCAGTATTTTTCCAGGCAAAGCCACTAATGAACACACAGTTGGTTTCTGTGTGTGTGTGTGTGTGTGTGTGTGTGTGTGTGTGTGTGTGTGTGTGTGTGTGTGTGTGTGTGTGTGTGTGTGTGTGTGTGTGTGTGTGTGTGTGTGTGTGTGTGTGTGTGTGTGTGTGTGTGTGTGTGTGTGTGTGTGTGTGTGTGTGTGTGTGTGTGTGTGTGTGTGTGTGTGTGTGTGTGTGTGTGTGTGTGTGTGTGTGTGTGTGTGTGTGTGTGTTTGTGTTTCTGAGTCAAACAGCCTCTTTTCATCAACTCCTGGTGCTTAAACCTTGCCTTCAAAATAAAAGCATGTTTGTCATCCTCCTGAGGTTTCAGTATTATAAAGAAAGGAAGAGTCGTTCAGGTTGTTTCATACTCACCTCTTTGTATTTGTGTCTCTTTTGGTGTTGTCCAGGTTTGGTAAGAAGAAGGAAGACAAGAGCAAAGATGCTGGCAAATCCTCCAAAAACAAACTGGAGGCCCTGAGTGAAGAGGAGCTGGACAGGATCCCGGACCAAAGAGACGGGTATGAGTGGAAGGAAATATGTCTCTGTGTGTTTTTATACTTTCAAGTTTGTATTTCCTTACAAAGTGCCAAAAAAGCCAGATGTGTCTAAATGCCCCACAGCTATGAGCCGCGTTACGCCACTATCGAGTCTGGCCACGCCACCCCCGACTCGGCCTCCTTCCCCGACGTGGAAGACGACGACAGCGACCCAAACTACGCCCGCATCAGCAACTTCCGCCCGCCGCCATCGCCCCAGGCGTTTGTGAGTCGCACGCCCTCCCCGGCCCCGCCCACCGGGGGGTCCAACCCGCTGAGGGCCTCGGAGGAGGAGCTGGACGGCCTCTACGCCAAGGTCAACAAGTCAAGACCCCCGCCCACACAGGCAGACAGGTGATCACTCTTTATACTTTCAAGGACCAAACTTCTGCCGGTACTCTCTTGATGTGACCCCACATGCATTGTAATACATATAAGTGTTTTTAAATGTGTGTAGCTGTGTAGCTAGTTGTGCAGGTACACCCAAGGTCACACACCGTGGCTTGACCGGCATGACTGAGGGAGTATTTGCACATATCTAAATTCATGCGCTGCCAGAAAATGCATAAAACATGAATGCATGCTTACACTGTAGCAACACCATTATTTATGCACACGCCCACACACTCTTACATACATGCATGTTTTCCCTTCCTTTTAGGACACTGTCTCTCCCTGTTTCTCACCTTATTGAAGTGCAAACACACATAAATACATACAGGGTCCAGGTGCAGCAGAGCACGTCCTGAAAGCACAAGGTTGAATTTGAATTAAACTCTTTTCTCAGACCACCAGCTGTCTGTTCACACCACGCACGATAATGTGTTTAAGGCAGATGCTTTATACACATATGAACGCTAAAGGATGGCGACTGGAATTACTTGAGTCAATCTCAGGTGTGCAAAAGATGTCGAATAACGTATATAAATGAGTACAGAGGGCTGTGAAAAAAGTCAGTTTTTTCACAGCCCTTTTTCATTGTTAACCGAGTATGGATGTGAACACGAGTTGAATTTGAAAGTTTTCCTGCATGCCTTTCAAAGAAGTGAAGGTGGAGGTATCTAACAAGCAATTTAAGTCAATACAATGAAAGAATTAGCTTGAATGTGAGTCAAACGTATTACTTATGATCATACCCGGACGTCAGAGCCCACCGTATTATATATTACTGCTGGAGTTTCAGAGTTTAACTTGCAGCCGGCTTTGTATGGGAGACAGAAAAAAATCAGTAAATCCAGAGAGGATTCTAATGCAAATTCATCATTCCCCGTAGGAAATAATACAGCCACATTAAAACTTCCCTCAACACAAACTCTCTGACAGAAATTACTATTGACTTGCAAATCAAAAAGCTAAGCCCCAGACACCCAATCTCATCCAGAGAAAGAGAAGACACAGAGAGGAGGCGAGGGTTGGACATGGAGAGGAGACAGATGGGAACGGAGAGAGGAGTGACAGACGGAGGGACGCAGAGAAAAAGAGGTGTAGAGAAGGAGGGGAGAAAGTGAGAGCCAAAATGGAAAGAGAGAAATGCGTAGATTCGAGAGGGAAGAAGTGACAGAGGAGAGGAAGCAGACAAAAGAGGAAGAGCGATAATTAGCCACAGTCTAGCAGCCTGACAGATCTGTTAGACCACTTTAGCTCTCATCCACTAGTGCTGGGTACTTCATTACCAGCCTGTTTTCTCCCTCTCTCTCTCTCTCTCTCCATCGCTGTGACTCTCGGTGTGTCCAGTCTCCATCCCCCCGTTTGCTCATAATGTATATTAGATAGTCTTTAGCATTAGCATCATGGATGAGGGGCCATCTTTGGCTTGTTAGCTTGGTCTCCAGGGACAAAGAAAGACAGAAATAAATGTCTTCTGGCGTCATGAGTGGGCGGCCATATTGCCAAAACACAAATGAAAGGTACTCTTAAAGAGGCCATATTATTCTTTTTAGGGTTCTCCCGTTCCTGTAGTGTGTTATCTAGGTTTGTGTGCATGTAAATGGTCTGCTGGGCTCTGGTTTCAGACAGAGGGTGAAAAGAGGTGCTGCAGCACAGGCAGTATGAGAAAAATAAATACCTTTTTGAACATTAGAGCATGGAGACATGTCCCAGTAGAGACACTACATACTGATACACACCTGAACATCAGCAGGAGAGGACTCTTTAAAGTAGAGACACTACATACTGATATACACCTGAACATCAGCAGGAGAGGACTCTTTAAAGTAGAGACACTACATACTGATATACACCTGAACATCAACAGGAGAGGACTCTTTAAAGTAGAGACACTACATACTGATATACACCTGAACATCAGCAGGAGAGGACTCTTTAAAGTAGAGACACTACATACTGATATACACCTGAACATCAGCAGGAGAGGACTCTTTAAAGTAGAGACACTACATACTGATATACACCTGAACATCAGCAGGAGAGGACTCTTTAAAGTAGAGACACTACATACTGATATACACCTGAACATCAGCATGAGAGGACTCTTTAAAGTAGAGACACTACATACTGATATACACCTGAACATCAGCAGGAGAGAACTCTTTAAAGTAGAGACACTACATACTGATATACACCTGAACATCAGCAGGAGAGGACTCTTTAAAGTAGAGACACTACATGCTGATATACACCTGAACGTCAGCAGGAGAGGACTCTTTAAAGTAGAGACACTACAGACTGATATACACCTGAGAATTATCATGTGGGGCCCTTTTATAATGTTGTCTCCACTCCTGACACATCTTATTAATTTGTTTCCATTTGAAATGAAATCTAACAAATGCAATATTAACCATGCTTTAACACTAGGAGTGATATTCCTACCTCCATAGAAATAGAGGTATATTAGTAAGTATTATCAGGTAGTGTGGCCTGATGGGACGCCACAGTCACTCCCATCCACATGCTGCCTCGTCGGCGGTTATTTTCATCCCCGCTCCTCCACCTGCGGCTGGGACGAGGGCTCATTCACAAAGTCTGCACATCTGTTAAAACACAACGCAGCCCGCTAGAGGTTGGAACCCCCGTGCTTTCATTCACACAGACGTACACACAGACAGAAATAGACGCGCACAGAGCCACCCTCCTGTAGTGTTTTTCTAGGCGAGAAAAACCTGCTGTAGCCTAGCAACAATGCTGTGTGTGGTCCGGCGGCTTTTTATGGCACCACACAAAAATCCCGGGTGTAAGCGTACCTACTGTGTGTGTCAAATATATATATATATTCATGAGTTGAAGTGCGTGTCGGAGTACGTTATGTTCCCACAAAGCACTCGTTGATAGCTGCGGCATGCACATCTTTTTCATTGTTTCCAAGGGAACAACATATCTTTCATCATCGTTTTAATGATGCTGCTCATTATGCAAGTGAGACATCCTCAATGCTAATCGAGCTTTATCCAAATGTTTTTGAAGGTAAATGTGCATGCCTCTGCCCACTCTGTGTTTGCATAGTTGTGCCAACTGAGACATGATAGCCCCCCCCTCCCCAACACAACTCCCCTCCTGTCAGAGCCCTCAACAGTGGACTCCGGCGCTGTCTCCCTAATTTACCGTTGGACATTTTCATTAGGCCTTCAATGGCAGGTGTGTGCCGTGATGGGCGTCACATCTGATTAGAGCTATGCTAGAGGCTGACCTGTGGAGAAAAAAGGTTAGCTATGCTTGTCAAATTTTATTAGCCAGAAGGCACCGCTCGTAGCCGGAGCAAGAAACAGAGGAGAGGCCGAGGCAGAGAGAAGTAACGACTCCAGGGAGAGGGGTGTGTTGTCAAACGCACCGCTAAGAAAAGCAAGATGAAGGTGAGCTTGTAAGCCAAGACAAATAAATGAGACATCAGTGAGCATGCTCCCAGGTTTTTACAACGAGGAGTACATGCCTTTAAGTTCACCTGACACTGCGGCAAAGTCAAAGTCACTATAGACAGCCTCGACTAATCGTGGAAACATGTTGTGATAGAAACTACAAGCTGCTTTGGATGTAGATTTCTCATTCCTGAATAATGTTCTTCTTCCAGATTTCTTCTCCTATAGAGAGGAAAGACTGGAAAAGAAACCAGCGTGCAAAGCCACATTATATAAGAAGACATCCACATGCAGAGAACACAGCCTGCTAGGATTTAGACAACACCTGCCCTAGGAGGAGCTCAAAGTGGAAAAACAACACATCATTAGTGCAGGCTGCGTATTAAGTCTTTAAAGCCTGTTTTATTAGAGCTCTATCTTAGCAACTTCCCTTTTTGCATCCAATCAGCTCCCAGCCTTTCCTTTGTTCATGGTCAGTTACACGGAGGACTAGTGTTAGATTGTGAGTTAATCACGTTTCATTTTTATGGCTGAGCACTTAGCCAAACACAGAAACATGATGAGTAATCTGTCTGTTTCTGTTAGACGCCATAGGTAACAGTTGCAGCTCTAAAGGGGGTCTGAAGTATGAGGGCATTGTAGTGTTAGTTACACCATGGGAAGTGTAGGATCCAGTGTTTTAGAGCAACAGCCTGGAGTTCGGACAGAAAGGAACATGTGTTTATGTAGAGGGATATTAAAAAGCTTGTTGTTTCTCCATTGCCTCCAGTTTGGAGCTCCACAGAGTTTCTGTCTGACTCTATTCCCAAAGCTATACCAGGAAATCAAACATTGACCACGCACTTTGATGTCTGCTTACCTCCAGCTCGCAGGCAGTGAAGAAAGAAAGTGCCTGCCTGAGCGTTTTCCCCCCAGTGTGTTGTGTTTAAATCAGCTGGCCGCAGCGAGAAGAAGTCACCAAATCAGCCGGCGGCGCACACTTCCTAATTAGTCTGCCCCCACACAGGCTCACACCACAGGATAGTTGCATTTCTCACACTCTCTCCCGCTACCCTTTCATATCTGAAGGTTTTTGTTCTCACTCCAGTTCCCCTGCTCCTTCTTTTCACTCATTTCCAACTTTCCATCTCCGTCTTTATCTCGCTGTTTGGTTTTGCTCTCATTCTGTCTTCTGGTGCATCTTTCATTTCCTGATCCTGTGTCTCATCTCCTCTTCCTCTCGTCTCCATCCTCCTCCTGTATTACTTCCCTCGGTGCGCTCTCAGATCGACCTGCATAGTCAGATACTCTGAAATATGCATGGATTATGATGCTTGCGCGGAAAACACGTCTGGCTTAAGTGGTAGCAAATTCTGTGGTTGAGCTAATATGGCAAAATAAGACTTTATTGATGTATTGATTAGTTGCGGTCTATTTACATGTCCGACACTCAGGCTGATGCATATGAGTTTACCACCCTCTTGGAAATAGATGCTCAAAAAGGGTTCTTCCTGAAGGGCTGAACTAAAGAATGTGGACAAGCCCAAACCCCTATGTGGTTTAGACCTCCATACATCATATATAAAAGGTTTGTTTGAGGGGAAATCCGCACAAATCCCTGGTTCCCTTCGCAATCTGACTTTAAGGTTGATTCATGTTAGATAGGAAATCTATCTAACACGGGGGTCTGTCTACAACCGGTCTGAGCCCAGCTGTCTCTCTGTGTCAAAAACAGTCAAATCATATTATTCTATCGAGAGCATTTTAAATCACCAAAGCTTTTTTCTGTTGTGTTTATGCAACTGGTCCCAGGTTTGCAATCAGCAGCCGTTATGAGCTGCTGATGACAACAGGGGCGCCTTCCTGTCTCCCTCACACACACATTTAGGACAGAATAAATGTGTCTACTTATACACACACATCCTCTCCCTCTTGTGTCACTGTAAAAGCAGCCCGCTAAAAGTGTCAGCCCATCAACCTGCTGCTCACCAAACTCCCCACCCCCACCCCCACTAATGTTTTATCCAGCTATTAATATGATAATATTTGGCGATGTCAGTGATGGAGGCCGCGGCTTAATGAGATAATTACAGTATTGTTTCATTGGAAGAGCGACACGCACGCTCAATCAACATGGCAGCTTTAATTACGGGCCCAGGGATTGGCTAATGGGTTCGGTAGAAGAGGAGTGGCGGGAAAAATAAATAAATAAACACAAGTTGGCGTCATGCATCCGTTCTCTGAGGGTCCGTTGTTTGTTTGATGGGCAGAGGGTGAGTAAGAGCAATAAAAAGCAAGTAATAAGCGAATAAATAAATAAGACGGGAGATTAGGGTGTGAATATCTGAACAGCATGGTTGTTGCACTATGGGAAACGGAGATTAGCATTGATTAGCTTAGCGTTGAAACAAACCACTGAGGCGATCTCGAGAAGCAACAATTAGCACGTTGGATATATCCTTTATTTAGGAGTAGCATCGACAGTTTTTTTTTGGAAACTCCCAATGGCAGCAGGCACATAATAGCGTCATTTTTCATGTCAACATAGTAGCCCTAAAGTGTGTATAACTCATTATGACTCACATGCATCTGGACATGTTCACCCTGTCACAGCGAGTCCCAAATACTCAATTACGAGGATTAACTCGACGTGGAAACAGACACTTTTTACACATTCCTGAGGTTCACACTGTCAGCCAGGTTTTCTAATTAAAGGCAGGGTCACAAGAGAGACTTAAACACGTAAGCTATGTACTTCACTAATGAACCTCTCTATCTGCTCTGTGTCTCGCTCTCCTACGCTCTTTTTCGGTCAATATCTGCCTGGGGGTCAGACCATTAGCATGTACAACACAACGCCCGTTTGATGAAGGCTGCGTGGGTGTTTACCTGCCGGACAAAGGTCTTCCTTACGTGTACTTGTTTGAGTTTTGCAGGGCAGAAGAAGGGCTGCAAAGTTTGCCCCTTTTTTTTGGAATATTTGTACACAGTGTATCTCCCGCAGACGAAACAGCAAACGAGCAGCATATCAGTGTCAATATGAGATACGGGTTCCAATGCCGCCAGTAAACACAGATAAACAGCAGCACTGTGTCGTACTTTGCTAGCACATGCTGAGGATTGTGCTCACTCAGGCGCACCATTGTGTGTGTGTGTGTGTGTGTGTGTGTGTGTGTCCTTACTCTTGTTTATGCATGCTCTGTACTCCCAGGTGTGTGTTGCTTATCTAGCATTAAGGTCCAGTGAGCATGATGATGTTTCTCTTTACATTTTGTCCCAATTCTGTCCTAGTTCTTATCTTTTCATTTTGTGTTTTTTGTCGCCGAGGTATTTTTATTTTTCACATTTCAGTCACTTGAAGGTCAGGTGCAGTGGGATCATTCGGGTGACGACTTTTCAATGCGTCTGCAGTTGAATTGAGGAGAGCGCCGCATTGGTCTATGTCACTTTACAGTGAAAAGGCACATCCATCAAGTGCCTTTCCCTACTTTTTTTTGCTCCATTTTCCCACCTTGGTTTCCTCTGTCAGCTGTGGAAAGTTCAGTTCATGCACTGATGTCTTCTCGGAGGCAGTACTTTGTGGATATTATCTGCCTGCCTGTCAATCTTCCCGCGCTGTCAAGGGTTGTCACTGCAAGGCAAGAAAAATACAGGTGGATTTAAGAAAAGGATGAACCTGAATGTGCCATGTTCCACCTTGCTTTTGCTTCCCTTTTTAATCCCCAGCTGCGGTGAAAATTAAACCGTTTACCTGGATTGAGTTTAGGAATTTGACTTGAAGGCCATGATGAGAACCCTGTTGGTCTTTTTACCTAAATCCACAAGATTTAGCTAATAGCTTCTCGGCAACTATCTTCCATTTCTAACACCCTCTCTGTCTGTCTGTCTGCAGTGATCCACGTCTCCAGGGGCAACGCAGGGAGTACCAGCAGAACCGAGCCGCTCCGGGATACGATGAGCTGGAAGCCGCTCGACGCAGAGCGCTGGAGAACGACCCGAGTCGGGTAAGTGTGCATGAATCTGTTGCGTGTAGCTTTTTAGTTTACAAGGAGAGCTTTTTTTCCGCTTCTTGCCCTAAAGACTGTTTTTAAATGCCATTTTCTTAATGTCTTTCATTTTTTGTAAAGCACTTTGAATTGCCTTGTGTTGAAAAGTGCTATATAAATAAACTTGCCTTGCCTTGCCTAAATATCCATCCAAACGCCCACAATGGAAACCATTTTCAAAGATTGAAATGTCAAATGAAGGAATACGTGTCTCCAGAGCCCTCCGGTGTTCCTGTGCGGCCGGCCTGTTTTCCCCCTTAGCCTTTCTCGGGCTATTTTCAGTTCCCTTGTTAACATTTTGAGGTGCCGTGTGCCACCGAGGCGCGCCCGCTCTCCTCCTCGTTTAGTTTATGGAGAGATATATTAGACCGGTGACATTTCCATCCACCCTTTCCTTTAGCTCAATACAACCTCCCTTCGCTCTTCTCCCTCTGGTATTACGGTCCTCTTCTCTCTCTTTCTTTAACATAGTTTGGACGAGGGGCCTGACATCTCCCTGCAGCCGCCTCTCCTAAGCAAGCTGCACTGCTGCATGTCCCTGAGCCTGTATCGATCCGGCCTGAGGAATCATTTCATTTACCTCCGTACACTCCCGAACTCCACCACGGAAATCAATAGCCATTTATCAGACATTTTAAAAAGGGATCTTATTAATTGCGTGCCCACGGATGCAGAAAATCACACTTTAAACCAAATCAGAATTCTTTCAAAAGGCATTTCCTTTAAGCTTGCGAGGGAAATCTGGGATGGACCTACTGACAACACACCCACTAACCCGACGACGTGCTTCCTGCTGTGCTCGTTTCCTCGCTTCCACGTGTATATTGAGCAATGAGGCCCTGCCAACCAGTCTTCATTAGGCAGAGACACTCTCCGGCTGCTTTCCTTGGGGCCCAAAGGTTTTCATCACTCATTACACTTCCCTGTGCAGCATGTGCCGCTGCCGCCTTCAGAACCCAAACACTGATGCAATTAAAGCGCAGCAAGCGTGAGGCGCAACCTCTGACCTCATTTGTTGTTTTTCACCCAAAAAAAAAGACAGAGGTGTGTCCACGGTGAAAGCCAGCGGGATGTTGGTCCCCTGAGGAGCCCGATAATGAAACACCCCCTCTCACAATCCCACACACGTGGCGAAGAAACAGTAAAACCGTAAAACACCTGGGAAGTAATATCAGGTACAAAAAGAAAAGAGAGGAGACGATGGAAGAATGATTGTATTGTACGAACAACTGGAAATAAATCTATGCTTTCCAATCAGTTCTCAGTAGATATAGTAAACAGAACTGTGTGGATGCAAATACATAAACATTTGAGACTGGAATAAGACAGAGTGCTTATGTGGATGGTTGCTACCTTTTCAGTTTCTGTGGAATTAACTGTGTCCACACGAGGACATTACTCCACAAATATGGACCTGTTTTCTCTCTCCGTGTGGTACAACTACAGCGTAAATGCGGCCCACTCGAGCGCGGCACTCTATCGCTGGCTTCGGCCTCGTGTGATCAGCCTTTTAGCTGCCGCCTCAACCACCAGCGCCGCGGTGCTCTTTTATGCTATCTCTGTAGCCTTGAACGGTTCAAAAGGTTTATCCAAGCTCTCCACACAAGACCAGGAGCTCCCTCTCTGAGTGGTTTATACGTGGAAGGGAAGGTGTGTGTGTGTGTGGGGGGGGTGTGTGTGTGTGTGTGTGTGTGTGTGTGTGTGTGTGTGTGTGTGTGTGTGTGTGCATTTGCTCGAGAAGGAACCCACTAAGCTACGTTGGTGTAAACAAAAGCGTGGATAAAAGCTTGTGGTTCAGTATCTATTCATGTCTCTGTTTATTCTCTCAGCGGTCATCCATATACACGATCTCGAGGTGTGTGTGTGTGTGTGCGGGTGTGTGTGTAGCCACGTTTCAGTGGGTGTGTGTGCAGCTAAACCCGGCCTTCAAACAGGACTTCATGTCTCCCTCCTCATCTCTCTCCACTAACCCCTCTCCCTCAGTGTCCCTGTCTTTCTAGCCGTCTCTAATTTGACCCTTCCCCCTTGTTCCCTGTCTGTGTATAGGTCACACTTGTAATTATGACAATCACACTGTCCCCTTCGCTCTGTCTATTTTCTCTTTATGCTAATGATAGGCTCTCTGTAATGTCTTGATGGCCAATTAAGCCACATGGCGTTTTCTTTTCATAGACTCCTTTGTTCTGTAAGTCGGGAGTAACTTTTCACATGACATTGTTATTGTACAGACGGATAAAGTTTCAAACTCAATATTTCCACAATCTACAGTAAAATGTTGTGCTTCACATTCGTAAAGGGATAGATAAGGGGTCTATTGTTAGTGAGAATGTAATTTTTTTCCAACATCGATGAAGCAGAGGCCCAGATATCCCATCTTTAAATCCATTGTGTTATATAATTAAGCAATAGCTCACGACAGGCCGTGGTATATGCTCATTATATCACGGCCTGAAGTGAGCTTTTGCTTTTATAAAACGGTTACCAAGTATGAAAGAAAAATACACACTCTAATTTAAATAGTTTTTATTTGTAAATAATGATGTTCAAAATAAAAATAGTCCCTCCGTTGCCTTCTGCA
The DNA here is from genome assembly GCF_949606895.1 of Notothenia rossii. Classification (NCBI taxonomy): domain Eukaryota; kingdom Metazoa; phylum Chordata; class Actinopteri; order Perciformes; family Nototheniidae; genus Notothenia; species Notothenia rossii. The sequence continues at coordinate 6,022,089 of NC_136901.1, forward strand.
CGAAACATAGTGCGAGGTGGTTGCTATGCAACAACACTAACAGCTAGTGACCATATTAGACAGAGAGCGTTGATCCATTATTTGGCTGTTTATTTACATTAATGTGTATGTTGCCGTTTATTGTGCATCCACTGAAAAACTGTCCAGCATCAGTAGCATGGCTTACGTGGTCACTTGTATAGGTTGAGGTTGTTCTAGGCTGTTGCTTGGCGTGGCGAGAATATTGCTCCACTTTCTCCGGTCCCCGAGATTCGGATTCCAGTAGCTCTGGAGAGAGCTTTCGTACCTGTGGCCACTAACGCTCATAATTTCTCTGCTTTGTTTCAAGACCCGCATCAGAAAGCTTTTGAATGGTGCTACTTTTCCAGTTGGTCTACCTGCTCTTCACGTAGCTCTGCACGTCGTAGTTTAGGTGCTCTCTGGAGATAGGCACTGCTCAATCCACTTCTCCATAGTAAGACCCCCCCGGAGGTCGAAGTTAATCTTAAATGTTTCCATCTTATGCTTTGTAAGTTTGTTTCGTAACGGAAGAAATGTAAATATATTTATAAAACTGACAAGTCAAATCAAGCAATCTGATTGGTCGATAGGGTTTTTGCGGACCTCTTTGATTACAGATTTGAAAACATCGTTGCTTGCTTTAAAAGTAGCACAATTCATTATGTCAAACCTTGGAGAGTATCTAGATATCCCTGCCCTAATGCCAAAGGAACTGCACACTGAATATGTTTTGCCGTTTGATGTCTCTGTCTGGACCGCTGCGTCAAAAGGAGGATTGATTTGACTTGTTCAATATCCATAGACAAACTGAAAGCAAGTATAATACTGTTTATAGAGGATAGTAGTTTGTAATTGAATTTTGAAGAACATTTCGAGTGCTCAGGTAGCAATTTCAAGCAAAATATCATGTTTTCTGTTTTGTAAAAGTACTGTTTGTGCATTTCAGCTGATCATGTGACTCCACAGTGCTCCAGAGTCCATGTTATCCAGTGTAACAAAGACATACAGGCACACAGTATAGAAAACACACACACACACACACACATACGCCCATGAACTCATGCATCTTATCTTCAACTCATTACCCTGCGAGTCGTAAACTACGGTGGCAGCACATGTGACACCTTAATGAACACAGAAGTCATTGAAAAAGCACACACACGACGACACACTCAGTCATTATAAAACACACACACAGAGGCACTCGCAAAAGTCCAGATACGACTTGTCATCCGTCGCGCAGCTGTTTTCTGTACTTCTCTCTAATGTCGTGTGTGTGTGGAGATCCATCACCTTGATGATATTTTAATGTCACATCCTCGGGCTGTCTCAATCTCCCCCCCCCCCCCCCCCTTTCACTTTTTCTCTCTCCCACACGTCGGCCATCACTTCATAAATAAACCCCCACATCATTAAGTAAACACGCAGCAGCCTGTCACCGTGATAGATGGCACACACACACACACACACACACACACACACACGTACTGGTAGTATGTGCCTACAGGCAAAAGCCCCGTTGGGTTTGTGCGCCCACGGTCCTAATGATGTGCACGTATTCAACTGTGATCTGCGAGTTAGGAAGTCAGAAAGTTATTGCCGGCTGCAGATGTGACCGCTGGTTATATTTTGATGTTTATTCACTGGTGAAATCTGTTCCACCACTGCCTTTAGCTCACAAGTGCCTCCTTACATCACTCCCTTTTTCTCTCGCTCACCTGAGGACACACACTCACAGTGCTAATGGGGGTGCTGGCAGGCCGTCCCGCTGTGTGTCTACTGTTGGGGACGCTGAACGCTGCTTATAAAGACAAGAGGGGCACCCTAGGGAGATAATAATGGAGTGGGAGCGAGGCAGGAGAACAGAGAGGGGGACATGTGTTTACACAGTGCTGGAAAGTACTAAAGAAACAGCTGTGTTAAGGTACCTGTACTTGAGTATTTCCACCTCTACTCCACTATATGTTGGCAGCAGACTTTGAACTCTTTTGCAGGTAATGTTATTAGTGGAGCCCTATTATGTTAATTTTTGGGATTTATATTTTAATTTTGTTCCAAATCATTGATTATTTACTATGTATGATTATGTCTAGCAGTTTATCTCATTAACAGCTGCAACATTTAAATGACAGACACATTAATGCATCATTAATTTTGATATAATATATATTATTCAGAGAATGGCCCCTTAAGATAATAACTTATTTTAGATTTGGTATATTTAGCTTTTACTTAAATGTACTTTACTTAACTCACTTCTTACTTTTACTTAAGTATAAGTACAGTGCTACTACCACACCCCTTCCCGCTGCCTCCGCTCATCAGAAGCCAACCTCCTATCCATCCCCACCCGCACCAATCACCGGACCTGGGGGGACAGAGCCTTCTCTGTCGCTGCCCCCTCCCTCTGGAACTCACTCCCACAACCCATCAGAGACTGCACCGACCTCACCACCTTCAAAACACTCACCTCTTCAATCTGGCTTTTCATGTGTGATTGTTTTTGTATTATTTGACTTTAACTATATATTTATTTGTTGTTCCTTTCTTTTCTTTTCTCTTCACTATATCTGTAAAGCCATGTCATAACCATGGGTGCTCGAGCTTTCAGCTGCTCGGCTCCCAGACTCTGGAACTCCCTGCCACTACACATCCGACAGTCTGATTCCATAACAACATTCAAAACCCACCTGTTCAAACTGGCCTTTTCTTTATAACCTGTACCCTGTGTCCTTCTGTGTCCTTTTGTAGTCCATTTCCTGTTGTTTGTCTTGTCTTACCCCGGCTGATACTTCACTAAATCCACTGTTTTCATTTGTAAGGTAAAAAATGTGTAAATGTTAATTGTACATTTGTAACCCTCTAAGGTGTCCTTGGGTGTTATGAAAGGCGGCCCCCAAAATAAATGTATTATTATTATTAAAGCGTCTTTGAGCACCTGTAAAAGCGCTAACAAATCCAATCTATTATTATTATTATTACTATTACTTCCTCCACTGCGTGTTTATGAGGCAAAATAGAAAACATGACGAAGCAATAACACAAAGTCTAAGAAAATAAGATTTAAGGGGAAGATAGATTAGCACTTGTAGTAGGGTGAAGCTGGATTGGCACGATGAGGGGACAGGTGGGACACATCGACCTAAACAAGGGAAGGAATGGAAAAGAGGAGTAAGAAAGATACGTGATAGTTTAGAAAATGTTTAGTAGAGATTATGGAGGCGTGTGGCGCAGTGGGTTGTGCATTGGTGTTGGGATCAGGGGGTCACAGCCAGGTTCAAACCCCACTGCAGTCAGCATGTCGTTGTGTCCCTGAGACACCTCACCCCAAATTGCTCCTGTGGGGATTGCCCACAGTATTGAGTATGTAAGTCTCTTTGGATAAAAGCGTCTAATAAGTAACATGTCATGTAATAATGGCGAGCGCAGGGTGTCCTCGAACATGACGTTAAAATCTACCTGAGGCATACAAGGAGATTTCCCTTTGGGAGATGCTGTTATGTTGTAGCATGCATATTCATTGTGTGCAATACATGTTTGGTGTTTGCTCGCTGTCCAATTAATTAGAAACTTTGTGCAAATAAACTGTTATAAATGTAGAATTTATAAAAGAAGTGGAAAAGGCGAATGGGTGCGTGGGAGACGGAGATGTGGCTGTGTGCATATGGAAGAAAGTGAGGGAGCAGGAGCAGCTGGTCCGGGGGTGTTTCTCTGAAGGAGGCAGCACTAATGTTAGTCTAATGCTAGTGTTAATCAGGTTAGCATATGCCCCGCGTGTGTGTGTGTGTGCGTGTCTCTCTCGATTGGAGGTTTTACTGATGCACCTGCCATATTTTAATGAGGAAAGAGTGAAGGATGACCAGCTAGCACACACACAATCACTCAACATGTCTCTGTGTCTATCTGTCTCACTTTCTCTCTCTCACACTCACACTCACACACACACACACACACACACACACACACACTCACACTCACACTCACACTCACACTCACACACACTCACTCAACATCTCTCTGTGTCTATCTGTCTCACTTTCTCTCTCTCTCTCTCACACACACACACACACACACACACACTGAACATCTCTCTGTGTCTGTCTATCTGTCTCACTTTCTCTCTCTCTCTCACACACACACACACACACACACACACACACACACTCACACACTCACACTCCATCCCCATGGAAAAAGCTGCATTTGAGGCATCCAGTCAAGTTGGATTCAGTCCTGTTTTCTATTTTTCATGCTCACAAGTTTAGAAACATGTAGCCTGGACTCACGTTACACACACGTGCACACACACGTGCACACACATGCATACACACTACATACAACCACACATTGACACACGAGTGCCAATGCCCACTCACACACATTTTATAACAGACTTTTAAGAGGTTACATACCACAAACACATAAGAAACACACAATCCACAATCAGGCAACTTTTACACACACACACACACACACACACACACACACACACACACACACACACACACACATATCATCAAAGCGCTCAAACCTCAGCCAAACGGAGGCTGTTTTCAGAGTTCATGTCTCTCTAGGAGGCTGCAGCCAAACCCACGCTGGCAGCTCACACACACCAACTTTTTTGAAGGGAAATCTCGTAATTCTGTAATTACACGAAGCGCAGTCTCATGATCCTGGTTTCCTCGTGAGCCCCGGTGCAGCAGTCGATGCTGTGCGCGCTGATCAAAGCCTTCCCCTCGGTCCCACAGCTCTGGACCGGGCCGCTGCTATTCTGGATCCGTGTAATTACACAGGCCCCGCCACAAGTTAGTGTTTGGATCATACTCCCCAGAATAACCCCGAACACGCTACTGTGACTGCTACTGCAGGGAAATGACAGAGGGGGAGAAGAAGGAAGGACACTGTTGAGGCAATAATTATAAAATGAAAGTATCGCTGCAAGGAGAGTTCCTCGGTACAAGCCAATGTTCAGTCTTGCAGGATCATTTTAGGTTAAAGTACTTTGAGATAAATCCATGTTTTGAATGCAAATGTAGTTTCTTGTGCTCACATTCCAGATTAAGGCACATTATCTGGATTAGATGCTTCATTAACGTTCTGAAAACAAATTTGCTTTTGTGAAATCCTCACACCTCACACACAATACTAATGTGAAACCTGAAGATGGGCCTGCCATTTCCCCTTTAATTGTTTCCAGGAAGGAGGTGTGAGGCAAAGACATTTATTTTCAAGATGGCTAAAGATTGTCATACCTTTTGACCAACTTCCTTGCTTTCCTTTGTGTTTGATTGGGCGAACACAGGAGCCCTTCCTCTTTCTCCAAAAACACACACGAGCTGAACTCTTGCTCACGCTCCGGGGAGACGAAGACAAGAGCGAACATCTCATTCCGGCATTATGTTTCTTCCCACTGCTATCAAGAGTTTCCTACGCGTGCACGTCTTGCACCTTTCTCCCGCTTTTCTCTTGGCAAAGTCACAATGAGCGATTCCGTCCACGGCTCGTCTCCGTCCTTGTCTCCGCGGCTCATCCCCGAGGCTCCGAACGCTCTTCTCTTTTGTTTTAAGTCGCTTCATTCCAATGCTGCGCGGCAACCAGCCGAGAGTCTTTTTTACTTCCTCGTCTCCCTCCCACCATCCGGGCTGACGGAGGCCTACAGGGACTGATCTGGCGTCTGTCTTTATACCTCAGCATGTCTCTGGCCTACGGGCAAACTGCAGAGTGTGATCTGTCTGCCAGTTGATAGAAATCTCTCATTCCGCTCCTCACTTCACTTTCACTTCAAAGCTCGTCACCAGTCTGTCGTTTGAGTTAAAGAAGGAGAGGTTCAGTAAGGGCGGCTCTAAGTTTGTGTCTCTTTGCTGAGGTCACACCGTATCACCTTACCAAACCAACTTGTTAAGTAATGCTCTCATGGCGTAGTAACAAGCTCTGATCAATTCTAACTTGTGTCTTATTCTTGATACAAGAATGTTTGGTTAACCCGCTGGTCGACTAATCCTTGCAGCTCGAAACCAAAGCCAACATTTGTTTTACTTCTTCGTTTAATCCTCAAATTGAGTTCATCTGGAGAAGAAAAAGAGACAATGGATTCATCTTAAGATGAGGAACTCAAACAGATGGAGGACGTAGGAGAGGAACCTTGTGAGACATTACACTGAAAGACCGGGGGATCAAAAGAGCTGCTTCATCATCAAGGAAAGGAAACCCTCTGAGACAAACCTCCCAAACACCACAGAGGATGAGCTCGGGGTGAACGGAGTCTTTAACACCGATTGGATGTCACTCTGGAGGGCCTGGATTTGGCAGGAGTTGCATCAAAAGTGTGTGAAGGTCAAACACATCCACCTCACGACATTTGCAGCAGGCCATTGGAGGACGTGAGGAGCTGGAGTGACTCATCAAAGCCTCGCCGATGGTGGTGGTGTCAACCCCCACATCCCCTCATCTGTCACCGTAAGGTAGAAGACTGAAGAGGTGTGTGGGGTGTGTGCATCAAGACCTGGAACAAGCTGTCTCTCTGTAACTCACACACCTTACGACACACTATTGGGGACTTCACGTCACACGCACACACACACAGGGGTATTTGGATGTTATTTCAGCGAACAGCAGGGGGGCAAACAATCCCACTGAGAGGGGAGAGGAACAGGGACACGACTTCAGTAAATAAACAACACCCCATGGCCACTGCCACGGCCACGGCCACGGCCACACACACCGACACACACATGGAACAGGTTAAAGATGGGAGTTGATTGTAGCCTCATGTAACACACACATGTAGGTCCCCCTCTCTTGGGCAATGTTCTGTAAGCCACTAATTATGATTGCGGACAGTTTAGTTAACATGAAATGTAATATTCTGTTTACAATCAGAACAAACCAAAAACAATACATGTGATCTAACCCATAAAAGGTCTAAACACATTCTTATATGGATGTAATTACAGTGAAACGGGTGTGATATGTGTGTTAAAATGGTGGAACATGGGTGTAATATTGGTGTAGTAATGGTTAAATAGGGGTGTTATACGGGTCTATTAATGTTAAATATGGCTGTATTGTAGAGAATAGCAATCAATTCATTTCCCCAAATATTTATATGTGGATGCCCATTCAAGGATATAACAATCCACCAGTTATAAAATGTTCCTTTAAACAAATGAAATGCTCTCATGGGTTGCGAAACATATTTCTGTTTGTCTACTTCGAGCCAGTGACGTCAGTACATTTCGGGGAAAGTAGAACTTGTACTTAAAAGTTCTCTGAAGCGTGTAAACATTTAGACATTTTGAGTTTATGCAAACCGTTTGAGAGCTTAGCAAATGTATTCAGACAGATAAAGTAGTCTGTCGAGAGACTTAGCAAAAGCATGTACAACTCGTACTTATCTAATGTAGATAATTAGCTAAACAGTCTTTTCCCCCTACCTGTTACATCCTCACATGGGAAGATTAAAATACACACACACACACACACACACACACACACAGACACACACACACACACACACACACACACACACACACACACACAGTCAAGAGTTGAGGCCTAGACAAACACTTACAATGAAGACAATTACCAGCAGATTGGCCTATTACCAAAATAGACTGCATTCCAGTCTGAGTGTGTGTAACCTTTGGACTGTGTGTGTGTGTGTGTGTGTGTGTGTGTGTGTGTGTGTGTGTGTGTGTGTGTGTGTGTGTGTGTGTGTGTGTGTGTGTGTGTGTGTGTGTGTGTGTGTGTGTGTGTGTGTGTGTGTGTGTGTGTGTGTGTGTGTGTGTGTGTGTGTGTGTGTGTGTGTGTGTGTGTGTGTGTGTGTGTGTACCATCTGCTGCTAACGAGCAGAGTGAGCAGGGTCCAGGTGTGGGAGTGTTTAGTGTACACTGGGGGGCAAGTGAGCCTCCTGTTTGATACACACACACTCGGAGCGTCTTAATACAGCATAATCTTGTGTGTGCCAGCGGCTTAGCATGAAAGAGGTGCTCTGACCTTTTACAGATTTGGTTGGTTATTAGTCGGTAACTATGCCAACAAGCTATTTTATGAAAACATGTAGAAAAACGTTCTATTGTAGAAACACACTCAATCAGATACACAAGGGAATGAACAGAGAAGTTTAAGCGAGTCTGCGAGATGATCACCTGAGCAAAGGATGTTTAACTGTTTGACCGTCTGTTTGCAGAATTAGGGAAAAACAGATTTTCATATAGCTTAGTGGAAGAGTGTTGGAAAGGCCAAGAAATCACACATTACATTTGTGAGTGATTCTGAATCACAGGGCGAATATAACATTAACTTTCCATAACATTGTATGGAAGAGCATTGGTTCTGATTTCATATGGTGTCAGAACAATTGAATCAAATTGTATAATATGTCCTCTTTAAGACTAAAACTACATTAACCAGTTCTATCTGAAAAAGCAGTGCCCTAACATCCATCCATCCTGAATATTAATGTTGATTTTCGAAATATGCATGCATTCAAAGCCTCCTGCAGACATCTTGTAACTGCATCTTAACAACATGTTGCATTATGTATGCAGACCGTGTGTGGGTGGGTGTCTACCTTTATATATAAAGGTGTTGTTTCTCTGTATTTCAACATAACAAGTTTACAGTCTTTCTCTCAACAACAAGTGGCAGTTTGACTTCCCGTTTTGTTTTGCAATCTTTAACAGATTTCCTCTCTGCCAGCCCCTTCCCTTAATCTGTTCCCCCTCCTCTCATGGGGCATCAGCACTATCTCATCACAGTGGATGGATATCGGGTGTTTACCGCCTCCTCGTGCCAGTCGGATGCAGGGCGTGGGGGTGAGGCTGCCAACAGGAGGTGGGCATGGGGCGCCAGCAGAGGCTCCACACTGAGACACATGCGTAATTAGCATCCAAGACGGATGGATGGAAGGAGGGAAGAAAGGGATGGATGGATGGGAGAGGAATAGATGGCAGTACAGGAGGCTAATTATGCCGTTTGGCAGGAGACGGCGCAGCGAAGCGCTTTGGAAAAAGGCAAATCTGAGCATCTCAGTCCCGGGATAAAAGCCCTGCTCAGGCATTGTGTCAAAGCACTTGGACTCTCGTATGGGGCTTATTGTATATGGGAGCATTGCGAAGCCAAAAGTGCTCCAAGAAAATTCATTTCCTGATCCCCGGCAATACTTTGTGATGAATGCGACAGCTGTGCTGCTGGAGTTGATTGGGACGTGTGTGTGTGTGTGTGTGTGTGTGTGTGTGTGTGTGTGTGTGTGTGTGTGTGTGTGTGTGTGTGTGTGTGTGTGTGTGTGTGTGTGTGTGTGTGTGTGTGTGTGTGTGTGTGTGTGTGTGTGTGTGTGTGTGTGTGTGTGTGTGTGTGTGTGTGTGTGTGTGTGTGTGTGTGTGTGTGTGTGTGTGTGTGTGTGTGTGTGTGTGTGTGTGTGTGTGTGTGTGTGTGTGTGTGTGTGTGTGTGTGTGTCAATGCATATCATCTGCCACTGTCAAGACGGGGCTTTCTAATTTGGAAAAAGGGAAAAGTTACATTTTGCTCATTCACACACACACACACGTGCCAAGCACTCTGCCGGAGCGTTTGTCAGCTGCAGCAATGACTTTGCACAATTATACTCTTTACAACAAAGATTGTTCCTGATATGTTTAAGCTGATTTGCTCTCCCTGATGACAAAGTATTAAAAAGCAAGTCTGAGGATCTGCTGATTGTAAGCTTTGGGTGTAGATTACGCACAACAGCCGTGAAAGATTAAGAAAGTCTTCCAACTTTACAATTTTCCCACATGACACGGTAATGAGAAAAGGGAAATTCTCTATTGTGGTCTGGCAGCCAGTCTGGAGAGAATCTGGCTTTCTGTCAGCTACTGTCTGCACAAGACATTAACTTTTCCACTGATAACCACAAACATATACTTTAGATACACATGTGATGTCACCAGGTTCAGCATGAGGACGTGAACTTGCGTGCGAGGAATAACAAACATCAACGTCCCCGCCTCCGGTGCTCTGAAGACGAGGCCGTTTTCTGTCTGACCGCCAATTCAGACGTTTTTTTACTGCTGCGTTTTGTCTCTAACCTGGATGAATTTCATTTTGCTGTTTTACCAGTTGCCATGGTGAGACCGAGACTTATTTTGTGTGTTTGTTTACTTGCGAGTGTGTGTGTGTGCGTTCCACAGCTGTTTGTTTTTTTCACTGAAGCTGGCTGTCTAATTTGGGGAAATGGGCTTCTGCAGAAAGTGTGTGTGTGTGTGTGTGTGTGTGTGTGTGTGTGTGTGTGTGTGTGTGTGTGTGTGTGTGTGTGTGTGTGTGTGTGTGTGTGTGTGTGTGTGTGTGTGTGTGTGTGTGTGTGTGTGTGTGTGTGTGTGTGTGTGTGTGTGTGTGTGTGTGTGTGTGTGTGTGTGTGTGTGTGTGTGTGTGTGTGTGTGTGTGTGTGTGTGTGTGTGTGTGGTAGTTAATAAAGGAATCATTTAGGCCTATGTCTGCAGGCTACTATGTTAATACAATCAGTGGACAAAGAGTATCACTCATTTTATCCAAACACACATTTCCTCCCCTCCTAATCTTCCTTTTCCCTTCTGCTGCGCTTCACACTCACAAGATGTATGATGTCTTGTGAAACACACACACTTGGTCGCACACACACAGAAGGCCTCCCACCTGAGTCCCAGCTTCTTTCTGAGACTAATGTCCCCTTTACCTCACATTACGCATAATGTCCCCTACCTAACGCACAGGCACAGCCATCCAAAAGATGGAGCATCCGCTTCCAGACATCATATTAAACCTGCGCACGCGCACTTCCACAATATTAACATATACACACACACACAGGCACAAAGCCACTTTAGTGAATGGCTCAGCAGCCTTGCCTCTGATGTGCTTTCACTTCCTGGCTCCCATTCAGAGGCATTAGAACTTCCAGCATTACATGTTAATGATATCTGGTAATGCACGGCTGAGGCATTGACATGCAGAATGAGTTTAAACTCATACGTACATGCAAAACACGGCGATACACTCGTCCTTCACGGAGTCATTTAGACTCTGGTGTGTGTGTGTGTGTGTGTGTGTGTGTGTGTGTGTGTGTGTGTGTGTGTGTGTGTGTGTGTGTGTGTGTGTGTGTGTGTGTGTGTGTGTGTGTGTGTGTGTGTGTGTGTGTGTGTGTGTGTGTGTGTGTGTGTGTGTGTGTGTGTGTGTGTGTGTGTGTGTGTGTGTGATACTAAACGTGTTTACCTCTTTAGATGTGGGGGTCTGCTGGAGCTGTGATTGTGTGTTTATGTACACACATGTCACTTGTTGTGTGTTAGGCTGCCTCAGTGTGTGACTGCTGGAGTGTGTATGTCACGCTACAGTGGTGTGTGGTGTGTTTGACCGGTGAAATGTCCTCTGAGTCAACAGCCTGTGTTTGTATGTGGAAACAGAGCCCAGAACCCAGATGATTGAAACTGTATGCTCTCTCCTCTCTGTCTTTGTTTAAACCCCTGAGTACTGCTGTAACCCTGCACCTATCGTGCAAGCACATGAAGGCACGCTTTTCTACATATGAGCTCACAAAAAACTTTAAAGAGGACATATTATGTTCAAATTCGTATTTAGTGTGACATCTTTCCATGCTTTAATGTTCAAACAGCTCTTTATTTTTCTCATACTGCCTGTGCTGAGCTCACCAGATTTCTGACTTTAATCAATCCCATCCTAGTGTGTGGATGACAGCGTGGACAACCTACCCTATAATATCATATTCTTCATATAACTGGCATGTTTGTATGAACAATACACACATGGTGAATGTAGGGGCACGCTGCTTACATGTGGTTACGTGTGTTTACGTTACCACATGTGGGGCATTGCATGAGTTCTTCCTCTCTTGTTTGGCTGCACACGATACATGTAAACACTGAATATTCGTCCACTTCATTTCCATATATCTGAGGTTAAGCCTGAGGGTAAGTTTGTTCTGCTTCAGTAGGCCGACAATCCACAAACAGCTTAATTAATTTTTGTACTCTACCTTCTATCATTCCAATATAACTCTGAAACTAGTTGCTCAAGGGTGTTTCGGCTGTTGGACTGATCCTTGGACCTTTTTAGTCTCCTTACGTTTTTCTATCCTGCCTCTCCTCACAGATGGTACCCAGAGGAGCCGAGTCTCGGACAGCGCCCCGCCACGAAGAGGTGGACCGGCAGTACCCCACACAACCCAGGTGAGACCACTCTGTCCACCATGCAGGAAATAAAGGGATAACTTTGCCACTCCCTCCCTTTGTGTCTCCAACACAAACACACACACACACACACACACACACACACACACACACACACACACACACACACACACACACACACACACACACACACACACACACACACACACACACACAGCACAGACTAATCCTCTTTGGAGCTTATAATTAAATCTGGAGTGTTTGCCTTGGGAGCGTCTACTCATCCTAGGAATAGGAGTGCTCAGCTCTCCAGAGAGCAGGGCACATGCAGGAGGATCTCACACACGCACACACACACACACCCATGCACGCACGCACACATGCACGCAGAGGGGTGGCATGAAGAATGTATACCCTCTAGTGTGGGTTTAACAGAACCGCACATGTTCCTTTTTATTTGTTTAAACTCTCCAATTTCAAATGAGGTACACACACACATACCTCTCCACATTACAGTCCGTGAGAGTGTGTGTGTGTGTGCACACGCCGAGCAAGCGCCATCTTTGTGATGTTGGCGCCCCCCCCCCGAAAGCGAAGTGGAGCGAGGAAAGTGAGAGGACGAGAATGAGGAAGAGAAGGGACACCGGGATGGAAAGGAGGAGGAGTGAGAAAAAGAGAACAGTCATTTCATGGGTTATTGCCCCCCCTGATATGACAGGCACCAGGGAGGCTCAGACATCAGTACCAGCTCGGGACACACACACACACACACACACACACACACACACACACACACACACTGAGAATCTGAGGGAGAGGAGGGACATGAGGATGAGCGCGGGGACAGATTATCCAGCTGTGGAGACAAACCCAAATGAAGACAGACACACCGAGGGACACCTGCATGACCTTTGACAGCTCAGACTGCACTCAGGCGCAGATAAAAGAAGCACTTATCGGAACTTTCTCCGGAATAATATTGAGGCAAGTCCGGAAAATTGAAAACCTCCCCAGGCGTTCAGAAATGAAAGTTTTATTTCTGAAATTATTAGTCGACAAGAATCTTGGAAATCCATTAACCGTTTGAATAAGTTTTAAAGCAAGAGGACCAGACGTAGGCCCGGTGTCATTGCATAGAACCAACGGCTTCCTATACCATGTTATTAATTACAGCCTATGCGTCCTGTGACAAGGTCCGATTCTCTGTTCTAGCCTCTTTGAGTAATGAAGATGTAGCAGCTCTCATGTTCTGCGGCTTATATTTTGAGGCGTTCAGATAAAAAGTACGGATAATGTTCATTAGCTCAAGAAATCTTCCCGTTGCTATCTAATTGTTGTTTATCTCCTCTTTGAAGTATTTTTAGACCCATAGGATAGGATTCGTTTGAAATGCAACAAAAGGCAGAGGAGCAGTGCCAGATAGAGTTTGAACACTATTCAAACTCACATGTTTGTGTAAAGATAAATCATGACTCCTCAGTCCCCCCCCCCCCCTCAATAACTCCCACTAGCATAAATACAGAGGCGAGAGGCGAGAGGAGGGAGGACGCAAATATATTCCGGGAAATCTTTTTTTTCTTTTTTTCATCGAGGGGAAGAACAGGAGAAAAAGAGAGAGCAGACACAGCAGTGAATTGAATGCATTTTTCAAAGTGGAGCTGAACTTTGTGCGAAATCCCCCCGGGGGCCGCCATTATTGAAAGCCATTTCCTCTCAAAATGAGTGCGGCTCCACCATTGGCCTGGCTCCCATTAGCATACATTTGGCCTGCCTTTGTGTGGAGCCGGCTAGGGCTGCAGCTGGAGGGGTGGGAGTGAAGGAGGTGTGTGTGTGTGTGTGTGTGTGTGTGTGTGTGTGTGTGTGTGTGTGTGTGTGTGTGTGTGTGTGTGTGTGTGTGTGTGTGTGTGTGTGTGTGTGTGTGTGTGTGTGTGTGTGTGTGTGTGTGTGTGTGTGTGTGTGTGTGTGTGTGTGTGTGTGTGTGTGTGTGTGTGTGTGTGTGTGTGTGTGTGTGTGTGTGTGTGTGTGTGTGTGTGTGTGTGTGTGTGTGTGTGTGTGTGTGTGTGTGTGTGTGTGTGTGTGTGGGTGGTACAGGAGATGTAGCAAAGCACCTCACAGATGGGAGAGAGGAGAGGAATGAGTCAGAAGGATGGCGATGAAATTGAAGCTCACATTTGAATATTTCACTTTAAGTGTCAAACACGTCCATCCTGGTTGTAGCTCTCCAGAAGAAAGCACATAAATATGGCCCGTTGCATTTTGAGATTTCAGTGTTTTTGGATCTGTTTTTATTACATGCGTTCAACTTACAGTGTATTCCACTTTCCTCCCAGTCAAAAAGAAAGCAGTAGGTTTGCCAAGTTGCCTTCCCACTTTCTTGTTTTTATCAGATTTCCCTTCACTGGCAGATCTGTCATTCCCAGCCCTCAAATCACGAGTTTCTTTAGACCTGAAGGAGTGGATGACAAGCAAAACGGACCTCCGCCTGGGACTCAGTGCCGAGAGCTACAGCGCGGCAGCCAACTTGAGAAGCTGAAGTCTGGGAAAGAGGATTTGGAGAGAGGCCTGCGTCGAGTGGTTGGCCCGGGGGGGGGGGGGATAGTGCTACTTTGGCTCTTACCTCTGTCTCCGTCAGCCATTAACGCCGGGGTGCAGCTCAGCCTGCGGAGAGGCTCTGTGCTTGGGGACACACACAGATGCACACACACACACCGCCATATGGAGGATATTAACATCGTTACCAATTCAAAGCAGCGGGTCATGGGCTCGGCGACCCAGCCCGGGGTTATCCAATCAGAGCAACCCCTGACCCGCTCCCCCGAGGTGATTGGATTAGGAGGGCCGGGTTGGCGCGACAACGGTGCTGGCTGTGGCTGATAATTGGTTGATTAATGTGAAGTCGCTGAGTCAGAATGAACACACACCAGCTTAGGAAGCTCCTGTCACATCTGGACAGTGAGATGACCCACTGAGGAGGAGGAGGAGGAGGAGGCACGGTGTGTGAGGCCAGGTCGTCACAGGCTGCTGATTCTACGATTTCTAGGGAGTCAAGAAAGAAAATATGTGAGATGTAGCTTGTGACATAGAAACCGTTTATTTTAGAGAACTAGAACCCGACGTTGGATCTTTTTCGGTACGGATCCAAATGATGTTCAGTCTAATAGAGTACAGCAGAAATTAGTCAACGTTATTTTGTTGATCATTGGAGGAAATGTTAAGGTTTTCAAGAGTTGGCACTACTTTCTGTTTGGTGTGTGTGGTTCGGTTTGGATCTCCTTTTTAAGCCAGCAACGCTCGCTGTGTAGTGCCCTTCATGTCAGTCGCTCCTCCACTTTTGGACTTCTGAAGACCTTTATCACGTACCTCTTTCTGTCAAGGAGCCTCTCAGGTTCTTTTGTTTGTGGACTGAACGCTTAGTGCTCTCATCAGGCGCTCTCGGCCCCCCCCCCCCCCCCCCCTTAAAAACCACAGGGCAGCATCTTCATTGTCCTCAGCATGTTGAGTGTCCTCCGGTATGTTGGGGAAGTGTCCCTTAAGGACTCTTATCCGACCTTCCTGAAAAGTGCACACACTTTCCCAGTCTTACAGCCACTTGATTTTCTCCTCCATGCCTCAGCACATGAGCATTTTCACCCAGGGCTTTGTCTGCTAAGGCCTTAATGAGCCATGTCAAGACTGGACACACTTAGCAACACAACATAGAAAATAATAAATGACTTCTGAGTGAAAGTAATGTGTTGATTATCATAGGTGAGTAAATAAGGGAAGGAAGGAGGAATATTGAATCACCCTTATCCCCCAATACTGTTTGTATTTATTTCAAATCTGCAATATCGTTAAATCCTGTATTTTGAAACCCCCGTAGAGTCCGGATGGTATTTTCAAGGTCAGGGGAGAAATCATATTTTCTCTGCCCTCGTCTCATCTTTATTAAAACCCCATTCTGCTTCTCACAGTTTCATAAATGATCAAGTGATCCCCGGCCCGCTGCTGTCCAGCTGTCGAATGACTCACTTAAAACTCGCCCAACTCAGTTTAGAGTTATTGTCTCCGTAACTTATTTAATTTCTCCGGTCCTGGAGAGTCTTTCTTCGTAATCGTTTTTCTGCGTTTGGCCCATGACAGCTGCTGATGCCTTTCCAAGACCCTCTGTGATTGGTTTAAAAGGTGATGTGACCCCTGTCTTTTATTGTTAAATAAGCAACCCAAGAGCATCTGAAGCAATGTGGGGATTATTGTGTTTGATTTCCCGAGAGGTGTCCTGCCCCCGTCTCTTATTTGCAGGCCCTTTACGAGGGATCCCATTGGTGTGCAGACTAGGCAGCGGTGTTTGTCCTCAGCCACAGAGAAGTGTAATGGAATCAGTAGAAATGAAAAGCTTTAGCTAGCTAGACACCAGTGGCTCTACCTGTTTACAATAACGGTTTGCTGATTCCATCAATCCTTTTTCACTTCTACCTTAGCGTCTCTTCTTATTCCGTTGTTCCCAAAGTCAAGTTTGCGTTCAGGAAAATGAAATCTTCTCTTTATAAATAAACCAAAACATACACTTTGAGGCTTCGGAGTTCAGGAATGAAAGTTTTATTTCTGAAATTATTAGTCGACAACAATCGTGGAAATCCATTAACCGTTTGAATACGTTTTAAAGCAAGATGACCAGACGTAGGCCCAATGTCATTGCATAGAACCAACGGCTGTTATTCAATGTGATCGTGGTTTCTTCCTGTTCCATGTTATTAATTACAGCCGTGTTTACCCTGCGATGACACGGCAATATGCGTCATGTGACAAGGTCCGATTCTCTGTTCTAGCCTCTTTGAGTACGGTTCGGATAATGTTCATTAGCTCTCAGTTAGAATGACATAGACTAATCGCGTACAAGTCTGCCTGACATTCAGTCTGCAGACAGACACTGACGGGCAGCTCTGTGGAAGACAGGTCAGCGGGTGTTGAAATGTCCTCTTCTTCTTTGAACAGGATGCAATAAAATATAATAGAAAGGGCACACAGTGAACTAAGTTTGAACTGCGAACAATCTGAGAAAGTCGCAGCGAGCTTAAAGTCTCTCCCATCTGTTTCTGTCGTTAGCTGCTGCTCCCTCAACATGTCTCCATTACGTGATAACTCTCCCTCTTTGAGAACTGTCCAAGACGTAAATCTGCCCTTTGACCGCCTTAGCAACAGCTTCTTCTACTTTTTCGGTTGGCCAAGGAAAGCACTTGCAGTGATTTTGATTTACTCTGGATAGGAGCAGTATTTAAATGTGATTAGAATAAAGACATGAGGTGAGGTGTAATGGTCAGCGATGAGGTTACTGTTTAACTTAGAACACTTCCAGAGCCCTGAGTTTCCTGTTAGTGTTTACTTCCTGTCGTTCTTCTTCTACTGATTTGTCTGATGTCCAACGCTTTGTTTTCTTACCTCTTCCCTTCTTTTGCGCTCCGGGCATTTCAGCCACCATTGATCCTGGATGTTTGTTGTTCACAGCTGAAGTTAAATTGACCGGACTTCTTTCTGCGGATTGGACTTAAAAGCATGACATCACTAAAGCATGAATGAGTCCTCTGAGCTTTATGAGAGCAGCTATTCTGAGTTTACACACTGATGTCCTGCTGCCTCTTGTCTCTCCTCACCTTCTCATTTCCAACAGAAAGCCTGCCTTTCTATCCGTCCCCTCTGCTACCTGCCCTGCTACTCTTCACACCCCTCGTCACCGCTCGGTAGTAGCAGAGAGCGTAAACACGGGCCCATTTAGACCAGGCACATGTGTGTTGGTGAGAGCCATTTTCCACTGCTGTTGTTGACATAGCGGGGTTTGATTAGCAGCGCTGCCTCGCGGGCCGGGGCAGAGTGGCTAATGGTTTCCTCTGCAGCGGAGCCAGGGGCCTGCTCTGTGTCCGTAGCACTCAGCTAGCACAGCGCCATTAGCGACTGTGTGTGTGTGTGCAGGGTTAGGACAAAGATGAATTTGGGGAATCTGGAGAATGCATCATTCACTAATGAGTATGTCAATTTTCTAAACATACCGTATTACATATTTTTTAATTAACAATAATTCATGACTGTGTTTTATCTCTTGTCTTCAACTAAACCATAGACTGTGGATTTTAAAGACATTTCCAGCTGATATCTCGATAAATTATGACACAATTTACCCCGAAAAGTGTGTGTACACATCAGATGAATGTGTGTGTGTGTGTGTGTGGGAGTGTTTGGCAGTGAAGTGCAGCAGCTGTTTTTCTGCAGAGCAATTATTTCATTTTGCATGCAACGCGTGTCTGTTGCTCGTCAGTTGGCTAACAGGTGAGCACATCGCTGGCAGATGTGCTTACATATGCCTCGGTGCTGCATCTGTATGTTCTCGTATTAATGAATGAAATGTGCAAATGAAATTAATGTGAGTGCAGTTTAACATTTGCACTCATGTTTTATGCATGTGTGGGAACAAAAGCAGACAAACACACAAACAGTCTTAAACTTGAAGCTGAAGGCAGAGCAGGTTAGTAGTACGAGGTACATGTTCATTGTTTAAGGTGTTCTTTATGGCTCTAGAAAGGTTTGTTATAAATATAATATGTCAGTGCTTTTTGTGAATGAAACATCTTTGCATAAACACGGGTATTGGTGGAAGACACATGTTGTTTTCCAGCTGTTTAGGAGAACCAGTGTGGGGGTTCTAATAAGAATTTGGGTGGAGGGGGAATTACTAATTTCCTCCTTCCGTTTCCTAGGGGCAGGTGTAGGGTAACCCCCACCCCTTATTCCCCATGCTTCCACCATACACACACATTCCTGACTGTCATAAGGCGGAAGCACACACTCTCCCAGTACCAGATCACACTTTTCCACTCACTGTAATCACACACACTCCCTGCTCACATGTGGATGTAATATTCAGGCTGCTCTCACAGGGAGGTGGGGTGAGGTATATGGTGCTGATGTGCTGGAAGTGTGAGTCAGATGTATTACACGGCGTGTCATTACAGCGCTGCACTCTCCTGCTCCCTGAGGCTCACATCACACCCTGTAGCTGCTCCACATCGGCACAGAGACACATCTGCCTCCTCCTCTCCTCTCTGCCTCGCTATTTGTTTGTTAATTTAGTTGCAAATGGATGCAATTTAGAGAGCATTTACTACATTGCAACTTTACGTTTGATCAAATAAAACATGTATTTAAAGAAATAACATGATCAATAAGAATGGAAATGCATTTGCTGGTGAATAAAAACGTTATCGCTTTGCACTTTATGAACGTTATGAGTAAATGACCTCTTCTGACCAATGAGAAATAGCTATATCACCAGGGTACGTACACAAGGAGTAACGGAAGACATTTAAAGTGCTAAAAGATCTCACTTCAACATCTAGATATACAAGCACAACCACACACTCGTCCTCTGGCTCGGCTTTGGACATTTGACTTGGTTATTGGACACTTCAGGTTAGCGGAGGTCCACAGAAACACAAAGACTGAACACATTCACTTCATCCAGCCTGCAGCCAGCTGTGTGACCCGGGCTGAGGAGCTCTCTGTGGGTCACTGAGGCCTGTGGACCCCCTAATCCCCCAGCTGCTTGCCCACACACACACACACACAAGTGCTAGTTACCACAATATGTCAGGACTTCCACGATTTCTGCTTCTATGCAATGTTTTAACAATAATATTACACATTTTAATTGGGTTAATTCAAACGTTGGATTCTTGCTTCCCTTCCTCCGGCAAAAACAGTTAAATGTAGACACTCTCCTGTCTGATAAAAAAAGATAAGTGGTCCCATATGAGCAGGACCCATAAAGCCACTACTCCTGGACTACTAAGCCATGTAACACCAGGGTCAAAGGTCATCCAGACCCATGTACTCAGGCACTGCAGGAATGTTTCCTATTTCATTCATGCCACCAACGAATTGAACAAAGAACCTATTTAAGGTTACCTAAACAGGTACTTTTCATACGAACTCCGGTTTATTTATTTTGGGTTTGTGCGTAATTGGAAATAATTAAAACAATTTAGGGTGTTTTTATAGCAAAGTTACGCTTTTCAGTTTGGATTTCCTTTTCATTTGAATCCACAAGTGTACCATTTGTCAAAGGTTTACTTGTTGCTCCTTTGCTGAGCGCTGTAGATGAGTAAGGAGGAAATAAAAGAGTGCACATGGAAGATGTTACGGGGACAGTTACCGAGGTGACGTAAAAAGGAGAGGAAGATGAATATTCGTTGGGGGAAAAAAACGGAAATTGTGGATTGCAGAGAGTCGGGGGGGGATTAGAGAGTGATGAGAGAAGAATGGGGCAGCCAGCGGAGGTTCCTGTCCGTTTGGGTGGCCCTGAGTCGGGTAGAGACCCAGGTGTTCCCCCTCCTCTACCCCTGGATCCTCCTTTCTTTCCCTCCCTCTGTGCCTCCCCCCTGGTGGCCTTCACCATTTAATCTGGATTAATGAGCAGTTTGACCTTCATCTCCCCGCCTCTCTCCAGCGCTTTAGAGTTTTTACCCAGACTGCCTCTGCAACTGCTCTCTTTCTCTTACCTCTTCTCTTTATGCTGTCTTATCTCGTGTGTGTGTGTGTGTGTGTGTGTGTGTGTGTGTGTGTGTGTGTGTGTGTGTGTGTGTGTGTGTGTGTGTGTGTGTGTGTGTGTGTGTGTGTGTGTGTGTGTGTGTGTGTGTGTGTGTGTGTGTGTGTGTGTGCTGACTGACAAGGCAGCGCTGTTCATTCTTGGGACCACCTGTGTATCCTGTCCCACCGCTCTGTTTGGGTGGTCACAGAAAAAAACACACACTGATATCTGGGACACACACTCATATAGAACTCCACGTCACCAGCGTCCACGAATATCCTCAAGGGAAGTCCTCTTTTGCACACACACACACACACACACACACACTAGCTAATCTGCGGTGAGTGAGTCATTCTAATTGGCCAGTCAACAGGTGCCAGGCTGGACTCGGGGGGGGGGGGGGGGGCAGAGGAGACGCAGGGGATATGATTGCAGAACAAGGGATAAGGCTAAGCTCAAGGCTTCTGTGTAATCACTACAGTGGGAGCCATTGTTGAGGGGCGGGAAGTAAATGTCTAAATCTGTTCCACCGCGCTCTGCCACTGAGTGATGCGGCATAATAGTTTGAAGTGTAGCCAATTAATGAACACTTAAGCATTTGCTCCAACAATAGCATCAAAATATGTGTTTACAGCCACTTGGATGACCAGTTTGTTATTTGTAGTTCTTTGATTTCTTTGGTGTAGCACTTTGCCAAACGACCTTTACAAACAGGAAATAGATGATGGAATTTATGCTGACTTTCTAGGGACTAACTTCGTTGAGTCTGTCAAGGCTTCCTGTTTTGTACCAGTACTTTTTAGATGTGTGCATTAGGTGACTGTAACCACCTCTATATATGGCCTAGAAGAGGTTGTGATGCCGTCTTTGTTAGTGTTTACAAAGATACTTAATTTAGGATGTTGACAGGGCTGCTTGTAGATCACCACTTTTATAAATAGGAGAGTTTCCCCTCCACTTTTAGATTTGCTTATAGATATGTGTGTCACCCGGCGCTGGAAACAGCACATAAGATGGAAAACATTTGAATGGGTGAGCAGCCCTCCCTCTCTTCTTTTCTCTTACTCTCCCCTCTTTTCTCCCTCCTACCGTCTCCCCAAGTCCCGCGTGTCGCCTTACCCCGGGGTTTAGCCCCTAATCACCCGGAGCTACGGGGAGGGAACCGGAGACTTCCAGCTGGCTGCCTCGTTACTGCAGACCCCTGGGACACACACTCACACACACATTCCTACACACTCCAGCTAAACACACACACAGCCTCATATATGCTTACCAAGGCATTTGCTGTTATCTCTTGGCATCTCTCCATCCACGTTCCCCCCACAACTTGATCCTGCCAAGGCCACAGCCTCGCACCGTAAACTGAATAACAGGAGGAGGCTTACCGCAAGGGGGGGGGGGATCTGTGGCACGGCCTCCACACCAGTTTAAACCAGTATTAAATATTGTCTTACTCTATACTTTCTTTTTGCCGCTGATTTTAATTGATATATTAATATTGCACGCTGCACTGTAACTTGTATTCATGTACCTGTGTTATTCATGTTGTATTATCTTTGCTTTTAAATGAGTGTTTTTAAATGTTTCTGCTGCACTATTTCTTCATGCTCTTAATGTCTTTGATTTTTGTAAAGCACTTTGAATTGCCTTGTGTTGAAAGGTGCTATATAAATAAACTGCCATGCCTTGCCTTACTCAAGCATAGATCTAGACTATATACAGGACTGTCTCAGAAAATTAGAATATTGTGATAAAGTTCTTTATTTTCTGTAATGCAATTAAAAAAACAAAAATGTCATACATTCTGGATTCATTACAAATCAACTGAAATATTGCAAGCCTTTTATTATTTTAATATTGCTGATTATGGCATACAGCTTAAGAAAACTCAAATATCCTATCTCTAAATATTAGAATATCATGAAAAAGTATACTAGTAGGGTGTTCAACGAATCACTTGAATCGTCTAATTAACTCGAAACACCTGCAAGGGTTTCCTGAGCCTTGAAAAACACTCAGCTTGGTTCAGTAAACTAAATCACAAGTATGGGGAAGACTGCTGATCTGACTGCTGTCCAGAGGACCGTCATTGACACCCTCCATCAGGAGGGTAAGACACAAAAAGAAATTTCTCAAAGAGCAAGCTGTTCACAGAGTGCAGTTTCAAAGCACATCCACAAAAAGTCTGTTGGAAGGGGGAAATGTGGCAGGAAACGCTGCACAACCAAGAGAGATGACCGCAGCCTTAACAGCATTGTGAAGAAGAGTCGCTTCCAGAATTTGGGGGAGCTTCAAAGACAGTGGACTGAAGCTGGAGTCCAGGTATCAAAAGTCACTGTTCACAGACGTGTCCGGGAAATGGGCTACAATAGCCGTATTCCCATGGTCAAGCCACTTCTGAACTCAAGACAACGGAAGAGGCGTCTGACTTGGGCTAAGGAAAAGAAGCACTGGACAGTTGCACAGTGGTCCAAAGTCCTCTTTTCAGACGAAAGCAAGTTTTGTATTTCATTTGGAAGTCAAGGCGCCAGAGTCTGGAGAAAGGCTGGAGAGGAGCAAAATCCAAGTTCCTTGAAATCCAGTGTGAAGTTCCCACAGTCAGCGATGGTTTGGGGAGCCATGTCAGCTGCTGGTGTTGGTCCACTGTGTTTCATCAAGCCCAGAGTAAATGCAGCTGTGTACCAAGAGATTTTAGAGCACTACATGCTTCCGTCTGCTGAAAAGCTCTATGGAGATGAGGAATTCATTTTCCAGCATGATCTGGCACCTGCCCACAGTGCCAAAACCACCAGTAACTGGTGTACTGACCATGGCATTACTGTCCTCGATTGGCCTGCAAATTCCCCTGACCTGAACCCCATAGAGAATATGTGGGGTATTGTGAAGAAGAAGCTGAAAGACACCAGACCCAACAATGCTAATGAGCTAAAGGCCGCTATTGAAGCATCCTGGGCATCCATAACACCTCAGCAATGCCACAGGCTGATTGCCTCCATGCCACGCCGCATTGATGCAGTAAACCGTCCAAAAGGATTCCCAACCAAGTACTGAGTGCATTAATGGACATTTTCAAATGTTTGATTGTGTTTTGCTGTTATAAATCTTTTTTTTTTTACTTGGTCTGAGGAACTATTCTAATTTTTTGAGATAGGATTTTTGAGTTTTCTTAAGCTGTATGCCATAATCAGCAATATTAAAATAATAAAAGGCTTGCAATATTTCAGTTGATTTGTAATGAATCCAGAATGTATGACATTTTTGTTTTTTTTAATTGCATTACAGAAAATAAAGAACTTTATCACAATATTCTAATTTTCTGAGACAGTCCTGTATGTGTTTCAACACAATCCTATAGTTTGCTAATTCTCCATATTTCTCTTCCAGGAGGGATCCATATGACTACCCCACCCACTCCAGACCCGTGCCCAGAGACCCCGTCCCCCACCAGGGCCGTGTACAGGCGCCCAACAACCAGCGCTACTACCCCTCGTCCCCCCGAGCAGATCAGCAGCACCGCGCCGCAGTGAGGCAGGACGTCCTGCCGCCCCCCCCCGCGGGCCAGAGAGGGGACCACTACTATGAGGCCGCGGGGGGGCGAGTGGACGGGTACCGGCAGGCCAACCCGGGACGATACTCCAGCCCAGAGAGGCACCCCGACACCGGGGAGCGCTACGGGGATGACAGGCAGCCCGAGCAGAAGCGGAAGAACCCTCTGATAGGTGCAGTGTAGAGGGTACATCGATATAACAGATTCACCTGTTCCCAGATCTGTGATATCAGCTGTCTCTGTCAGGGCAGATAAGTGACTAAAAGAACAAGAAGAGTCAAGCTCTGAGGCTAACACCAGGCTTATTTTCAGAAGCATCTGGTCATAACTCTGGCCAGCTTTAACTAGTGTGTACATATATATAATCATGTTGGCAACCACTTTGTGAATGTGCCAATGTGTATTTTGATAGATTTTATTGTTAAATTAAATGAAGGGCAATTCAATTAACAGCGTAGATGTATAGAGTTAGTGTATGTTGTGTAGAATCAACTCTTTTCCAGCGTTTTGCACAAGCTGCAGAGGAAATGAAGGGATCACCTTGACCAGCCGCACCAGGAGACACAGGAAGTCGACAAAACAGGAAACAGGAAGTAACTCCCCTTCAAAGTGTCCTCTTGTCCTTCATGTTGGTCTCTTTGACTTCCTTTACATCCTGCCATCACACTTTGATTATTTTTTTTCTGTGATTATTCGGATATATACGTAGCTTATACATTTTCTGTACATTTGTTAAATGCTTTGTATATGAGTCTGTGATATTTTTGTGGTGTTTCTATTATAATGAAATGTATAAATATTGATCCACACACGCTACAGATAATATATGGTGCAGCTAATGAAACATGTAACTACTAGAACATATTAAAAGTGTCAAAGGTGTTTGGATATTCAATAAATTCATGATCTTTTTTTAAATACAAATATTTTGCATTAAATACTTTTGAAATTCTGTCTTTGAGCCGCACTAAATCATTTCATCCTATTTCTGTTTCATTTAACTAATTATCCGGATTATGAATATTTAAAATACCCAGTCAAACTGCGGCAAGGCTGTGAGTCATCACTTTAAAAATTCATTAAAAATATTCAGCTTAATTTCTCTGAGCACAATCTCCAGATACATTTGCCCTGTGAGATGACTGATAAGAATAGCCGGCCTTCTGATAATGACTAAATCATATTCAACAATTAGAGGCAAGGAAATCTCCACTAGAAAATGATTAGTGCCCAATTTGCTCTCAGAAATAAAGATGGCACTGATTGGTGAAATTAGACTTGAAATGGGGAATAATTAGAGTGTGGAGAAGCTTCTACTATCAGTTAGTGTTTAATTAGCGTCAATGCCAACAAGGAGCTGCTGATCCACCTCGTCTCTGACCCCCCCCACCCCTGTCTGATTTGAAATAGACTTCAAACATAAAGATGCTTTTGGACAATGAACTATTTCCCATACAGTAACCTTCAAGCTGAGTTACAAATAAACAAATGCTTATTATAACCCACTTCTGTTCATATTAAAAACAGCATTACAATGCAAACATAAGCTGGATAAACAATCAAAAGGAAAACACACAGCCCCTGTCTGCTGACCGTCCTGTGATGACACAAAGCACATTTCCATACTTCAAAAAGAGGGTATTTAGTTCATTAACAGTCACATGTAGCGTAGCTTGATGATGACCAAAGGCATTATGGTAATGCCTATAAAAAGCTGTTCAAAGACATTCCAGTATGCAACGTTTGAGTGGCAGCTGATGAAAACGTTGCATTTACGCGCTATTTAAACTAAGAACACACTAACAGGAAGAAGGAATCGATCCCAAAATAAAAATGTTTACCAATGGTCCACTTACTTGCTTTCCTTAGGGTTTGGTGCGGGAGAGAAACTCCCTCTGGAGGGAACAGGGATTTGAGGCTGCAGACACAAACCTATAGGACACACTGCAGGACAGGGAAAGCCCACCTGTTATTTACATCTATAACTATGGCAGTGTTTCATATACATGAGCGATGTGTTCTCTCTTGAGGAGGGCAACACATCTCACAGCACTTAAGCTGCCTTCACTGCCCGTCCGCCGTACTTTAAAGAATAACTACGCAGTAAACAGCCTCCTCCGAGTGCCTGTGGTCAGTTTGCTGCCAGAGACGATAAACAACAGCACGGACAGAACATCGCAGTATTAATTGCGTTTAACGTCCATTAAACAAAAGCACAGAAATCACTGTCAGCCGTGCTTGGCTCTAACACACATCTTGTGTACTCAGTGTGTGTGTGTCTTGTGAGTGTCTGCACTTTGTTCACAGTCATTTAGAAGAGACTTTTAAAGTTCAACCACATGACACACACGCTCAGATGGACGCGGTCACGGCCCTCGATTCGCTGACAGACATATTTTCATGCCTGGCATCAGCAACTTGTCCTCCCTTTGCATGAAATCAACACCCCTCCTTAGAATCTTTTTTGTCTATTCATCCGCCTTTAGTCGAAGTTCCTCGATTCTTCTTTTTGAAGACCCACCTATTTCCTTCTTGTGTTATGAGTTTGAATTCATTTGACACTTCATAAGCCCTGATTCTTGTCGCAGAAGAAGAACAAAATCGCAGAAGCACAGGCTGTTCCCCAGTCGATTGTCATGAACCGCGGGTTGTGGGAGAATTCCCCGGTTATGTTCTCGCAGCATTACCTATTCTGCCGGCGCCCCTGTCGAACACCTTAGCTTGTTAGCATGTGTCAATCAAAAGGGGCGCTCTGGGGAGGGCAAAGTGGAGCGCAGCATCGCTTATCTCTCCCACACAGCTCCCAAAAAGAGAGACAGAGAGAGATGGAGGGGGGGGGGATACAGTAGTGAAAGTATGGGTGAGTGCTCTCAGTGACCTCGGCTCACGTTGCCGCCGCCCACCCCCCCCCCCCTGCCTCTTTCGTCCTCTTCATTAAAGGCACATTCCACTGCATTAGCCCGCTGTCCTTCTGTCCTTCACCTGCCGCCATTCATTTCAATTCAGCGCTCGTTAAAGGCATCATGGTCTGGGAATGGAGAGCAGTGGGAGCGGGCCGAGCGCAGCCCCTCATTTAATTATACAGTTCATTAGAAAGCGGCCCGCCTCCCCTCCCAGGTCTGAGACAGGCCATGGGAATAGCTGGTGGCTAATGTGCAGTTTAAACGGGCTGAATATGGAGATTGGGTGGAGTTATGGATTACCGTTAGCCGTTAGCCTGCCCTTCACCCACCTCATTGGCTTTTATGTCTGCTGTGTAGCCTTTTGATACAGTATCACTCAAGTTGGAGTGTGCTCTTTCAGCCAGCATGTTTGTTTGATATTGTTCACGAGCTGTGAAATTGAATTTCCACACTCGGGCTGATATTGAAAATAATTTCATATCCTGTGCAATATTCTTGCTTGGCTTCACCTTGTGCTGTGTTTAAGACCTCCATTTTTACTTAATGTCTTCTTCCTTTTCGCTGAGTCGATGTTAATTTACAACATATTTACCCTAAAAAGCAGCGATGGCTTCCCGGCTGCCTCTCTCTTTGCCCACACACACACCACAGCATACTGTCGCCATGGCAACCGTGGTCGCCGCTCCTGGCACAGCAGCCCTTTGCAGAGCTGATGACATCGTCGTGGCAACAATGAAAGGTTCATGTATCCCATTATTGGGGGAAAAAGCTGGATTTCTTTTTTCGATTTTTGGGCAGGGTCACTGAGCCCCTGGAACATCACATCCTGTACAATCCTTATCAAATAAAAACTCCCTTTGTTCGCTGCAGAGACGCTACTACCCCGTCACATATAGTGGAACGTGGTGAGCTCTTGCATAAATAAAAACCTGCCTTCAGTATGCCATACCCAACATTTATATTCCTGCATCTGTAACCTCTTAAGTCTTATTTATACTCACAAGCTACGAGCATGAACACAAGTGCCTATTCTCATCATCAAAGAATTCTCCGCCATGCCAGGTTGCATACAAAGAAAATATTCTGTAAAGAAGCAAGAAGTCAACAAATGTTACTTGAAATAAACCATAGACCAAACGTGCAACAACTGAGTTCTGTGGAGGAATCACCTGTCCAATTTAAGAGAAAGACTTTTGAAACAACTTGTTTTTATAATGAAGCAAAGACAACAATTGGATTGGGTTGCAATATATAACTCAATTGAAAATACATGATGATGTGTCTGATGCTTGCACTCCATCACCCTGCATTTACCAGGTTGCACATTCTTGCCAGCATTCCAAACTTTCCAAATATTCTCCTTAAATATCTCCCTGGACCCTCTCAGCTTTCCCATTCCCCGGGGAGAAACATCTCAAGAAGTTCTGCCGTGCCGGTGATGCTAACCCAGTGCTAGCAGTGCGGTTCACTGGGTTTGTGCTGTGGCCGGCAACAGCTGAAGTCCGTGACCCCTGGACCCCATCCATCAGGCTTTCAGCACCGGCCTGGCCTCTGACACACACAAAACTGCAGCCAAGCAAAGGAAGCACGCAACAGGGAAATGCACCACTGCGAGGCAGACACTGGAACCATATGAAATTATATGTATGCACTTTGTCCAACACTTGGCATGCATACAGCACAAATCGGCATGCAAGTTAACACAGTGCGGTTGAGCATGTGATATGTATTTAAAAATGTGTGTGTGTGTGTGTGTGTGTGTGTGTGTGTGTGTGTGTGTGTGTGTGTGTGTGTGTGTGTGTGTGTGTGTGTGTGTGTGTGTGTGTGTGTGTGTGTGTGTGTGTGTGTGTGTGTGTGTGTGTGTGTGTGTGTGTGTGTGTGTGTGTGTGTGTGTGTGTGTGTGTCAGAGGCTCAGCTGACCGCCTGGCAGTGACTGTGAAATTGGCGCCCTTCTCCTACAGATGCCAGGTGTTTTGCTTGGCAGCCAGGGGTGCGGGGGTGAGCTTGTGTCAGGGGTGTTGGGTTGCTGTGAACTGCAGGGAAAAGTTGGGCTAATATGTCGTGTGTCCCTGTTAGCGACTGCTTAGTTTCCGTATGAGCTTAAAAAAGCGAGTGATATACTGTCTTCTGTAAAAAAACACACACAACCTGGAGTACAGTGAATCCTCTTTAACATTATGACAGTGCTGTAGGGTCTCTGTTTGTCCTGATGGGTCAAAGGTTAACCTTTTTTTGTAGTTTTTGACCTCACACTGTTTGGGCCGAGGTTGTTAACAAGGTGACGTTTGGTCCTTAAAGGACCAGTTCAACATCTTAAAACTATTTAGTTGTAAGAAAGCACTGAAACTAGACAGTTAAGCTTAGCTTAGCACAAAGACTGGCATCAGTAGGGAACAGCTAGCCTGGCTCTGTTTAAAGGGTTCAATATCAGTCTATAAGCACCTGTAAAGCTCTTTTATTAACTTATATCATCTTGTTTTAGGCTAACCTTCTCTAGCTCCTCTCTGCAAAGAAGCAGATAAGCATATCTCCCAAAATGTGATACTCCAGTGTTATTATGAATAGATTTAACTTCTATAAAGTCGGGGCTGTTTGAAATTAACAAGAGATTTATAGTCTCGATTATTATCCCACAATGTAACTTGATAGCATCTTTAGTGAATAATAAGAGAGAGACACTACCAATCATTTTTGCAATAAATGCTGCACAATGTTTTTTATGGAAAACATATGTTGAGCGGAAACATTCCTCCACCAAATGCAAATCCCAATTTCATGCAATGGCCTCTATTTTTTGTTCCAAGTGGAGTTTCATTTCTCAAATCACATCCATGCGTCCTTGCAGCTGCAACAAACAGGCAGGTCATTTGATTTCCGGCCTCATTTTCATTTTGCAGAGATGGTCATTCCGACGTGGATTAGATAAGGGTGAAGACAAAGTGGAGCCTCATTGGAAAGTCTCTGTCGCAGCCAGCAGTGTAACCCATCCACGCATTCCTTCCACAGAATGCCAAGCAGCCCGCTGAAAATGAGCTGCGGACCCGACTCCATTAGATCTCCGCTCTGTCTCTGGGCTTTCTATCTTTCAAAACACGCACACCTCGCACCGTAGCTGGGAGCTACACACACACACACACACACACACACACACACACACACACACACACACACACACACACACACACACACACACACACACACACACACTCGCCTGCCACTAGCTTCATTAGAGCTAAGAAATGTCCTGCTCGTTAAGGCGAGGCAATTAGTGGCTAATTGAGAAGCTCGCTGCAGTGAAGACAAACTTGCTTCCTCCTCTTATCACCTTCCTCCCCACAAGTGTGTGACCAGTCTGGGCATCACCTCCAGCTCATTGCTTTCACTACAGAGCTGCCGCCTGAGGGAAATAAGCAGCAAAACAGAGGGACAAGTCTTTCATTTTGATGCAAGACTCTTCTTATTGCAGGAAAGAGTTTCCCTTGGATGAGCGAAAACACGATTTGCCCTTTTCCCAGACAGTTTAGAGCTGCCTTTGCAGAGTCGTGTCATGTGATGCAAAGAGAAAAGCATAATGGGGACTTTCAAAAAGTCATTTCTTTGTGCTTTCCCCTTCATTATGCCTCCTTTGCAGACACTACACACTTCCTCACAAAAACAAGTTACCAACTGCCTGCCCTTCTCACTCCGCAGCTTGACTTTCCATCTCTCCGTCTCTCTGTTTCTCTCCGACACACTCCTCCGTCTCCTCTTTCCATTCTCTCACTCCTCTCCCCCAATTCCTAGCAGTCCATAGATAAGCTCTGTGATAGGGAGGAAATGAGACACACACACACACACACACACATACACACACACACACACACACACACACACACACACACACACAGCCTGCCAATCTCTTTTAAAAGCTAAAAACTCTACAGATAAGATTAACAAGCAAAGAAATAATTTGTAGCACCAAGGCTCCTGACTTGGTGCTACAAATTATTACCCCTAATGCACTTCTTTGACCTCCCTGATTTATATGCACATTCCCTGGCAAGGCCTCGCACTCAGTGTACCGTCGCCTTGAGTGATACACAATCTTTCCTCAACAAACATAGATACAAATGAGTTCAGTAAATAAACTCCACACACACACACACACACACACACACACACACACACACACACAGCCTTGTTCTCCTTGTACCCGCTCACATCATGGATTTCCCCTGTAAACACCAGAGATATTTGACCTGCCGTTCTGACTAGAGAGTGTTTTTATAACGCGCCTTATCTCAGCCCACCCCACTTCACAGGAGAAGGACAGACGGGCGGGGGGGGGGGGGGGGGGGGGTTAGCCGGGATTCCCTGTGTGTTTTCCTTCATTCCTAGCAAGGACACACACATATGTGCATGCACAGAGCATTTTATAATGCCTTAAAGCAGAATAGAGTCCCCGTTGTTTGCACCAGATTGTGTGTGGGCAGTCCTACACATAGAGGTGACACACACACATGTATGGAGAACGCTTGGGGGGGGGGGGGGGGTGAAGGCCTGTGGGTGTCCAGGTCACATCCTATTCCTCCTCTTGAGTGGAGCAAAGTGAGCAACAGCCCTATAGAAGTCCTCTTATATATATGTGTGTGTGTGTGTGTGTGTGTGTGTGTGTGTGTGTGTGTGTGTGTGTGTGTGTGTGTGTGTGTGTGTGTGTGTGTGTGTGTGTGTGTGTGTGTGTGTGTGTGTGTGTGTGTGTGTGTGTGTGTGTGTGTGTGTGTGTGTGTGTGTGTGTGTGTGTGTGTGTGTGTGTGTGTGTGTGTGTGTTCATACAGTACCAGGAGATGTGTGAATCAGTTAAGCAGAATTGACAGTAGGAGAAGTGTGTTGTACGTTACGTAGTTCTATATGGCTTCATTCTTTATACAAACTTTTATTCGGTGTGTTTTGTTGGTCCTGTTCCAGTTTCTAATGCTCTCTGACTTTAGATTTATGCGTTCACTCTGCTGGCTTCAGGGCTCATATTGCACTGAACCGGTCACACACACGCTGCAGGAGGAGAGCAAACATGGAGGCCAGAGAAGGCAGCGTTTATGTTTTCATTTGCAAGTTGATTTGCAGTGGAGGTCAGATATTCGTGAGCAGATGTAAATGGGGAGAGAGAGAGAGAGACATTTGTAGTTACTGCATTCAGTGGAGTGATGGTTTGGAGCCAGGAGGGGTTGAAGTCTTATTTTTGGACGAATTGTGATGCGATATACATATGTATGGAAAACCTTTTAAAATATCTCAAACTAATATCAGTGTCCGTACACTCGGCACAAGCAGGCCTACAGACTGAAGCAGCTGTTAGGGTCCCTCTGATGACACTTCCTCTCACTTCCTCTCTGCTCCATGCTGCTGCTTCATAATATCTCAGACGAGCCTCTCGCCAAACAAAACATTGATATTGGATGAGTCTGCAAAACCCCAGTTTGGGTCCAGTGGTAATGTCATTGAGCAGTGAGAATTGGCCTTTTTCGGAAACAGAGGAAGAATAGGATTTATTTTCATTATATTTCTCAGTGTGTTTTTATTACTGTGCATGTTACTGATATCTAGCAGAATATATTTAATGATGTTTGCTCTTCTTCAATTTGTATTCTTTTTGTTCTAGGAATGCTTTTCTGTTTGTTTCGTACTATTTCCAGTGCTACCATTGAACGCACCTTTTTTCGGGTTTGATCATTTTGATTAATCTACTACTGGCAGGTAAGCTAATGCTAAGTGTGTACTTTATTTTAAATAATAATGTGTGCATATTTGACTGGTGACGATGCCCAGCCTGAACATCATCCTCCCCCTCCTCCTCTTCCTCTCGTTGAGCGGTGTGAGGAGGTTAAGCCATGGGTTTAGTGTCCGGGCGGTCGTAATACTCTACCTCGTAGCCTGTAATTGACTCGTCGGTGTGTGTGTCTCTTAAACTGGGCTCACCTGCTCCATGCATGTCGGGGGTCTCTTGACTGACAAGCTGCTTTAATGCCCTGCTCTGCAATGTAGTGTGCACATGTGCAGGGTTTCTTCTACTCTCACACTTTGTTTATTATCAGTCTGACTGTCTACTATTTCAATTTGATGCTACTTTGTTCTTCTACTCCACGACAGTTCAGAGGTCAATCGTGTACTTTTCACTCCACTACATTTATTTAGTAACTTTTACTTCTGTTTGGTGCTAATACCTTTGTACTTTTACTTGAGTAACATTTTGAATGCAGGATTTTACTTGTTACAGAGTACTTCTACACTCTGGTACTTCTTTAGCTTAAGTACATAAGGTCTGAGTACTTCCCCCCACCCCACCCCAACCCCCCCTTTTTCTATTTCCATCCTCCTTCAGGTCTACCTCTTGGATCCTCATGGAGTGAGTCCACCCTGCAGGGACCAGCTGGGGGTCTCAGTTACTCTGGAAAGTTTGCTGCTCATGCCACAGGCATGCCTTTCTGCCTTTGGCTCGGTTTCAGCTGTCTACTCCTGTAAGAGTACACACACACACACACACACACACACACACACACACACACACACACACACACACACACACACGCGGACTACATGTCAGCCTCTCTAGTGGCTGGACCCCAGTACAGGAGCATTATCTTTTTTAAGGCCACTAACTCTGCGGATTAAATCAAGATTTATCCTCATAATGGCTAGTCTAGCACAACAGCCTGCTTCAATTAAGGTCTGACATATCACACTCACACACACACACACACACACACACACACACACACACACACACACACACACACACACACACACACGCACACACTCCCGTCAGAATAAAGTGATCTCACTCACTCCCAGATGTGATCACACACACACAGGAAAAATGGTGCCCGCAATTTTGGAAATCTCCTTGAATTTAATTGTATTTTTACAGGTTTTCCATCCAGAGTGACATTTACATCATATGGAAAAATGTGCGTCTGTTCATATAAAATGAGTGCTGGCAGGAGAGTAAAGCAGATTACAGATCATTACTAGCATCGTGAGACATATTAACACCTATTATTTTAAAGAGATGTCCAACTCCTGAGCTGGTTAGATATGAACACCTCTTTCCTCTCTTTCACAAAAACACAGAGCGTGTTTGAAAGCTTCTCCAGAGTGCAGATCTGAAATTTCCTTTCAGTGTTAATGAGGAAAAAAATGAGCTTTATGTAATAAGCCTGCTCAGTTACATTCAGAGACTATGAAACGGATTTAGTAGGGAACGTCCTAAAATTCCTAAAAGCACTCACTTCTTTAATTACAAACATTGTTAGCGTCCTCAAATTCTGTCACACTTACAAATAATGTAAACCCCACTTCCCATACACACACATCTTCCTATAATGAAGGAGTCGGGGCCATTTGCTATTCTGAGCTTCTGTTTTTATTTGTTTATATCATGGCAGCAGCTCGGTGGAGTACTTAGAGTTGGGAATGTTTGAATAATGAGGCGAGCCTGTAAATAATGAAACAAAGGATGTTGTGCATCAATTAAGATCCATTTACTGCCTCGCATCCATCTCATCTCCATGTGTGTGTTTTCGGGCGTGCTTTCGTGCATTTTTGTTGTTGTTGCAAATACGTCCCCGCGCGCTACACTCGTCCGTCTGAAAACACATTAATCAAATCGTGAAACATCACGCTCTGCTCTGATATGAAAATGAGCCGTCCGGAACCACATTGAGGACATTGTCACCGTAATTGTTGTTTGACAGCTTCGCATGCACACACACATATAATCTTTAATTGCCTCCAAAATGTTTATGTCAAGATGCCGTTGCTAAGATAATGGCGGGGGGCTGCCTGGCCCACACTAATGGCTTCTCCGTATTTAGTGCTTCACATCAGCAGAGAAATCGGCCGGCCCACCAGATATTTAGTGGTGAGCAAACGCAGCTATTGTTGGGGTAATATTGTTCTGCTGGATGCTGGCCAATTCATTAAAAATCATATCGCACCAGAAGGAAATCTAGAGCACAGTGAGGCATAGCGGGTGGATTTTTAATAAATATAGCTAATGTGACGCCTTCAATACCCTGCTCTGTTTACATGCCGGAGTTTTATTCTCCATGTTGCCTTAGCACCAAAGTGTTTGGTACCGTGCATCCATTTTCCCATTAAGCTATAGGCCTACTAGGCCTACTATCAAATCCAGGCTTCTTTTTACGATCATATCAAAGATGGTGATGATGAAAAATTAAACGGTGATATTTCTTATTCATGAAGTGGGCGATGGTAAAGCAGATTAATAATTATAATAATTTCAATAATAATGCTTAAAAATGATAATTATTGCAGATTATAGATTATAAATAAATCATTTAGGGACAAGTGGGTGGGATTACATAAATTATACTTCTTCTCACTCCTTTTCGAACACTATATGTGGCACTGTTTATGTCGCTAATGTTGTTGTTTTGACTTCTCTATGCACTGCAACATTTGTTTTGTAATTATTTATTTTACTTGTTCGAAATAAATGTATTAATCAATCAATGGTAGAAAATGAACATGTCCTGGATGTGTAAACACTTAAGATAGATGGAAAGCCACACCCAACAGTGGTGTCACCTTGTGCTAGCAAACCCTGGAGTACTTTGGAGTTATTCCATATTTTGCACAAATGTAAGGGTGAGGCCTCAATGCTATGTGCTCAGTTTGTCTGCATTTCTTATTCACCAAACAGGAAGCATGGAGCTGACATGCAGGGGTCAGTGGGGAGAACACCCGAAGAACATCAACACCGTCCCTGTCAGAAGCATCAGCTCACAGGTACAGTGTGTTCCTTTGTTTATGCACAATCCCCCTATTTCACACCCCACCTGCACACGAGCCAGATTTCCCAGTATTCTTTTTTTTGCACATCTTGAAGTGTCACATCAGAAAACCTGACCCCATAGAAAGATTTGTATTCTCGCTCCAGCCTGATTTGCTTTTGTCAGCGAACAGACAACATGAATGATGAGCTGTTTTGGCTGTGATCCCGGATATTCTCACAACAGTCTCCAGACAACATGAAATACAATACGGCAACTTGAAACATGAAGAGCAATTCAACCACTCTGCCTTGATCCATTTTTCTCTGTAGCTTTCTTTTGTTTCATCTGACTCGGTTAAGTCTTCTTATTGGACAGCTAGCCACGCATCACTACAATCAACCGGGACACCTACCATACATTTTGCTTAAGATATTTTATACTCTCCAATAAAGTTGATGGAAATGCACTTAATTTTAAAAGTAAAGTTCGGAAATTCCTCTTAAAAACCTTTTACAAATTGATGGAGATGTAGCTGCACTTCCTCACTCACACTTGCCAACTCTCTCCCAGTCTCTCCATCACACACAGTCAATAGTGATGACCTTGCTATCGTTTACAGCAGCTGCCAGTGCATTGTGTCAACTCTGTTTCCCTCCCCATCACCAGCACTCACACACTCATGCAAAACACTGCAAATGGCGTGCCAGTTTTAGCCAACCGCTGGCTAATTATCAGGGTGCTGAAGCTCTCATGAAAAGCCCATTGTGACCGCGTGGAAGTCCCTTCACCAAACCTCAGAGAGATTGACATTTGCTAAGTCGGAAACTTGCGCTGGGATTTTCTATCACAGAAAAGACGGGCACAATGCGGGATAGGAGGCTGTAGACTGCGATACATTCGTCTCTCGCATATCTGGGTTGCAGAATAACAAGTGAATGATTTATGAACTGGAGCACTTTCCCACAGCGGCAGAGGATCTGAAGTGAAATGACAACAGGCAGATTGTTGTATTTACTCAGCAGGAATTTGGAGAGTAAACTGAAACCGGCCTGTTGTAATGACAGGTTCGCCGTGATCATTTATTTATTCATAGCATGGATATTAAAAAAAACGTTGTAATCAAGTTCAGTTACTAAGTGCAATAATTATGCAAGGACTTGTCTGACACAGCAGCAAAAAACTTGGCAGCGAGTTTAACAATGCACTCCAATGTTCTAGATGCATCTGGGATTAAATCACAGCTCCAAACTTTGTATGTTAAACAATTGGAAAGTTGTTGCAACAAAGCAACGACTATCTGGTTCAGCTGTCTTTTACCAGGGCAGCATATCACCACACATCACCTGTTGTATGATTGGCTAGCATTGACACTTATATTTATTCGGACCCTTTTTTTAATAGTTTGACATGTATTTATTTTTCACATTCAACACCAACCAGAGGATTCTTTCCCTCACATGTTGGATGCATGTTGGATGTCGCCTGTCAGTAACATACTGTAAGACACTATTAGACAAAACGTCCCACAGGTCTCTATGCTTGGTCCTCTTCTATTTGAAATGTATGTGCATCCATTTGACCAAATAAAATCACCTAAATTGATTATTAAGGACTGGCATGTTGTCATTATGCTCCATATAGTTTAAACCAACTTCTAAATGACATGACTTCCATTAAATACTATTTTCCATTCCCTTTTAAATGGGTCACTTAAAGATCCATCTAGTCCGTGACCCGATTCTACTTATTTCACCATTTTTGTCATTTTAATTTCTTGTTTATTATATTTTAAATGTCTTATCGTCTCATGTCGGATTTTTTAATTAATGCCTTGTACGCTTTATAAAAAGCACTTGGAATTGCCTTTGTGTTTGACACGTCCTTTATAAATAAACCTGCTTTGCCTTGCCTATAAATACATGTTCATTATGCACCTGTCTATCACAGATTAGTGGCTCAGCATATAGCCTTCTTAATACCCAGTGTCTGGTGGCTATTTCCATTGGAAGCCTTTCAGCAAGTGATGCATTTAATGTTAAATACAAGACCTGGGATGTTGGCATGGGCGAAGCTGGAAAGACGGAGGAAGCTGAGCTCAATCTACAAAAACTCTATTGACTGATGGGTGATCTCTGGGAAAACGATTTATAAGTAAAGAAAAAACTGCATGTCAAAGATTAATCCTAATGGAGACACGTTCCAAGACACAGTCTGGCCAATTGACTCAACACATCCATCATTCTGTTACTGTGTGGGTTTTAGCAGCATGGCACCCAGCCTGCTTCCAGTTTTGAAGTTTCACTTGCTCGAATTGAAAGCATATTGACCCAGAGCAGGGCGTGAGACGCTGCAGCACGGCGGCCCTTATTAATAATGAGCATGACACGCAAGGTGCTGGCTTGGACGTTTCGACAAACTGGTTTGTGACCCCCGAAAAACAATTAGAGGCTATTGTTTTGACCTTTCCGCTGGAAAACACCCTGGAACCTGGGATGGAAAATAATGAGTCTGGCTGCAGTCATTACCTGGAGGACTTTTGGCTGTGTGTGTGTGTGTATTGCTGTCAGAGAGCAATTGGATTACAAAAACCCCCAATATGGTTCACATTTTGTACGTTTTGTGTGGGTGTCAAAATGTTAAATTCACAGCCTGCACAGTATTGCTAGAGACAGACTTTTTCTAAGTTTACCTTATGTGTGTTTTTGGTGTTTCGATGCCAGAGACTACTTTCCTCTTCACAAATTTGAATCAGGGCTGAGTATATATCCACACTTTACTGCATGTTAAGTTTTCTCCTTGGCACATGTCAGCGAGACTGGCAGGAAGAAGCTCGCATTCATCTGTGTTGCTGTGTGAAGACTTGGGATGGAAATTTATTCTCACATGTGGACATCCAAGCTCCTCTGTTCCTGGCTCTCGTCCCTTTTCGGCCACTTTCCATCATCCAAAAATCAGTTTGACGTGTGCGTGAAGATACGGGAGAAAGATTGACAGCTATCTCTCTCACACACACTCTCACATGTGTGTCTCCTGGTTGCATGTTTACTGTGTGTTTGCAATCCACAGAGAAGGCTCGTAGCGCTTTGTTGTGTCTCTATGGTCCCCTCCCTCATTTGCCTTTGACAACACTGATAATCCCCCAACAAGATCCCCCATTCAAACCTTCCCCAAACACACACAAGCACACAAACACACACACACACACACACACACACACACACACACACACACACACACACACACACACACACACACACACACACACACACACACACACACACACACACACACACATCTACACAGTGACAAACACTTCCAGATGCTCACAAGCACTATAACACACAAACCGTGCACACACAAATATAATCATACACAGACACACACATACACTAGGTGCCAACCATTGCCATGGCAACTCCAATCAGCAAAGGCTCCCTTTCCCCCATTACGGCGGAGATATGACAGTTTCCCTCTCCTTCTTCCTGCCCTCCTTGCATTATGATTTTCCACTTTCCTCTATCTTCCTTCTTCTTTTCCCCCCCATGTCTTTTTCTTCATTTCTTATCTGCCACCTTCCTTTTTTTTTCCTTATTCCTGGTCCCTTCTCGTTCACACACAGTGACACAAATCTCCGGCATGAACAATATAACAATATATATTCACTTCTGCTTTCTTTTCTGTGGAAAGGTCAGCATGATGGTACTTGCCTGGGAAGAGCTTCATGGTGGCAGGGCGAATATCAGTTCAAATCAAATATCGGTGAGTGAAAGAGACTTTTTTTCCCCACTGACCTGATCCCAATTTACATACTTAACCAATCCTCTAATCCACTTCAATCCATCTTAATTTATTCCCATGTTTTTATCAAATTTGATCCATTTATTTTTCATACCAGTGTGAAGGTCAGGGTGGTGGGCATGAAACCGTCTGGCTGTCAGGCAGGAGTTTGTGTTTTTGTTACAAATATTATTCACTTGTATTATTAAGCATCCTGGACACAATCTTTTTTTCCCCAATGTCAGCGTTTGAAGGAGAAGTGGAAACAGTAGCGGTGTTGATTCAGGCTCGGGGAAAATGTATTTCATTCCTTTGATGTCCCTCGGTCCACTGGCTCAGGAGGTCCCATCCCATTGCCTCCCAGCATGCACCTGCAGTGGGTTATTCTTCTGAAGCACAGACAATCGAGGGGAAAATATGACCAGCATCGGGTTTCCTTCTCTGGATGATGAAGCTCCCTGTTGGACGTCTCACGAGTCCCTCAGCGTATTCTGAGATTGAATATACATCAGCGAGTTTGGATCCTGTCTGCCGCCTGTGTTTGTTGGGCTGTTCAGCCGAATGATTGACAACTTACTCGTTTTTTATTGAGAGCTGTTCGCTTGTTGGCGGGTGACTTGGGGGCAAGTTTGACATAGTTTGATAAAATGCAGGAGATGGATGCGCACCGGGGAAATGGTACTTAATGGGTGGAGCGAGTGACATTCGGATGTTTACCATACATCAATCAAAATGACTGTCACATTGTTTTGCAAGCATGAAAGTAAAATGGCAAAATAGAGCAGGTATGGATTATTCTCCGTGGTTCCACTCTTAAATAAAAGTTTTTAATGACTTACTGCATTGAGACAAGGTCCTCCTTCACTGCAGCCACTTGACTCCCCCCTCCTCCCCCCTCCTTCCCCCTTTTCACAGGCTGTCCCCTCCTCCTTGGCTGATGAAAAGGACCATTGAGGGGCCATTCACATCAAAGACCCCCTTAGACACTTAATGGTGCCATTGTTGTTTCCTCTTCACATGAGACAGAGGGGAGGGCGGGGAAGGTGAAGGAAAGGGAAAGTACGATGTTTTGTTATTTCACAAAGCTGCCCCCCCCCCCCCTTCACACACTGCATGACAAAAGAGTTAATAAAGTCTAGTAGTGACTCTTAGATATTCAACTAATTAAGTGATACATCATCCTGTTGCTGCGGTCCTGAATCCTGGATCCTGAATCCTGTGTCCTGGATCATTAGTCCTGAGTCCTGGATCCTGCATCCTGAGTCCTGGATCCTGTTTCCTGGATCCTGAATCCTGAGTCCTGGATCCTGTTTCCTGGATCCTGAATCCTGAGTCCTGGATCCTGTTTCCTGGATCCTGAATCCTGAGTCCTGGATCCTGAATCCTGAGTCCTGGATCCTGGATCCTGCATCCTGAATCCTGGATCCTGAGTACTGGATCCTTTATCCTGAGTCCTGATCTGAGTCCTGGATCCTGTGTCCTGGATCCTGAATCATGCGTCCTGGATCCTGCATCCTGAGTACTGGATCCTTAGTCCTGAGTCCTGGATCCTTAGTCCTGAGTCCTGGATCCACTATCCTGAGCACTGGATTGAGTCCTGGACTTCGAGTCGTGGCTGAACCTGACTCCGTGGTCCTGCCTGACTCTCATCATACTACTTCCCTGATGGCTCCCACAGGATTGTTGACATCCTCGTGGATTCATCTTCTTATTATAGACACATGCATTTCCAAACATTTGGTCTACCTATGTTGTAAAATGTATTATCTCTTTGATTTACACACGGCATCTATTGCACGTCTGTCCGTCCTGGGAGAGGGATCCCTCCTCTGTTGCTCTCCCTGAGGTTTCTCCCATGCTCCCCTTTAAACTGTGGGGTTTCTCTGGAAGTGTTTCCTTGTACGATGTGAGGGTCTAAGGACAGAGGGTCTAAGGACAGAGGGTCTAAGGACAGAGGGTGTCGTGTTGTCATACTGATATTCTGTACAAACTGTGAAGACCACTGAGACAAATGTAATACTGTGATATTGGGCTATATAAATAAACATTGATTGATTGATATCTTCTCTTTCCACGTCAACTTCTTTAAAGGACTTTCTCCACATAAGCCACATTATCTTCTTCAAACATGGCCGCTGGGTTAGCAGCTACTCAACCACATCTGACTCAACTGGGCCGTCACTAAGGAACCACACGCTGTTCACTTCCAGATGGTGCACACACACACACACACACACACACACATACACACACACACACACACACACACACACACACACACACACACACACACACACACACACACACACACACACACACACACACACACACACACACACACACACATAGGGTAAACCCAGCCAAACCAACAGTGTTTCTTCGTGCCAACAACTCTGGTGCAGAATTGATCTCAAGAGCATCAGAATATAACACCGTCACATATCCAACTCCTCTCTAGGGATTTGCTGTAGATATTTAGCAGCTTTTTACTAATGACAATGTTAATTTGTGACTGACGTTGGAGCATCACAGCAGTCAGACAGGAAGTGTTCAGGGAAAATGCATGATTTACAGCTTTTTATAAGGAAAACTCTTGAGATTAAAGCCATTTTGAACCTCTTAAAGTGTCTTGGGTGGAGCTGCATCACAGAGAAAGAAGCCGTTTCCCATCATACCTAAATAAAGTGAGGCTTTTGTCAGTTTCACCAAGAAAAGACCCTTTTTAGAGCAGTAAAAGTGGTACGTTTCTCCCAGCAGAAGTCTCGTCTTCCTTCAGACGTCTGCTTTACAGATCAGCAGAGTGATACTAGGTCAGCCAATCAGTGCAAGCCGCCTGAGGAGACTCAATCATTTACTAATTAATTGATAATTCATTAAGAAATAAATAGTTTTATTTCGTTAGACTCTTAACCTCAGGGTGGATTCCCATTATGTCAATTCTGCACCACAGGAGCTTTTTTTAATGTCTCCCCCATCACATTTCACTTAAAGTTCTCTTTGACATAGATAATAAGCATAATGTGACATTCAACACATTTAAAACCATCAGTTATCAATATCTAAAACAATGTTTGAATAGTCTTGTCATATGCAAGCATTAAATCATACTATTTACTCATGATTCATGTTGGAATGAGAAATAGATGCAGATAATTGATGGGTGTACGTATGGATGTGACTCCATTAGACTGAAATGTGGGATCAATCTACATAAACATAACTGCACGTTTTAATTAATGAATAATGAACGTGCTTAAAACATTTTAGACACTACATTTATGCAGCTGGGGTCGATAATGATATCTATTTTAAAGTTAGATATCCCTGATACATACAGTATAACATTACACATAATGATTCTACTATCCCTTTTTTAGATGGCAGTGATACATCAGTTTAAGAAAGAAAGTTAAGTCCTCCTAATTATAATTTGAATAATATATAAGTATTAAGTATGTAGTATTAAGGCAAGGATTCTGCTAATCTGGATAGCCTCACTTTAGAAGAACTTATTTGGAACTTTCTGCTGGTTCAAGCAAACACTGAAAAGAATGACATACTTGTGTATCGACCCTTTGATGGGATTTGTATTTAAATACAATGTATGGTCACTGAGGGTCCCTTATTGTGAAAACGTTCCCCGAACAAACAAAAACATCCTTCCAGCACTAAATTAATTAAAGTAATGTGCTTCAGACAGAAATAAAAAATACACCAAGCCTATCTAGGTCAATTCTGGCTTGGCAGTGACAGCGGTCACATGTTTCATTCATCAGGGTGGTGAAGCCTCGACAGATTCGCCTCGCTGTAATTAATACCGCATAAAAGATTTAACATGTATCCACATTGAGCATATTAAGCCGTTTTATTTAGTCCGAAGCACCGGGGCAAGTTAGTCTGGAACTTGAACTATCTTATTCTCTCAGTGTCACATTTTTAAAGTTCTA
This sequence comes from Notothenia rossii, assembly GCF_949606895.1. Classification (NCBI taxonomy): domain Eukaryota; kingdom Metazoa; phylum Chordata; class Actinopteri; order Perciformes; family Nototheniidae; genus Notothenia; species Notothenia rossii. The sequence continues at coordinate 6,065,749 of NC_136901.1, forward strand.
TAAATGTCCTTTTGTGGAAGCAGTTCTACATTTTCCCTAAAAGGCCACCTTGAAATGTTTCTCTGCTCCAATAGGCCTCCACTTGTTAAGGACAGTGGAGTGCAGGTGGGCTGATTAATGAAGCTGCTAATTAGAGATGACAGTTACTGCCTACAGAACTTATACTGTGAGAAAACGGTGTCTCCTCTTTTAGACCCTGATCAGCTGCAGCACCAAGGACGACCCCTCGCTCCTTCTGGGACTTTGGTTCGGATTCAACTTTCGAGGCTTTTTACAGTTTGTGACCAGAAAACATCGGAAGCTGTCTCCAACCACAACGAGGAAGGTAGGAGGAATCATTTTTCTGACTGGCTTGTTTTTTGGCTAATACTCCATTTGTGGCTGTGGCTAAATTCAGCCCACTGTTTGCTAATGAGACAAAGCTATTTAAATACAGAGGGGCCCGGCTGCTGATAGCATTGTAAGGGAGTGTTACCCTGATAAAACAGCTATGCAATGATTTTGTGAATGAAGTTGAACTTTTGAGCTGCAGGATGACCTCTCCCCCTCCCCTGATAAACGTGTTTGTTGTGTTTGCCCCCTCAGCCATACATCATCATCTGTCTTTACCTCGTCTCGCTTGGCTTCACCTGAGGTCAGGGCGTGTTTGATAACGCCTCGCAATCTCCCCTTATCGCTATCTAAATTACAACCAGCATGGGCCACCTTTCCAGAAAGCTGGCAGAGTGAATACCAAACATACCCCTGTCCCCCCCCGTCCCCCCGTCCCCCCAAAGCAGGGCTGAAGCTCGGCCCCAGTTGATAAACACTGACAGTTGAGGCGAGGTATTTCCCTGACCTGACTGACGGTTATTGACTCGGCGATATGGTGATTTGTTTCTGCGCTGCGGCACAATTGATTAGCCATAAGGAAACTCAGGAGACGTTATTGGATTACCATTCAGAAAGATTGAGTGTCAGTCTCCATCGGATCCCATATCTCATCCATCTCTCTCTCTCTCTCCGTCTTTCCCTCTTCAGAATATATTAGTCATTTTCAATAATAGCAGGCTGTTACGGTCCCCTGTCCTCCATTTGATATTCTACATCCATGGCTAAATAAGGATGGATCCGGAGCTTGTCTTGTTTACCTGTCGCCTGCTCTTCCTGTCTGTCTGTGTCTTAGAGGTTTCTCTCCCTCTGCACTCCAATGATTTCAGATTAGTTACACTATTACTATGTCTGGGCTTTTAAAATAGTTTGTATAGAGTCTTCTGTAGCTTCAGAGGCTGATTTCTAAAGTCTTTGTTTTTACGATGACCTTAAACCCACATCAAACAGGTCACGTGCCAAGATGGAATAATTTGCAGATACATTTGGATTGGATGTGATGTATTGATTGATTCCAAATTGGGTTTTGTTACAGCAGCATGTTAACAAGGCGTTGCACATGAGTTTCAAATGAAACAAGACCCCGAAAACATGAGCGTTTTGACACCATATGAAACAACTCCAAATCGGCTCTACCAAAGTTACTCAAGTTTTCAAAGTGGCCCGACAGGAATGAAAAAAAGTCTATACAGTAATGCATATTTACTGTAGGATATTCCCGTTGGAGGACATGAAATTCATCCATTTTGCTAAGTGTAAACTGAAATGGAACAAGTTGGTAGCCAATAAAAATGAGGTACTTTCCGACAGTGTAGAAGAAGATGATTTCCCCCTGCTGAAAGCTCCAGTCTTTTTAAAGTGCCTCTGTATCTCTCTTTTGGCTCCATTGCCCACTCCATCTCATCTCAAGGAGACGAAGATACGGTCTATTTTGCATCCACTGGTGCATATCAAGGTCAATCAGTGGCAAAGGGGTGCACAATGAAGCAAATGTCATTAAAGCTGTGTGTGTGTGTGTGTGTGTGTGTGTGTGTGTGTGTGTGTGTGTGTGTGTGTGTGTGTGTGTGTGTGTGTGTGTGTGTGTGTGTGTGTGTGTGTGTGTGTGTGTGTGTGTGTGTGTGTGTGTGTGTGTGTGTGTGTGTGTGTGTGTGTGTGTGTGTGTGTGAGGTGACACGGGGCATTCACTTACATGGCTGACACAGATGTTACCTTTGTGGTCAGAAGGCTGTAAGTCAATTAGGTTTTGCTAATGGGGCCGAGTGCTTAGCTGTCCCCAACACACACACGTACACGTACACACACACACACAAACACACACACACACACACACACACACACACACACACACACACACACACGCACACGGTATTATTGATAAGATTACCATGGTAATGTGAATGCACCCGGGTTAAACCACATTAAAGGAGCCGCCTTTCTGAAAGATCCTCGCTTTTTAAAAATGCTCCACCATCTCATCCTAAGTGCCCTCCTCTGCGTCTTTCTGTTAATGTGACTCTTCCTCTTCTGTGCTCCCCTCACTCCCTCTTCTTCAAACTCTTCCTCCCGCAGCAGATGCACAGCAAATCTCCTCTTTACATCTCAAACTTCCTCGGCCCATCTGTCTCCCCATTTCTCTCCATATATTTAATTTGTCGCATGATTCTCCTCGGAAACACAAAGAAATGTTTAGAATGTCTCTCTTCCCTTCTCTTCCCATCCCACACTGCTTTATCATGTTTTGACAGATGCCATTATACAACCAAAAGCAACAATATAAGGACCCCACTTATATTTCCTGTGTAGCCAAGCCCTGATATATCTCATCTGTCTGCACTGTTGCAGTGGCTGACATTATAATATCTAACACAGAAACTGTAGATCCATTTTTTTCAATTCCATCCACCTTCATAGAATAGAATATCTTTATTTTCATCACACATCAGTGTAACGAAATTCAGTTGGCATCTCTCACTGCAGTACATAAATAAGAACACATCCATAAAAGCAGTGATAAACAGATAATAGCAATAATCAGGGTCATCACTTTAAATGCACTTTACCAGAATGTTAAAATACATTTTTAAAGATTATTTCATAAAGAAAAGCAACAATGTTTAAATATAAATAGTTACTAAAAATAAGTTTGATACTTAATAAATATACAAATAAATAACATATGGTATTTTAGGCTGCAGTCTTTGATGGGATGTTTGTATGTGTGCATGTTCAAAGTTATAGTGAGTGTTGTGGTTGGAGGCCACAGCTTTGGGAAAGAAGCTGTTCAGGGTGCTTCATGCACCGTAATACAATAAAGAACCAATTGTGTATTAATCCGCTGCAACAAATAGTCCCTAAGAGATGCATCATCTACTCCTGTATGCTAACAATTACCGGCTGTGTTAAGAGGTATTCTTTTAATATTTTTTAAAGTATGCAGTTGTGACTTGTTTTTAAATATTTGCAGTGTTAGGTAGGGAATACAAAATGAGAGATACTCGAAGTGTTTGGGTTCTTCCCCTACTTGGAAATATGTTGACAATAAGGGAAAGAGATTAATCCCAGTATAATCCTTTAAAATAATCATGCAGAAAATATCTACTGTACATTTATTGTATGCAGATTATAAATAGGCATGTTTATATAAAGATAACCCCCCTCCCCCCCCCCCCCCCCCCCCCCATGATGTAATATGACAGCGTGTCTTTGGTCACACTTACAGCATGCATACATAATGTTAAGTGCCTGACTTCATACGATAAAGACACCATTCTTCTTATTCTCGTAGCAGAGGCAGACACAACTGTAGCTCCTAGCCATGCAACACTTTTATCTCTCCCCCCCCCCCCAAACAAAAGTCTCTCTCTCATTAGCATGCACCCGTCCTCCAGTGTTTTCGCTCCCCGGTTTGTCGAGCGCAGATCTTTCCTTTAGAGGCCGAGCGATAAAGGCCCTGCAGAGTAAACAAGCCGTGGAGAATGGCCTCTTGTCTTTTTATTATCGCCTCCTAATGCCCCACTCATTCCTGCCGTGATGGAGTGGGGTTGGAACCTCCACGTCAAGAGGGGGGGAGGGGGGGGGGGGGTGGTGTCGAACACACAGGAAAGAGTGCACAGACATACTCCGTTTTTATGCAATGGTGTTTCGATCGCTCATATTGTACAGCTGTCTGGAAAATATGTTTAGTAACCCCCCCCCCCCCCTCTCTTCCTTTCCCTGGGTCTCCAGACTAAAATGAAAGGCTGGGTAGTGGGTTTTTGGAGGGAAAAGGGTGGTGAAGGTCACTTTGATGTGACTATAAAGACACACAGCAGGCCAGTGGAAGGAGATGAAAGGACGGAGCAGAAGTAAAATAGATCCTGGTGGAGCAGCAGAGGAAGAGAGGACTGCTTCCCTCTCCGCAGCACACACAGGATAATGATGCTGTATCATAAACAAGAGGCGGCCGGGGAATAGAGCTGGCGTCTTGCAATTAAAGTGAGCAAACAACATTTTTGAAGCTGACAACAGCTATGGTGGATGCATCGAGCGCAGCCATCTTGCATGTGAAAGCTCATATGTGGCTCGAAAACAGCAATTTAATAAATGAGCACTTCTCCACTGTGATGTATTTACTGAATGATTGATCGATTCTTCATTTGAACTGCCGTCCAAGATGCTCTTCAATGAAGCACAGTCTGTAAAGCTGTCATAAGTGTAGTTAGCCTCCATGTTTGTCTTCATATCTTAATCGTATTAATGTATGCATAATCTCGCGTCAAGTTTGATCATACTTACACCGTGTTCCTGAAGATTGCCTGCAGTCTGGTTTGTCAGCACCTTGGCTCGGTGCAGTTGCCTGCCCCCATTAGGCCCAGCCGTGTACTGCAGGTGAATCGTGTACTCAGAGAAGCTCAGAGGAGTCATTGGGCATGACTTCAGTCTGCAGTCAGTGTGTGTAGTCATCTCTTCTGTCTGACACACACACTGACGGACACCAGCCTGCAGAGCAAAACCCCCATAACCTGTTGGTTCCACGCAGCTCTACTTTAAAGCTAATGTGTATTCTGTAGTGCATCTGAAAGTGTTTTGATGATCGAGCTGTTTTTTGGTATCTAAGGTAGCATATACAGAAGCACCCAGAGGGAGGAGGAGGAGGAGGAGTGGTGAGACAGCAGCCAGACACCAGATGTTTCCATACGATCCAGCCAGCACCGCTCAGGCGAGATTAGTGTACGCAGTACAGTCACTAGAAGTGTGTGTGTGTGTAATTATTCCCCTGGCCAGGGCATGCCCATAGCCTGGGTGGCCCAGCAGGAATTTGACGGGTGGCAGTAAGTCTGGAAATAGATGTGAGAGATGTGTGCCTTCTGCTGAAAACAGGGCGACTCTTCCTCAGGAGGAATTGGTGTTGGAAATATATTTCAGTCAAGTAGATGTGCTTATGAGATAAAGCTCGGATGAAACTTTAATGATCCCAAGAGAAAATTGGGTCACAGTTGCAGCAAAGATACAAATACAGATACAACAGAACATATTGAAGAGAAGCAGCACATACATTATTTGAATGGGGAGCTCCATAGGCTCTGAAACTCCTTACCTGTGCATTGGGGGGTGTGGAACAGTTAGCATGTGTTAATGGTTGGAAAGCTCTGATATTTCTGGGCTGAGGTGTCACTTCGATTTATATCAAAGGGGATCCCAAAACTCCCTCCTTGACCCTCGAGGTGCCTACAATGCCTCACACACACACTCTCCACATGCTGATAGGGTCAAGTCGGGGCTATCTCTGCCTTATCTCCCCAGCAGCAGATCTAAAGCCACGTCTGTCTGTGATGAAGGCCTCCACCGGATCACTCAGCCTCTCTGAGAGACTACTAGACTCTCACACAGTTTCTCCTTGAACCCACGGCCGGCTGACTGGCCAAACACACTGATGGAAGAGGGGGGGGGGGGGGGGGGGTGAAGTGTTGAGAGACTGAAAGAGCTAGAGAGGTGTGTGTTTGTGTGTGACAGAGACGGGGGAGAGAAAAGAGGGAGAGTTATCAGTCATGCTGTCAGTCTCTGGGGCAGGTTGTGATAAGAGAGGCAGCGGTTGGTATCTATCTCCCCCTCTGTCTCTCTCTCACACACACAAAACGGGGGAGAAAGACCCTGTTGTGTTCCCCTCCGCCACCCATGAGTGCACACAGCGCAGGTGTGCCGGGGTGAGGAGTCCGACTGAACGGCAGCCATTTGTCGGTGGTATTTCCGGGCAGACGGATGACAGAGGGAATACAGATGATAAGAGCCTGGGTGAAATACATTAGAAAAAGGGGCTGCGCATATTGCAGCTGCAAGTGTTTGATTTCACTGCTGCGGTTCTTAAACAGCCTCTGACACCGAGACATGCAGTGGCTTTTTAAGCCGGGGCTCACACTGTAGCATGGCATGTGCTTGCAAGGAGTTTCATTACTCGAGCCTCTTTCACACATGCACTGCAACCCTGAAAGCGTCCAGACATTACCCTGCGGAGCTGCATGTGAGAACATAAATATCTGAATCATTCGGACCGGACATCAAACAGACTTCACCCTGCCAGCTCCCTGCTACTAAATCTGTGTGAGCCCATGTGTGAACGAGCCGCTCATTGTATGGAGAAATGGGTAGTTGTATGAGTAATAGCCGACAGGGCTGAATGTGCACAGAAAGTGGAGTTTTACGGAGATAATCCAAGAAAAAGACATCATATTTATAGCTGCAGGATGGATTCCCTCGTGGGGTCGATGCAAACTTTTTCCACCCTCAACATTCCCTCTCTATCTGCCTCTTTCTCAGGTTCTCCGGTGGACCGTCGCCCTCCATTAGCCATGCGTTGACCCAATATTTGGGGGGGTTGAAAGCTGACGGTGGGGGCAGAGATGTTGACAAATGGGAAAGAGGAGTATCAAATGACCTCTGGGGAGTGGGAGGGGGGGGGGGGTGGGGACAGAGCAGAGCAAGAAGTGACCCAGTGCTGCTTGAAGGTTTTGTAGTGGCTGTGTTTTCTCTTTATCTCAGTGAAAGGGTCATGACGGGGGTTAATCCACCACTCATCATCAGAAAGTCTAATTAATGCTTTCGCTTCAATAACCACTAGCGGCACAGAAAAGACACGCGTTAAACAACTCCGACACACGGCAAACTGGTTCACGCCAGTGCAGACGCCCGCCCAGAGGCTCAGATTAGCCAATCGCAGTGACGTCTGACAGCCAGCGCACCCTAGGGTGAGAGGCGGTTCTAGGGGGTCTGTATAAAAGCTGATGGCATCTAGTAAACCTGGGGGTGGGGGGTGTAGCGGCAGGGTGACAGTTGAGTCTAGTGACAACCCGACCTGTCATACAACCTTCTGTCAAGGGCACGGCGCTCTTTGGTTGACTTTGTTTACAGTCTGTCACGGGACAATAAAGCCAGTTGATGACTGTAGAAGTTTGTTTTCTACCAACATCATGTCGTTCTCATGTTGTTTCCCTCAAAACAAAGCGTTCAAAGGACGTCTCCTCCTGATCTGTAGGAATGCACCTAGCTGTTCCAAATAAAGCCAGCCACATACTGTACCTCATTACACGGCCAGGCCGCAGTCCATTACATTACAAGGTAACACAAGCCAGAGGCAGGGCACAGGGCTGGACGCTGCAGATTATTTTGGGCTCAGTACTGTGTCATTACACGGCCTCCCGCTCTGTATTTAGGCGAGCAGATTGCAGGGCAGAGACTGGGCAGGGCTGAGGTGGGCTCTGCCTCCATTGAGTTGAGGGCTTGCTCTTTGAATGTGTCTTGTGGCGGAGTTGTGCCTACTGTGCAGCCAAACCTTCCCCAGACACTCCCTGTTCCTCTCTTTCTGGGATTCCTCCTCATGTTCCCTTGCAAACAGCCTTAGGAGAAGCTCCCCGCTTTACCATTAGAATACATATTATCTGGAGCTTATCTGTGGCACAGCTCCTATCTGTGGTGTCTCCTGAAAGGGGTGTGTGAGTGAGAGAAAGGGAATGGGGGAGCTCTCTCTCTCTCCCTCCCTATAATCAGAGACCAACGGGAGGGGGCGGAGCCGAGGCGCCGTGACTGTAACGCGATAGCTGCTCAGTTCTAAACCGCGATCACTCTCTCACACACACACACTACACACACACACCTCCCAGACGCGTCGACAGGACACACGCCGGAGTCGGAGCAGAGCGCAGAGTGTTACGGAGCCGCAGAGAGAGGAGCTGCTGCGGGAGATGGCATGAGATTACCGGGCTTTTTGGAGAGCAAGAGCGCAACACCGTTTCTTATTTATTATCCCGGGACACTGAAAAGCAGCTTCTGACCCTCGGACTGAGGCTTTGAGAGCTCTAACGGAGGACTTGCTATTACCAAGGGCGACCCTCGTGTGCGCAAAATACGCGGGGACGCAGAGAGGGAGATACAGGGACTGGGAGCCTGTCAGTCGGGACTTGGCGCACCCTGGAGCCGCTGTCTGTGGAGCGCACAGTATCGATCAAGGAGTTAGTTTGTTCACCATTTTTTTTTTTGGATGAGTGGCATCGCTGTGCTAAATGGACAGACTTTAAAGGAGCTGTGCAGATAGAAATCTCTGGATTTCTTCATTGACATGTAGTTGACACACAGTTCGCTCCACCATGGTTTAATAAACTCCGTGGGAATATTCCTTTTTGGTCTTATACAGGGGTGTGGATTTTTTTTTTTGGAGAAGCAGCAGAGTGTTATCGGAAACATTAGAAACTTAAAGCTCTCTGCGAGTTTCTGCAACATCCAAGATGGATTTTGAGTCATCATGGATTGGATTGTTGATGGCATTGTGTCATCTGGCATTGAGAGTCAGAGGAGAGGAGGGTGAGTTTGAGTCACTTCTTTACCTAAACACACACACCGTATGTAAAATGCAGTATTTTCAAAAACACAGGAGAATTAAATATATCGAGGGAATCTGGGAAATCATTTGTTTTTGAAGAGATATTGTCATGTGTTTCCTATTATTCCAACATTATTAATTATTGATAACCAGACCCATGTGTCTCTTGCTTTCTTGTGTTCCCGTAAACGTGGGAAGTAGGGATTACAGTCGTTTTATATGTATTCTGTATATGGGTTTATCAGAATCATAAGAGCCAAGGTGACGTTTTAAATTAAAGCCAGCGTAATTCAGCCCTGTGCCAAGCCAGCTGTTCCACATCTAAAACTAAAGAAGTTGCTTTCATGAAATATTTAGAGTGGAAACAGTTATCTGTCCCAGCATAGAGCCTACCTCCAGCCCTCTGTGCTGTGGATGAGCTGATTACATGCATGAACAATTCAAACACATTGTTTACCTCGAGTTTCCCCTTGTTTTGTTTATACGCAATTGAATTATTCATCAAGGGAAATAAACAAACCCTGATTAAAATGATATTTCACATCCGGGGGAAAGCAGATTTTAGGCGTAGGCTGAGCGACTGTATACATTAGTGCCCAAGAACCTGTGCGTAAAAGCTCCAGTGTCACCGTAGGATTGCTCTAATAGGACTGTAATCACCACTATTATCTTCATCAGGCACCACGAGCCTCTCCTTCATTGCCTCCTTGGGGTTGTGTGTGCGGGGTGGAGGGAGGCACGGCTGCTGGTTGGTGCACCGTCACCTCCACCTCCGTGCGCTCCCCGCAATCAAATAACAATAAGAAAGCAGATTATAGTGCAGGAGGAGAAGCCCTGCAGCTGGCGGGGCTTCCGAGCCTTGCTTTGAGACTCAAATCTACTCCTTTCTGTAACACACTGTGGCGAACGAGTGCATTCTGAGAGAGCGAAGCGTTGAAACAGCGCCACATGTATTTCGAAGCCTCATTAAATGTGGATTTAACGCCAGGGAGCCCGGGCTTCCATCTGCTGGCTTTATCTAATAATAATTGTTTTAATAATAAGGAGAGGTTGTTGCTTTATCATGTCAGCAGAAGTGTGTGTATAGGCTCACCACACTGAGGAGTGACGCCACTGGTGGGATGACACATGGTCTTTGGCTCAGGGAGTACCTAGCATTGATGATGCTTTTAAGGTGGTTTGACTCCAGATAATGTCGACGCATGGGAACTGGGATCTTAGCAAAAATTATAGGTTTTAATATAATATTTGTTTGTGACAAAGTTGTCTGAGTATACAGAATAAGATGTATAGGTCTATAGTCTACATGTGGCTGTAGTTCCCTTTCTCCATGCGGGTTGACGAGCTGTTCATAGTCCCATGATGACGGTTGGGCTTTACAACACCACCCGCTGGTTTCACTGCGGCTCCGTTCACTGCACATGGGCTCGTCCTCTTGTTTATGCTACTTGTTTTAAATAGGACAGTCGCTCTGCATTTCTGTCTGTGTGTGTGTGTGTGTGTGTGTGTGTGTGTGTGTGTGTGTGTGTGTGTGTGTGTGTGTGTGTTTTACTAGCTGCCTGTGTACCCCTTGATCAGACACAGATGTGGGCCTCTTGGCAGCCATCAGGCAAGCAAGAAGCTAGATCCCCTCCCCTCCCCTCTCTCTCTCCCTTTCCCCTGCCAAGACACTGCACCGCATGTCCCTGCCTCCCGCTCCCCTCGAGAGCCACATTACACACAGATGCCAGAGGGAAGAGAGGCTGAAGGAGAACACAACGGAGACAGAAACAGGGAGGTTCAGAGAGAGAGAGAGAGATGTGAGGGGACAGGGACTGCAGGGAAGAATGATAGGCAGATGCAAAGCTATAAGGCACAGAAAAGTGGCCATCCACCAGGTCAGGAACAAGAAAGAAGAGGATATATGGGGGGTGGATTGTGCATCAGAGTGAGGAGAGGGCAACATCAAAGCGTTCAGGGGTGAAAGAGTGAAAATGCCACCGGACTAGGGAACAGAAAGCGTTAAGGGGTTTATAAAGGGACCCTCGTTCTGTGTGAGGCAGCTAAAGGGAAATAAAAGAAGTGTTTTTAAATGATGCTCTTGTGAAACATAAGCACACTGGAGTCACATTGGAGCTTTTGATGATCGACTCCATCTGGTTGGAGCTGCTTGGTACATTTCCAGTGGCAGAAAAGGTTTCCATTAAAAATGTTTTGGAGCAAAATGATGCATGGCTGAGGCATCTCTGCGAGAAGTGTAGAGGTAAATGACCCATGAAAGATTTCCCGTTGTGGCCCCTGCTGGTGGCCTCCTCCCCTTTTCATTTCTCGAGACCTATTTTCTGCAATCCTAACACCCAAACAGAGAGGCTTCTAATCCACTTGTACTGTAATCACAATAGTTTGACTCAGTGACATGTGCATCAATTACTCCTCAGCACAAGCATTAATATTCAGGCCATTAAGCAGCTCATTTGCATGTTTATTGACGGGCGGCTGTGCATCCTCTCTACCTATGGTATCGACTTCTCCCAGAGTTGGATTTCCACTAATTTAATCATTTATTTTCCACATGTGTTCTCCTGGCTCATTTTTATCTTCCTTCTTTGTCTGTGTTAATTTTTTCTATTTGTTTACCACTTCACCTTTTTTCTCCCTCTACACGGCGCCCTTCAATTCTTTGCATTTCCCCGTGTTTTAATCTGCCCCAGCCTCAGAGGTATCAGCTGCGAAAAACAAGGTCACCTATTAGCATTCATAGCCGAAGACAAAACGGAGCGGCCCGTTCAATAGCAGTCAGGTATAGGGCTGCTCAATTAATCGCATTTTAATCGCGATTACGATTATGGCTTGCAACGATTACGAAAAGAGCGTAATCGAAATAAAACGATTTTTTAAAAATGATTATTATTATTATTTTTTTTAATTTCTAATTATTATTTTTTTTTTTTCAGTTGAATTATATTTAAAGTTCAGGGTAATCAACTGTTAAAAACATACTGTTAAAAAAAATTCTCCAATAAATGGATGTTTTCAAAGTCAATGAATAATCGCAATTACAATTATTGACCCAAATAATCGAAATTATGATTTTTGCCATAATCGAGCAGCCCTAGTCAGGTATGAGAGTCACTGGCTCGTGCAAAGGCCCTGAAACAGCTCGCCGCACTGGGGGTGAAATTAAAAACAAGACCCCATAAATAAAACAGAGCCCGGTCTTTCACTCTGTCGCATTAGCCGCACAGGGGGCTCTTAACGGGGGCTCAGGGACGGCTTTAGATGGGAGCTGAAAGGGGGTTAGCATTGTCAGGAGGAAAGCGTTTTAAATTTACTGTAAGTCACACGTGGGGTTAAAGAGGAAAGGGTGTGAATTAAATAAGAACTGCAATTCCCCCAGAAAGGTTTTTGTTCGGCACCACTGAAAGGTAACACTGTGTGAGGGGGGGCTAAAGGGTAGCCGCGAATCACCAAGACTCCCGCAGCAAAGCTCAATTCTTCACAGCTCTCCTTCGCCGGTGGAGGCTCAGTTTCTCCTCTGTAGACGGGGAGATGTTTTGTTAAAAGTGCTCCGGCTGCCGCACAGAGACAAAGCAGAGCACCAGGGAGACGGAGACATGATACTGCAGGCAGGTAGTGGTTAGGATTAGACCCTCACCATTAGCCCCCTGCAGGCCCCAGCAGCCATCTGTTTACTCCATTGATCCATTGATCCATTGATCAGGATGGCCAGTACCGTGCATTTAGATGATTAGCATGGGGGCACTTATCCTGTTAGGGAGGGAGCAGGACAGAGGAGAGCACACAGGGAGAGAGAGGCAAAGGGGATTTGGGGATATTGTCTTACTTTCATGTCGCTATTGTTAGGTAGTTAATCCTTACTTAAACGCATTAAGCTCAGTTTAACAAAGAGCTATTGTTTGTGGATGTTGCATTCCCGGGCTTGTTGTTGTTGAGTGGGGTGTCTCTTTTTTGTTAAATCTGGAAGAAAAGGGAGTAGAATCGATTTTAAACATCAAGATATCTGTTAGAGGAAGTTGTTTTTATAAGATCTTTCGTAGGAATTGTCGCAAATATACAAATATAAATATGAGCCAGCGTTAAAACATCTGGTTTATAAGCAGTTGTTCACTTTTATTGGAAAGGATTAAAAAATATATTTATAGAGAATACAATTCAATTTTGAAATAACAATCAGATATTTTTCGCCTTTTTTGTTTTGTGTAGTTTGTTACTTAAACATGTACGGAAAGGTCAAACTAATTCTCCCAGAAAGTGTACGACCACCTTATTGAGTATATTTAATTGTTTAAGTAGATTTTAAAACTCTCACACACTCTCTGCCACTATTACTGCTCACACACTGTCTCTAATCCCCAGAGTAGCGTCATTCTGCCTCAGCATGAAGGTGTGAGAGCACCAGGGGAACAGAGTGGAGCACTTTTCTTCCTCCTTCCTCCTCATCCTCATCCTCTCCTTGGGTCCAGTCTAGTGTGGAATGGGTGAGATTAAAAGCAAGTCACAGAGACAACCCCTGCTCCTGACTGAATGGATGAGTGCTGCCCACTCTCCCCTCTCATTCCCTCACTCTGGGCGATAGCACTTTTTTAATTAAGGTGGGGGGGGTGGGGTGGAGGGAGGGTGGGAGGGGCAAAGAGACACTAGGAATGATGGAGGGATTTATCAGCGCCTCTCCTCACACTCGCAGCTTATCCCGGAGCGTGACGCCATACTTCCCCCGATAAGGCGGGCTAATAGAAATGAGAGCGTGGCTGGCGTACACACACACACACACACACACACACACACACACACACACACACACACACACACACACACACACACACACACACACACACACACACACACACACACGAGACGTGAACTAAGACATGCAGACATATGCACATTTACCCAGATAATGAAGATAAAGGCACTCACAGCGGGGACAAAGACGTCTCGGGGTTTGACTTGATCTGGAGAGACTAGAAACTGCACACACACACAGATTTGACTTCACTTCATTGACACACTCAAAGAAAACGATGTGGCACGCACACACATTTATGAAAAACTAACTTCTTCACACACACTCTAGCTCTTAAAACATAGTACACACACACACACACACACACACACACACACACACACACACACACACACACACACACACACACACAGCAGTGACATTGTTCTCCTGTAATGGGGATTTGTTTGCAGCACCACGGTAGGAACATATGTGGCACTTGTGTGTAGACAGATTGGCTCCTGGAGTAGAAGAGACAGTAATTCATGAAGCTCACCGGCAGATCCTGAGTGCTTCCCCTATTTTACTCCTCCAACACAAGTTCTGCTCTACACACACACACACACACACACACACACACACACACACACACACACACACACACACACACACACACACACACACACACACACACACACACACACACATAAATGCATATTTTGTACTCACTAATTGCAACGGACATTAAAGCAATTAGGAAAAAACACACATCTGTCATCAGATGTATATGTAGCGGCTGCTGCATCCCCATCAATCTTTATTTTTTCCTAGCAGCAGCAAACAAACACCCACCCACCCGACCACACACACACACACACACACACACACACACACACACACACACACACACACACACACACACACACACACACACACACACACACACACACACACACACACAGTGCCAGGGCTAGTGTGTGTGTGAGCTGACTGACAGAGGTTTCCCAGTGGGGTCAGTGTCTACAGGGAGCCGCTGGATAGCAGGCATGTCTTAATGAGGCTCGTCAGGCTCTCTGCGCACACACACACACACACACACACACACACACACACACACACACACACACACACACACACACACACACACACACACACGCACACGCACACGCACACGCACACGCACACATTCCCTTCACTCCATCACTTCCCTTACTCATCGTATCTTTCTCTCTTCCTCACCATCTGTATTTCTCCTTCCTCATCACCTTTTGTCGCCTCCCTCTCTCTCTCTCTCTCTCTCTCTCTCTCCGCCTGTCACTCCTCCGCTCTCTCCCCTCCTCGGTCCTCTCACCCACCCATCGCACATCACCCCCCCCCACCACCGCCGTCACCCGCCTGCTCGTACGATCAATCTTCCCCTTTCTTCTTCAATCCATCTTATATCCATCGCCTCTCCTCCTTCTCAATCCTCCACTTTCATCCTCTCCTTCCATTTTCCACCCTGCCGTAATCCCCCCTCCTTCCCTTCCCCCCCCCTCCTCTCCTCTTCATCCTTCTCGGAGGCCATTGAATGGGCAGCTCAGGGAAAAAAAGTGTTGAGGCTGCAGGATTCTCCCCAAACGGCTTAATCTGGCGAGGCTCTGCGTGCCGATAGCCTCCTGCACACCGCTCCCTCCATAGGCCTCTCAACAATGACTGTCTGCACATCTGCAAACTAGTGTGTGTGTGTGTGTGTGTGTGTGTGTGTGTGTGTGTGTGTGTGTGTGTGTGTGTGTGTGTGTGTGTGTGTGTGTGTGGCTTCTGTCTGTCATTCTTTTCCATCCCTGCTATCTTTTTTGAACATTTTCAGTTAGCTGTTTCTCCCACCCCTTTCAGCCCGTGTGATTGACAGGCCGTGTGTGTGTGTGTGTGTGTGTGTGTGTGTGTGTGTGTGTGTGTGTGTGTGTGTGTGTGTGTGTGTGTGTGTGTGTGTGTGTGTGTGCACGCGCGGGTGGCCGTTTGAACATGGAGCCGGGCTGTGTGTGCGCGTGTTTGTGTATAAAAGCGTGGGTGTGCGTTTAAGCACGCATCCCCAGTACTGTACGAGCCTTCTCATGTGCACGCGTAGCTAAAACGTGTGTGTATGTGTTGCACATTTGTGTAACGTTGTACAAATGTGTGTGTGCATGTGGGCGGCTGGAGTCGTGCACTCGCATGGAATCACTGGCAGCTGTGTGTGCCTGCTGTGTGAGAGCGTGGGCATCTCTCCTCTCCAGCAACAAAGTAAGGAAGCCATCGCAGCTCTATCAAATGTCAGAGAATCTTAAGTGTGCCTTTTAAGCACAATAGGTGGTGGAAATGTCAACACTTGAAGGGTCTATTACACTTCAAGCCTTTGGTGTGTTTTTTTCTTTCTTTTCCGCCTCCTTTATTGATGCTTTCACAGGAATTTGAAAGAAACAGGCAAGAATATCAACCCATTTATGTCAAGAGCATCTCAGCGGCTCCATGGTTAGCCCAGTGTTTGTTAGCGCAGTGTTAATGGCAGAGCATGCGTTAGCTTTCTGTAGCCTGTTGGCAATTCCCTAGTGGCACACCAGCTACAATATTCAGAAAACATTTGTCTCTTTGAGTTCAATATCACAATGTTCATTACATTGATATCCCCACGGTGCACACACACATACTGCAGGAGGTAGAGAGCCAAACCCCCCCCCTACCTCCACGCTGTTGTCATGGAGAACACGTTGCGCCTTTGGCTCCGTGAAGAATAATAATGCCTGCAAATCTATTGCAATGCAAGAGTAATAAAAGATTGTGCTCAATGCTGTGTGTGTCCCTGTTGGTGTGTGTGTGTGCATGCAAAACCCCCATATACATGTTCCCTTTGTACGTGCATGTGAGTTTCTGTGTTTGGCGTGTTTATGGGAGATAACGTGAAGCGCGCGAGCTGCCTTAGCTGTCAGGGCGCAGGCGGAGAAAAGGGCCTTTGTTACTGCCTGAGCTTCTCATTACAGAGTCGCTGTGACCCCAGAACCCCGCTAGACAAGCCGTCTGCGTGTCACTTCCTGTCTCAGCCTGCCGAGCGACGCCATTGGCAGGCTATTGTTCCTGGGAGAGCGTGATAGGATCAGGGAATGTGTCCTAATGTTTGCAGATTGGCTTGCCGGAGCAACAATTACACTTGGTGAACGCTCCCGACGGGGAACCAGTGAGATAAGAGCCTGGGTGTGGAAGAGTGAAAAAAGAATGTGTGTGTGTACGCTCACCAAATGCAGCGTTGATGATCTTTTATTGTTTTAATAGCTTATCCGCTTGCATTGAGAATCCACAATGGAGAAGTTTTTCCAATTTCCTCCAAACTGACAGCTGAAATTGCTTCCTTTGTTTTACTGTTCATTTGTTGCTCATCACATCTTCATACAGGGAAACAAGGCAAATGAAGGAGGGTCCTCTGAGTCACTGTTATACGGAGCAGATGGTTGAATGCTGTAGAAATGCATCAAATCTGGATTTAAAGTATGTTTTACCATCAATAACTGTCCCCCCTCCTTTCTCTGTCCTTTCTCTCTCCATCACAGTGCCAGCGTGCGGAGGCGTGTACGATGCCACCGAGGCGGGTTACATCACCTCCCCTGGTTACCCTCTGGAGTACCCCCCTCACCAGAACTGTCACTGGATCATCACGGTGCCGGAGCCCTCGCAGCGCATCGTTCTCAACTTCAACCCGCACTTTGAAATCGAGAGGCTGGACTGCAAGTAAGACGGGAGGGGCGTAGCGGCTTTTTGGAGATGTCATATTGATGTCTGAAACTCTCCTCTAGCAGAGTCAAATTGCTTTTACAAATAGTACTTATTATTCTGGCTGAACGATGATTCACGTTGACTTTTTCATTAGTATGCTGCGGAAGAATTTGCAACCCAAATAAGTCATTTCCTGTCGAAGCGCACAGGTTTTTACATCTTATTATAATTCACTGCCAGCGGTTTGGCTCCGTCCCAAGTTGTTGAAACGTTTCGACCACAACAGGTCAATTGCAAAGGAAATTATAATTGTTGATACAAGCTTCCTGCAGACCATTAAGTGGACTGCGGGTTTTTCTTTTCGTGAAATAATTATTTATGGAGAGAATGGGCTCTTTCAGCGCCTTCCTTTCTCACATTCACACCATTACACACATTATTTCCTGGATGCTGCCCAGTGCAACGACTGACCTCTTTAAAGGCTTCTGCCGAGCAAATTACTGCATTACATTCCTTGCTCAAGGGCACATCAGCTGCACAGAGCCTCCACAGTCAAAAGAAGCCGAAATGTGCAAGTTTCCACTTCTCGTTTGCACGACGGTAGAAACAAATAAGCTCATCAAAAATAAACAGTGAATGGAAAGAATGATTCATAATTAGTCCATTTGTTTTTTCCATTGGTGACTCGTGATGTCATACCTTCTGTTTGGAGGCTTGGAGGCTTGAACACGTTTTTTTGGTTCTTGAACACCTTTCTCAAAACTGTATCAGAAGGATTGGACCGGATGAAAGAAATAAATCATGATTTTGTAGAATTTGGGAGGCAGAGCAGGAATAAACAGAGAGAGGAAGGAGCAGAAAATAATTGAGTCCAGCTGTTAGTCAGTTTCCTTTCTCAGAGACATGAATAATCCAAATCATATGGTCTCCTATTGTCTTTGACCTCAGAGGAACGAGGAAGAAGTCGAAGTCTCCTCTGCGTAATCTACTTTTAAACAACCGAGTCAGCGGGAATGTTACAAAATCCCCCCCACTTTAAAACTTTTGCGTCTGTTTAAAGTGAACACACAGAAGATGTGTTCGCTGCAATTACGTCAATCTTATCCCCCAGTCCTTTCTTCTCTCTGTAAATCGAAGAATTAATAATCCTACACGAGTGTTTTTGCATTGTTCACTGACAAAGCACTTTGCGTGGCAGGCAGAAGAAGCAACTTTCACGGGCACATCAATGGCGGCGTCAGTGAAAGGGTTTTGTAATGATTGTCGATTCTATTCGCGCAGTTGTGTCTTGATCGTATCGAGCCGGAGAATGTTATTTTGATGTCTCCGCTTTGTGTCTCCTGTCGCTTTTGTCAAACCGTTGCATAATTATCTCCCTTTCGCAACACGCTTCTCAGTAATACACGCTTTTACACCAGCGTCACAGTGTCAACACGGTGGCTCACTGGACTTCCTGTGTATGGAGAGCTCAGCTGGCGATAAGCAGTGTGTCGAGTCCCTCTCAGCCCAAAGGCATGCGGCAGGAGGAGGAGAAACTGAAATGGCTCCTATTTTCTACTCTCCACAGACGCTTTTATTGCAATGTTTTTTTGCCTGGAGGAACTGAGGCCTTTGCCTGCCCTCTCACACACACACTCCCACCCAATCTGCCCTCGTATGAGTGTGTGTGTGAGAGTCAGTGAGCGTGGGTGGTCAAAAGGCGTGTGAGTAACTCTGCGAGCATGTGAGCGAGTATTGCTCTTCTTCTCTACATCCATCCATCCACCCATTCTCCTTGTGATAACCCACGTTTTGAAGTCCCATTAGAGGGAAAACGCATCACGGCAACATTTGTTTGTGCATAACCTCGAACACTAATGTGTTTGCCCCTTCTGTGTTTCATGGAAAAGGCATTTCCCTTTGGGGCGCAGCAGAAATAAGTGGAAAAAGTCAAAGTACAGCTCGATACTCCTGCCCTCTCTGTCCTGTGCTATGCTTTTTTAACGGGATTGATCGAGCCTTGTGGCAGCGTTACGGGTAGCTTCCTTTCCTTGCCTGTATGATTAGCCACGGCTGTGTGAGGGCGCAGAGATTTCTGCATGTTTTCACGGTGCTCTGGGAGGGCCGGGGGGGCTGCAGAGGTGGAGGGCTCGCCATCTTGGTCAAGGCTGAGAATCTGCATGACAGCTGGGACTGCAGAGAAACCCGAGCTGTGTGTTACCTGCAGTGTATAGAATATACAATACCATGGTCACAAAGGACACATGTTTCCAGTGTTTTCGCTTCAAAAACACATACACGTAGACACTTAGGCATGCGACCTGGAGCTCTCATATCCCCTTGGGCCCTGTAGGCAGGAGGAAAGTGCTTGGTCAGCCCAGGCGAGGGGTCTGAGCTGCGGCTAATACCCCCAGCCAGCTGCTGATTTTCCCTCAGTGGGTTCAGACAGTCATAGCTCGGACGGTGCGCCGCGGCTCTGCTGCACCAATCAAATCCCGGCTCTGTGCAGGCGCTCCGTGTCTGAGGTGGCACTTTAATTCAGGATTTCATTTCAGGGGAGTCCGACCGCGTGCCAAATAGCTCTTACCTCCGGGTTGCCAGCCGATTGATGTGAACTAAATGTAATAACGGCTAGATTAAATATCAGGCCCCATATCTCTAATGCAATCTGCCATCACCGAGCCCCAGGATGCTACCTAGTGATATACCAGCAGCGGAAGAGAGCTAGAGTCTCTTTTCTTCATCTTCTTTCTCTTTCCTCCCTTTTGTTCTCTCATTCTCCCTCTCGCCTATAGCCTGAGGAGGAAGCGTTTTTATTTTTACACACTTGAATCACACACCCACGTCATAAAACCCAAGGCAGCCCAGAAGATCCATTTCTTCCACCTATGTGGTTTTTATTTCCTCACTCTCATTCGGTTATTTGTTATTGACTGCAGCCTGAGGGCGGGGGAGATTTTGAAGATATAACTTTATATAACTTCACGCACAGAGCTCCCAGCGAGGAGCGTCCCCGACACATGGCCACACTCCCCCTGGTGTGTTTTCCATATGTGTGTGTGCATGATATCACCATCTTACTAATACCCAGAGGGGGCGCGGAGAGGTGTGGGATCAATGTCTGTATTCCGCTTGTAATGGGAAATCCATTGATGATCAGCTAGGGTCCAGAGGCAAGGATGGAAGGAGATGAAGAGGAGGAGGGTGATGAAAGGAGAGACAGATGAGTGGCCAGAGGTCACGACTAAAGGGAGTTGTTCAGGTTCTGATGCGTCGATATCTGGTGCTCGGACGGACAAGATCACGGTCACCAGTATCCGGCGGTCACACAGCTGTCAGCGCTCTCATGGCGATATAATGAGTAAAAGGTGGGATTAAATGTTAAAACCAGCCATTTAAGATGATTCCTTGAGAGGGACTTTGTCTGGATGAATGCAAACGTGGCATTGGAAGACCTGCTGATCTTACTCAGACGCAGTTAGAGTCTGATGTTTCAGATCGATGGCACTAGAAGGTCTGGGGCCGGGGCAGACGGCCTGTGGTCGGCGGTTTGCCCCGGTCATGTGTAAGTATGAGTCTGTGATGGACAGCAGGAGAGGGAGGTGAGGCAGGAGCACACGAGGAAGAGGAGTGCTATTTGTTTTGGGGGCTAGATTGAAGATGGCAGGCCTTGAGGATCTGCAGGGATTTCGCTCGCAGCATCTAGTTAATATTTCAGAGGCACTTATGGTTTATTAGAGTCCCCTTTGAGGGGCGGGAGGAGCGAGTGTGTAGACGCTGTGTAGCTGGGCGTGCGCCTTTCTCCATTTCTGCTCCAGCACTGACGTGCAGAAGAAAGCGACAGACGTTCTCTGCGTTGTTTACCCGATCGGGATCTGGTGGGTTTGCGTGCTCCGAGAGTGGAGAAAGGGTGGAAACACAATGCGGCAGAGAGGGGAAAATCATTTCAACTGAAGGCCTCGAGAGTGTGAGCGCAGCCAAGTTTGGTTGGCTGATGTTCGCAAACAGCTGTTGCTCTTTTACATGCATAAACAAAAATAAATCAGAAGACCATGACGCGCCCGCAGCAAATTACGTGTTAATCTTTTGTGTAATGTTGACGCTCCCAGTGAATGCTTTATGTATTTATGTACAGGAAAGTAAATAATGACAGATAGTTAAATGAGAATTTCTGGTGATTTTTACATTTCTGAGTAAGATGATGAGCCCTGAATGCCATAAAAGTCAGGTTGAGAGCCCTTTAAATATACAGTATACACATACAGCAGTTATGTTATTCTGTACTGAGGTGCCTAGGCCTGCAGGGAACATCCCTATCCTCAACCAGCAGCAAAGGTGTGAAAGGCAATTAGTTGTTGTGGCGTACAGGCGGAGTGATATATGAGAGTGGAGGAAGAGAAGACATGTCTGAACTGGTGCAGAATTACTGGCCCTCGGGGTTTTTAGTTTCCTTAACCCCTCTCCCTCTGCTCCGGCTATCCTCCACGGGAGAAATGAGGGGAGGGTTCAAACCGGTCCCCCCGTAAGGGCTCCCTAAACACAGACAGACAGACGGAAAGCATGGGGAACGGGTGGTGTCAGACACGAGGCGGGGTTTGGAGCAAAACATCCACCCTAATGGAATCTGGATCTGGATGGGGGGCTTAGTGTGTGTGTGTGTGTGTGTGTGTGTGTGTGTGTGTGTGTGTGTGTGTGTGTGTGTGTGTGTGTGTGTGTGTGTGTGTGTGTGTGTGTGTGTGTGTGTGTGTGTGTGTGTGTGTGTGTGTGTGTGTGTGTGTGTGTGTGTGTGTGTGTGTGTGTGTGTGTGTGTGTGTGTGTGTGTGTGTGTGTGTGTGTGTGTGTGTGTGTGTGTGTGTGTGTCGGGGAATGCGTTCAAGTGTTTGAGAGAGGCAGACATGGCGCTCTCACACGTCAGGCCCTCATGCATGTATTCATCAGAGCCCGGGGAGAGGCTGAGCGAGCGGGTCAATAATCACATCTGAGGAACACTCACTCGCTGATGCTAATCCACGACAGGAGAGAGCGAGACAGAAGGAGAGAGACCCACTCCAAAATCAATTAAAACCTAATTAGGCTCTCAGCTCTTTCGCAGGCCTTTTATCCTCTGTTTGTGACGAGTGTGTGCGCGCACGCCTGTGTTTGTCCACATCTGCGCGTGCACGCGTCCGTCTATCTCCATGGGTGCGTTTGTTGGCACTTGTTTGAGTGTGTGTGTTTTCCCTAAGCGTGTGTCAGTTACAGCCCTAAGCAGGCGTACTTAGGGATAGCCGTGGCTCTTACAGGCTCACTGTGGGAGCACGCAGCTAAAGCCTTCCCGATCGCCTCCTTAATGCAGGATTACATCCAAGACATTCAAGAGGATCGGACTTCTTTACTCAAGTGCAACTTTTGTGCAGATTTGCTTCCGCCGTGACACTGAACCGTACATGTCTCAGCACAAAGTCTTCTTTAGAGGGGAACGACATCTGTGTCTGAATAATTCACAAACGTTCTTCCATGCTGATGCACAGATATAATGTGAAATTGTGATGGAGCACTCCTGCGTTTTAGTATTGCACTTCCATACAGTGGAGGGCCCAGAGGGGAAGGCTGAGGGAGTGAACAGCCGGCAGGTATATATCACCTCTCCTACCACCTCTCTTTAGACCAGTGGTACTCAATTCACATCGTGTGGGCCAAATCAGGCCTGAGAGAGGGTGCTGCAATGACAATTAATTGATCAACTATGGTATTTTTGTTTACCTTTTGATGTAAATAAAGTAATAGAAATAATTTTAAAACGCAAAATCGAGCTTGTTTATCAAAATAAGTGCCATTGGAGGATGGTCAGGACCCACCAACAAAGGTACAGGCCTGAAATTCCCTAAATAAAACAAATAATAATAAAAAAAGTATAGATAAATTCAATTTCTTTGCCAATGTGTTCTTTCTGATACACTTTATGAATATTTATTTATGAACTAATTTGCTAAATGGTCCCTGGGCAGTGCGAGTTGAGTACCCCTTGATACTCAACATTGCCAGCAGTGTTGTGGAAACATGACAGTCTTGTTGCAGTATTTCCACACTTTGATCCTTACCTGTGCGTGTGCCACTCTGACCCAGATTAAATTGGCTGGGATTATCCCCCCCATCAGCAGCTTGTAGCTTCAATGCTCTGCGTAGGAATCAACACACTGCAGGAGTGAGATAGCCAAAAAAGAGGCTTACTGACTCCTTAATCCACGTTTTATTTCCAAGCCGCAGTACAAAGGCAGTCTTAGTGCTTTAGATGCCATAAAGGAACACAGCCTAGAGCTGATTGCTACCTCTCAGCTTTGCTTAATACTTTTCAGTCTGAGTTTCTTGTTTAGAATATTAGCAAAAGATGCTGTGTTTAAAAAGTGTCTGGAAAAGTCAGAGATGTCTGCGAAGCTTTTTCAGCTTCAAAGCACCCATCACAGTAATTAGGGAGACAACAGCGGGCCGTTGTCTTTCTGACGGCTTCGTCATATGAACTAATTGAGACGAGTGTGTTTGCATGAGTGTGTGTGACGGAGGGCGCGCTGGGTGGAGCTGCGGGGCTCGTGTGGCGATGCAGTTAGTTACGCAGGGAATCACAATATGGGGGGTGAGGAGACACTTAGTAGCACTGGAGAGAGAAACAGACGGGGATAAATATTATGGAGAGCAAATTACAAGGAAACGTTTCACAGTTGCGCGTCTCAAAATACAATAACATGCATGTTTAGCTGAAAATGGAGCTGGAAAAGTGACGATTACCTTTAGTATAATTGCCAGTTTTAAGATTAACTCACTTAAAGCAGCACTCGAGCGCACAAACAGAAATTATGGAGTTTTCCACACCTTCCAATATTGTCACACAGCCCCAAATTATTACCTTTGAAACCCTGGGGTTCTCCAGCTGCCTTTCTTAATCATATCAACAATGCTACGGTGCAAATGACAGGAGGTAATGCACGGAAGGACTGTGTTTTAAAGTAAATTATGGTTTTCAACTATATTCGTCTGTCTTTGAATGTCTTAATGTCTCTTTCTCTCTTTCTCTGAACTTTATATGGACACACAAATGAGCTGGCAACAATGTCATGTGACGCATATTCTTTGTTAACAATGTTAGAGGGACGAAACATGAGCTATTTGAGGATCAGCCAGGTGGGCTTTTTCAACCTCTCTCTCATAAAAACACACACACACACACACACACACACACACACACACACACACACACACACACACACACACACACACACACACACACACACACACACACACACTCTGAGCTGACAGTTAAGAATGTGCTTTATCGTTCAGGGTCACTTGGTTCAGTCAAAGGTTATAATGAGCTGAGTGTGCAAGCATGTGGAAGCTAAAAGCAAGCGCCTCACATTTATTTATCTTAAATTGTCTCCTTGAGCCGCTAGAGCTCCCTGTGTCCTCACCTTCCCCTCTCTCCAAGACTCTTTCTTTTGTCTATTTCTACACTTTTATTCATGAATCCATCCAAGAAACAAGCATTTTTGGAACACTTCTTCCCTTTGAATCAGGATTTTGGGATGCGTAAAAAGGGATCTGAATTTGTTTGCCTCAGCTTTAATTGAACACAGATGAGGGGAAAGAGTTCAAGTTAGGTGAAAAATCTTTTCCTGAAGTCAGTGAAAGATATATTTACTTCTGTCTTAATGGTACGTTGTGACGCTGTGTATCCTGACCTGAGGCGGAAGAGGTCCACACCTGTCTGCGTTTTATT
This sequence comes from Notothenia rossii, assembly GCF_949606895.1. Classification (NCBI taxonomy): domain Eukaryota; kingdom Metazoa; phylum Chordata; class Actinopteri; order Perciformes; family Nototheniidae; genus Notothenia; species Notothenia rossii. The sequence continues at coordinate 6,090,643 of NC_136901.1, forward strand.
AGCTGAGCCCTCTATCTATGATTATCTTCACACTGCCCCCTAGCATTTATATCCTTTCCTCTCTTAGTTCCTTCCTGCTGCATTAAGCTCAATAAACGGAATTGTTTTAAAAGCAACAGGAAGTAATCTTGTTTTTTCTTCAGGTACGACTTTATCGAGATCCGCGACGGGACGTCAGAGAACTCCGATGTTCTGGGTCGGCACTGCAGCAACATCGCCCCGGCGCCAATCATCTCGTCCGGATCCTCGCTGCAGATCCGATTCGTCTCGGACTACGCCCACCAGGGGGCCGGCTTCTCTCTGCGCTACGAAGTCTTCAAAACAGGTGAGGCATGGAGCTGGAACACGATTGGCTGTTAAGAATAAGACACCGGTTTGTTTGGTTCGCGAACATTTGGGTTTGATTGCTAATTGGTTATGGGATTTGATCAAAACTGCATCTGAATTGATCTCATAATCAATATGAAGTTTTATATTTTTAAAACTGAATGACTGGCATTTCCTTAATACAAGCAACATGTTCTTCAAACAATAGTGTGATATGTTTAAATATGTATTAATAAGTCTGGAAATAATGAAGGAGTAAACATTTCAATAAATAAACATAAGTAGTATTTGATGTTGTATATTCAACAGCGAGCTAAAGGTTGTCTGACTCTTCTGATGTTCTCACACTTTGATTTAGTATAATCTTGCGTCAGTTCTACATAATACTGATGTGAAGTTTGAAACTCAAAGGATAGCATCTGATTTGTGTTGCTTTTTAAACGATAGAGACAGAAACCAGGCTCCACTGCTCATGGCGTACAATCTATCTCAATCCCTTGAAGTCATCTCAAAGTATTTACATTCTGTGGGAAACATGAGTTTGAACTTTTCCACACTCTGATCCCGACATACAGTAAAGGCTCCGCTGTGCATTAAAACTCAAGCTAATGGTTTTGTCTCTGCCGCACGTTAATGGCCCGAATCCTGTGATCATTCACCCCAACACTCTTAAAACAATTTACATCAGCAGCGGCAGCCGTGCATGTAAACAAAAGTTCAAGAGAGGGGAGAGAAACGACTTTCAAGCCGCCTGAAAGCATGTGAGGAATGCCGGTTTAATTGGAGCTGGATCCGCTTCCTCTGGGGAAATGAGAGGGGGGGGGGGATGAGGGGGGGGGGGGGGGGGATGATGGAGAGAGCTCCGAGGCAACTTGGAGTTGGACTTAAGGTTAAAGGTTTACGAGTGGAGGCGGTGGGGAGGAGATTGATGGGGATGAGTGTGCGGTGAAATGGAATTTCCAGAGGTCATGGAAGTGCACGAGGTGAGGCGCACACTGCAGGTGAGATTGTAGTGGGAAGTGTATTTGTTTTTGGTGGTGTGTGTGTGTGTGTGTGTGTGTGTGTGTGTGTGTGTGTGTGTGTGTGTGTGTGTGTGTGTGTGTGTGTGTGTGTGTGTGTGTGTGTGTGTGTGTGTGTGTGTGTGTGTGTGTGTGTGTGTGTGTGTGTGTGTGTGTGTGTGTGTGTGTGTGTGTGTGTGTGTGTGTGTGTGTGTGTGTGTGTGTGTGTGTGTGTGTGTGTGTGTGTATATTAGGAGAGGTGAAATGGTCAGGGAGCCTTGAGGCGGCTCAAAGATTTATGTTCAGGTGAGGCCCCGGCTGATTGTGCTCTAGCAGACACTATCCAATTAAACTTATTTAAGAAAAGTGAAAGCGGGAAAAAGTTTCCTCGCTACAAAGAAAGCGTTGAGTTACCCCCTCCTACCTCTGAAAAACATCTCAGTTTTTGTGTCAAGCGAACGTGACCCAGATTTGACGTTCAGTTCAGCGCCGTTACCAAGGCCACCAGCTCGAACCCCGTCACTGTAATAGTGTAGATTGCATCTGTATCACACACACATACACGGTGGATTGAGGCTGGTGTATGGGGGATGCAGTTGCCATGGATTTAACAAGATCCCGGTATAAATTCAGGGGGGGGGGAATAAGAGATTGTGTCAGTGTAGGTTTCTGCTCGCTGTGTGTGTGGGTGGTTCCACTCAGCTTGTTGTGTGAGATGTCTGTATGTATATGTGTGTAGGCGGGATGATAGATGCTCATGTGTGTGAGTGAGGGAGAGACAGGCGCAGTAGGGAAGTGATTGGGGTGAAGGGAGAGAGACCGACGAAGCAGGAGTGAAAATGTATTCGAGATGCGTGATTAAGGCCATGTGTTAATTACGGCGTTTCCACAGTTTCTCATCAGAGCTGTTTGTGTTTTTGGGCCACGGGTTTCCACTAAACACAGCTCACCACTTCTGACGGAGCGTAGAGATCCCGCCTGAGATGCCATTATTTAGCAGACGGGAAGTAATTACACCGCCATCACTTTTTACCCTCGTTAATGGATTTTTGTTTCATTTTTGTGTACCTGTAATTAGTAGTGGAAGACTTTAACATATTATTTGGTCCTTTCCGATGTCTGCAGTCAGTGAAGGAAAATACTAGCTTACGGTGGATTAGAAATACTTCTGGTTGCGGGGTGTGTTTATGGGTCGTATGTGTTTTTAAAGGGCGCGTCTTGCAGAGATAGGAATCTCGGCACACAGCTGGGAAGTGTGTGTGTGTGTGTGTGTGTGTCAGTTTCCGTCTTATATTAAACAGACAGTACAGCTTCCAGTCCAGACTGACCCCACCATGCTGTGTCTAGAAGTCAGACAGTGTGTGTCTGCTTCTGGCTGTGTGTGTAAGGGTGTGTGAGTGAGTGAGAGATCTTGGCCTGTTTTCCGTTCTATGAACTAATGATACTGCCGCTTGTTTTTGTTTTGTTCATTGAACCCTATTACATAAGCGCTGCTGACTGTAACATCTCCAGGGGGTTTTCGAATTGGACAAGCAATCTGTTTGTGTCAACGTGTGTGTATGTGCATCAGTGTGTGTGTGTGTGTGTGTAATGGGGTGCAGTGTATGAAAGCTAATTATTTCCAGCGAGGAGCAGCCGGACCGACCTTTGACTGTGCACCCTGATACCCCTCCACCCTTCAGTGCCCCTCCTGAGGGGGAGCCAGGGCGAGCGTTTGCCCCAAAAAAACATCCATCACACACACGCGCACACACACACACACACACACACACATTACATGTATGCCTTAATCCAGTCAAAGAGCACCCCTACCCTCCTCCCTATTATTGTTGTGGCCTACTTTACTCCTCCTCATGCGTGCTTAACCCTTTATTCAGCCCCCGACTATCACCCCCCCCAACCCCCCATCAATCCCTCACACTTTCACTTACAGACAGTCATGTGGTGCTGACGCTGTTACCACGGCTACAGGGGGAAGACTTTCCAGTAAAGCCCCCTTCTTCCCAGTTCCCTAAAGCCCACCAGTAGGATGGCGGGGGCCGATAACGTCGCAGCCAATCCCGAGTTAAGACTACGGCCGAGCGACCCCCCCCCCCCCACCCGGGGTGGTGGGTTCCTCCATGACCGCTGTCGTGGCATCTGCGGGGTCACGGCGGGGGCAGGGCCTCAGGCAGGAACCTCCGACCAAGTGCCAGTCACAACATTGGTCCCTGTGTGTATGTCGGATGTTATAGCGCTGATTGGATGCCAACATTTGCATCAGTGACGGCTGTTACAATATGGCGTACTGCCACGTTATGCCAGGATCGTCCCAACGCTGGAATTACACTCAAGTAATAAACCAGCAAAGGTACATTTTAATTAATGAGTGAATACATCCGATCAGCTGTTTGATCAGTGATGAGGAAATAATAATGTTTCATCAGCAAACAGCATAAAACAGAAAAAATCAAGAGACTCACTTTGATCACACACAGCAGGAGGCTTTATTTTTAACTCTGTGATTTCATTCCAGCACGCAGTGTGAAAGAGGACGCATTCCTTTCTAAATAAAGCTGCTTCAGTCTGATGTCTCTCCGGGTCCATAAAAGTGTCGAGCCGTGGCACGCCGAGATTGTGTTTTTCTTTGCTCGGGTCTTCTTCTTGTTTGCTGCGTTGTTGTTATTGTGGGTTTTCCACCCCAATGTGTAGCACGCCTCTTCCGCTACACACGCACGCGTACACACACCCCTCCCCGCATGCCTCAAGAGGGATTTTCTTCAATGAAATGTGGAAGTGAGCTCCAGCAGGGGTAACATGAGGAGCAGATGCATGTCAGACGCAGACAGGCAGGTAGAGAGGTTGGAGGCGGCGGGGGGGGGGGGGGTGTTTTGATGTGTGCAGAGGTGAGCCCCTTAGAGTGGCGTGCCGAGGACAGGACGAGCAAGGCGATGCCAGCCGAGACAGAGAGTTAAAAGAGAGAATGAACAGAGACTGCATGTCGCTGCTGAGAAGACAGGAAGCGGAGGAAAGGATGAGAGAAGAAGAGGGGGGATGGGGATGCCCTGACACAACATGTGGAGCTGCTACTACATCAGGCACTCATGTGCAAGAATCGAGTGGTTTCTACCCAGCAACTCACCCTCTCGCCTCCCTGAGTCACACACACACACACACACGCACACTCACGCCGTGACCTCCCCTCCTCTGCCTGCAGACATGTCTTGCCAAATGGTAGCTCAGAGTGCGAGGAAAGCACTAACCACGGCTGGCGGAGGGAGGCACTAACCGGGACTTGTTTTTAGCAAGTTCATACACTGTGAACTAATGAGCGCGAACAGAACTACTCATGCATACGCAAACACGCCGAGCACATGCACACAGCGTGGGCACGGGGCGAGGCAGAGTGTGTGAAGCGGCTGGATCGTGTGTCTAAAAACACAGAGCGGTGTGTTTTGAAGCGATGGAGTCAAGCTGTGCTCAGATTGAAGGTTTGGGCGGTGAGACTTCAGACTGCTGCACGCCGGTGACCCAGTAAGAAACAAGGCCAGTGTGTTACTGGGTCTCACACACACTGAGAGACACACAGTCTCACACGCAGAGGGAAACATGCCGGCAGCAAAATATACACTTGAATAAAAGGCGTACACAAAAACAGGCATGCAAAGACACACGCATATGGCTCATGCATACTGTTTTACAATCACATCACTGCTTTACGTTTCTGGGGAATTTGAGTACACTCCTATTCCTGCTCTTTAGTCAGTTGGTAGACACGCACAAGAATACCGTCATCGCTTCAGGGAGGTGAGGTCAATAGTTGAGGGGATGGGGAGATATCGCTCGTAGCTTCCTGAAAATTACCACCATATTTCAACATGGTGTGTGTGTGTGTGTGTGTGTGTGTGTGTGTGTGTGTGTGTGTGTGTGTGTGTGTGTGTGTGTGTGTGTGTGTGTGTGTGTGTGTGTGTGTGTGTGTGTGTGTGTGTGTGTGTGTGTGTGTGTGTGTGTGTGTGTGTGTGTGTGTGTGTGTGTGTGTGTGTGTGTGTGTGTGTGTGTGTGTGTGTGTGTGTGTGTGTGTGTGTGTGTGTGTGTGTGTGGGAGTCACACAAGAGGTTGAGTGCTGCTTTTAACATGCGTGGGAAGATTTCATACGTTTGTGTGTCAACATCTGCCAAACAACATGTATGTAAATTAGACGGATACACATGAATGCATGCATGAGTCAAGAAAAAACAATAGGCGTTCAAATATAAATAAAAAAAGCAAGAAGAAACCGAGAATTGAAGCTGCTTGAGAACAAAAAAACAGAGCGAGAGACACACACTGTCTCCTTACTTTTCTTTCTCATCGTGATTGGGGTCAGCTCTCTGCCATTAACCAAGTGTAGACAGGGGGGGGGGGGCGGAGCAGCCGGTCGACCCTCAGCTTTTATAGGGCTGTCTGATAATAAGGACTGGTGCCTTGGAGGAATGCTGCAGAAGGAATGCGCCGGTAACATGTCTCTGCTGCTCTTTATGAATAAGTATTATCAAACGCTGGCCTGCCACTTCTCTGACACAATGCAGAGCTGCTGCTGCAAACACACTTTCCCAGGTTTGAAACCAACCAGAAAGCCCCTGAGCCTCTTCAACATGGCCTTTATCTGCATCGCCCAGTGGTGGGAAAATACTGAAAGAAGAGATTTTTTTCCTTACGCTGGCCTGCGAGCATTTTAGCAAAGTGAAGTGTGTCTTCTTTGAGTTGCAATTTAAAACGGCAAATAAATAAAACTGTGTGTGGTGGCATCAGTTGGTTTAAAAAAGGCCGAACCGGAGGCACTTCTGATGTGCTGTTAGACCTAATGAGAAGGCTTGTCACATGCCCTCCTGGCAAAGTTGAAAGTAGGAACAGAGACCAGACTGTTTATAGCCGAAGTAAAGATAGAGAAGGAGAGAGCGAATGGACAGAAACGTTTGTGAATGAGGCCGTGTGTGAAGTCGATGTGTGTGTGTGCTGTGACTCTCTCCCACCCTCATTGATGTGCCGGTCCATAAACACTGGGCCGTGACTCAGGCTCCCCAGTGGGGCGCGGAGCAGTGGCTGATGGGTAGCTGATCTGAGCCACACAGCTGCCTCCGCTCAAGGTGAGCCGCCCAGGGCGCATAAATCTGCATGGCTGATGAGGGGCCGCCGCAGAGGGCCCACTTACAACCGTTACACAACGTTTGAGGTGTGTGTGTGCAAAAGAATGGGAGTTGAAGAGAGTGTGTGTAATATATAGAATAGAGCAGGGTTCAGTCTATTCACTTGTTAGCCTTGCAGAAGTGTGTGTTGTTGAGTCATACAGTGAAATGTATGAGAACGGGGTCTTTATAAGGGCGCTATAAAGCCGTCAAACATATAAAATCACGACTTTTCTGAAGGTATAATAGTTTTTCAGACTGTTTTTGAATACAGAAGTGGTTCAACTTTAAAGTGGCGATAGTCGAGAAAATCAGCCTGCTCATATCGCGCGCTGCAGCGTTAGATACGCCCACTTGAGCATTTCCTCTCCATCAGTGATCATAACCTGTTTGTGTGTCTCAGCACCACAGCTACTGTATCCCTGCACGCTGTCAGTGATGAACGACTCTCTGCAACACCCTCTGCAAGTCAGATGAGATATCCCAGTGTGATCGATTGCTAACGCCCGTATCTTCCCCTAATATGACCGATTGCTTATTCCTCTCTAAATATCCGTTTATCCTTGCAGGGTCGGAATTCTGCTTCCGCAACTTCACCAGCTCCTCCGGCATGATCGACTCCCCGGGCTTCCCGGATAAATACCCTCACAACCTGGAGTGCTCCTACATGATCATCGCCCCGCCCCACATGGACATCGTCCTCACGTTCCTGACCTTTGACCTGGAGAACGACCCCCTGCTGGTGGGAGAGGGCGACTGCAAGTACGACTGGCTGGACGTGTGGGATGGCCTTCTGCAAGGTGAGGACACACGATGGAAGAAAGCCTTATAAACTCTTTTGTTAAAGTGCATCGAAAAACACACATCCTGGGGATAACACACACACACACACACACACACACACACACACACACACACACACACACACACACACACACACACACACACACACATCCTGGGGATAAGAAACAGTCATTACATCCACATCTCATCCTCCATATTCCCACACAGACATTTGCAGACCAGTGTTCAATTTCCTGTGCAGCCATGGCTCTCTTTGATGTAAACCTTACACATTACATAGGGGGAAATATTATTTCTCACGGTGAGCTGAAAGTGCCTCGACCCCCCTAAGGAGCAGCCCTTTCCCTCTCCTTAATAACACCCTTCATCACCCCCCTTCCTACCCCCCCCCAGTCCTCTCTCCTTATCACCTAGCGCTTCCTTCCTCCCACGGGCGAGTGAGAGTGATGGCTACGATGAACATCTGTGTGTATCCAATAGGAGGTGGCGAAAGTGGCCTATCGGTCGAGATCAGGAAGTAGTGAGGAAAAAACATTTGAAGGGATATTATGAAGGCCTTTGAAAGTGACCGCCATAGGGTGCTGTTAGGTGCTGTAGTGCTGATGAAAAGCACATTAGTAGTGGCTCACTTCCCACCTTTCTCTTTCTCTCTCATGCCGACTCCTTTCCCCCTTTTTTGAAATATGAAGCATAACTGAGGCTTTGCTCTAATTATTCTATTTGCAGTTGCTAAAAAGGGATCTGAGTGGATTTAAAAATTCCAATTATAGCCTCGAATTTGGGAGCTTTGATAGCTGAAAACAATTTATACCATTCAAAGTTGAGAATTAGGAGGAAATTAAAGTGTAACCCAGTTCCAGTGAGCCGAGTCCCCGGGCATGAAGGAGGGACGGGAGACAGAAAAACGCAAGGGTGAGGAATTTGGTGTCTGGTGAGGGAGCTACCCTTGAGACTATTGTAATCCTCACTGGTGTGTGTAAGTGTGTGTGTGTGTGTCGGCAGCTGATCCCAGTGCAGCTTGCATTAGAGGCAGGGATTCCAGTCCTCCTGCTGGGCCTTGGCTGAGACACACATGGCAGATGGAGGGATGGACAGGAGAGAAAAGGGGGGAGAGATGGGGGGGAATAAATATGGGAGAAGCATGCTGCGACTCATTAGACAACACTTACTGGAGCAGCTTGCCACTGAACTTCTATAGAGCTGGATTCCTCTTCCATCAGACACGTGTCGGGTCATATAGCAAACTCAGTATATGAAACCAGATCAGTTTTTCAAAATAAAAGCACTAACACGCCCTGAAAACAAAATAAAATGTATCTATTTAAACAGAATTTTTCATTCATTTGATTTCCTTCTGTTTCTGCAGTGTCTCCTCTGATTGGTCGGTACTGTGGGACGAAGATCCCTCCGGAGATCCAGTCGTCCTCCGGCCTGCTGTCCCTCTCCTTCCACACCGACATGGCCGTGGCCAAAGACGGCTTCTCCGCCCGATACAACATGACGCACAAAGAAGTCAGCAACTGTGAGTGCCAGATAACTCTCTCTGTGTGTGTGTGTGTGTGTGTGTGTGTGTGTGTGTGTGTGTGTGTGTGTGTGTGTGTGTGTGTGTGTGTGTGTGTGTGTGTGTGTGTGTGTGTGTGTGTGTGTGTGTGTGTGTGTGTGTGTGTGTGTGTGTGTGTGTGTGTGTGTGTGTGTGTGTGTGTGTGTGTGTGTGTGTGTGTGTGTGTGTGTGTGTGTGTGTGTGTGTGTGTGTGTGTGTGTGTGTGTGTGTCTTCTCCGCCGGCACTCATCTGTCTGTCTTCATCTCTCGATCTTTTCAGCTTTACCTACTTTAATGATATTTTAAATCTCGAGCTCTCTCTCACCCCTCAGTCTACGTTGCTCCCTCCTAAGAGAGCACGGTTTCTCAGACTCAGAAACTATTTTTCTTTTAGAATATAAATTAGCTTCACCTCAATTTACCTCCTTACCTGCTCTCTGTCTCCCTTTGCCCTTTCTCTGTCTGTCTCCGTCTCTGTCTTCAAACCGTATAATATTCTGCTTAGATCTTCTTTTCCACTCTTGCATCTGTCATCACTCCTTCCTTCCTCTCTCCATTCTTTTTTTTCTTGCTGCTTATTTTCCATCTCCAACAAACACACAGTTAACGCTCAGCTTTCTCCATCTCCCCCTCTCTCTCTCTCTGTCAGCGTTCCACTGCAGCACGGCGCTGGGCATGGAGTCGGGAAAGATCAGCGACGACCAGATCTCCGCGTCCACGTCCTTCTACGACAGCCGCTGGTTGCCCCGGCAGGCCCGCCTCAACAACGGAGACAACGCCTGGACGCCTTCAGAGGACAGCAACAAGGAGTACATCCAGGTCTGAAACGTCCTACTACATCCAGCTGTCTCATACACAGTGACACACACTGAAAATAAAACTGTGAAGCGATGATAAGGAAGTGCTTCCGCGCTCTCAATTTTCCCTGTCTGAAAACACACTGTCCACGAGACACACACACACACAGGCCGGTGATTGATGAAGGTGCTCCTCAGGAATGCATCCGAACACTGCGCCATTGATCTTTGCCTCCAGCCTTCCTCCCCTCACACACGACAATGCAGAGATGCACACACACACGGACCCCCCCGTAAGCCCCGTCAGCAGCAGGCCACAGTCGGAGTCCATCCCCTGCTGTCTGTGTGACAGATAGACTCAGCAGCTGGTATCTCAATCAGCCCCGACCACCACCAATCCCTACAGCCTTCCTATCTCGTTCTTTCTGATCTATTAGGAAATCTAGTTTGAAATACTTTTTTTCTTCCCAGGTTGACCTCCACTTCCTGAAGGTTTTGACAGGCATCGCCATGCAGGGGGCCGTTTCAAAAGAGACGCAGAAGTCCTACTACGTCACCACCTTCAAGATGGAAGTCAGCACCAACGGGGAGGACTGGATGGTGTACCGGCACGGCAAGAACCACAAGGTATACGGATTCACGTGCATTGTGCAGCTTGTGAGATGTTGGATGAAACTGTATTCCTCTAATTTTCTTTTGTATGTTTTCCTACGAATGTCCAGCAACATACACATGCCAATTCCCGCTCCTCATACAGTCAGAAATAAGTGTTTGGTTTGATATCTACGGTAGTTACCCAACAGAAACTCAAATCTGGTTTCAAACAAGACTCTCCTCACTACGCTGACTGTTTTCGTGTTGTACTTCCTCGTACTTGAATTGTTTTTGTGGGATATAAACAATTGAAGGTGCATTACTTTGTGTAGGTATAGCTGCATGTGAGTGTATAGGAACAGCCTACATTAAAACACGAGACATGGAAGTGGAGTAGAGTTATTTACAACCTCCTTTCCGTAACCTTTTTATTATACCATCATGATACGTTTCCCAACAAAAGAAGCCGTTGTGTACGCAGGAGAGTCCTATCAATAGATGGAACATTCCTGAAGGAGTCGTTTTCCTTCGAGGACTGTTAATGAACCTTCCTCGTGACCCCGGTCATGAGGAAGGGAACAGGGGAAGGAGGGAGGAAGAGATAGAGATTTAAAGAGAGGAGGGGAGGCTGACAAACAAGAACAATGGAGTCCTCTATGTGCCCTTATCTAGCCGCTATTCATCATATCTCACTGACGCACACATAAACACACACCTCGCTCTGTGGAGTCACCAGGTGTGTGGACGGAGCAGGTGAGGAGTTTCATAGCATCATCATCTTCTGAAATGGATGGTGTTTTGCGTGGGGGGGGGGGGTTGTGTATGAATACCGTGCAGGTATGTGACCTATAGTAAGCACGTCTCCAGGGGATTGGACCTCCACATATCTGGGTTAAGGTCACTATGGATTGCAGGAAAATGGAGGGGGGCGAGTGGTGGGCGTGTGTGTGGAGGGTTAATCCACACACACGCCCACACAAACCGGGGGGCCCCCTTCTGTGTGTGCCGGTGATTGGTTTTGGGTGAGGCCAGTGGGGGGTATTTGATGTGGAGATTATTGAGGGAAACGTGGATTTGACTTATAAAGTCAACATCTGTGCGATTTATTACACCCCCCCACTCCTTCCACATACACACACGTGCAACATGCACAGACCCCTCTTTTAAATAACATCTGGCTGATCTCTCCGTCTGCAGATCTGCATGTGTGTGTGTGTGTGCGTGCATATGTATATGATGTGTGTGTCTGTACCGTGTAATCTGAGTCCTCTAATCTGTCCCAACGTCCAGACACGGACTCAGACAGAGACATCGACAAGCTTTTAGGAGGGATGCTGCTTCACTGAGTGGTCCCTTTTAAAAATGAGAAAATTGGTAACGCTTGCTACTTTTGAATGCACCCAGTCCAGAAGGAAATTGAAAAATCAATAAACAGATTTGACTTAAAAGCCAACAGAAAAGTTTTTGCGCCAATGGGGCATTACATCATCGATAACAAAAATGGAGATACAATTAAGTATAGCATCTGGTTTTGATGATCGTAAAGAAAGTATGACAACATTGAGTTCAATGAACGATGCTTTGAATCCACAGAGACTTATTTTTCAATCACATTCTGGATGTATAACACAGACATCTCGGATTAAGTTGAATAAAACTTTCTTTGTATTTTCGCCGACCACAGACAGTGATGGATGGTATAGGAGGAAATAATAACACTTTTGACGAACGACACACGAGTCGCAGTCATCATTTGAGCCCAGCGCTGAGTTCACTGTACCCTCCCCATGAGCCTCCGGTCCCTGCGGGTTAGGGTGAGTCTTCCGTGACTGCTAATCCACTGCCTTGTCGAACAAACTCCCAGTTAGCCCGTCCTAAGCCCCCCCCCCCCCCCAAGAGCCTTTAAGTGGTTGAAACTGAAATCTCGTCGGGGGGTCCTGTAATGACTGGGATTTGCTTCTTTTAATTGTAATTGTCTACAGTGAGCTGGAAGCCGATGTGGCTTTGGGAGTGCATGTGCAGCGGTGTTTGTGGAAGGCTTAGGCATCATGAGTGTGTGCATCATATATGAATCACCCAGGAAAAAAGGATTGGCTCGGCACTTCTTGTCTCACTGTGTTTGATATTGGGGGAGATTTATTGTTGATTTGCCAAGATGTGTGTTCTTATTTGCCGTGTTAACAAAGACTGATTTAATGCCAATACAGATTATTGGAGAGGCAGAGAGAGACGCTGGCATTGTGGGAAACACACATTTCTTTCTTGTAAAAGTGTAAAATTGCTGCCGGTTGAGAAAAACACAGAGATTACAATCGCCTCAGGCTCTGTGTGTGTGTGTGTGTGTGTGTGTGTGTGTGTGTGTGTGTGTGTGTGTGTGTGTGTGTGTGTGTGTGTGTGTGTGTGTGTGTGTGTGTGTGTGTGTGTGTGTGTGTGTGTGTGTGTGTGTGTGTGTGTGTGTGTGTGTGTGTGTGTGTGTGTGTGTGTGTGTGTGTGTGTGTGTGTGTGTGTGTGTGTGTGTGTGTGTGTGTGTGTGTGTGTGTGTGTGTGTGTGTGTGTGTGTGTGTGTGTGTGTGTGTGTGTGTGTGTGAGAATCTTTTCACTCATTTTCTGCACGCCAACACATTTTCAGTTTGACACCCATGTGACTTGTTAATTCTCAATCACACTACTCACATATGCACCTCATTACTTGATGAGACGCGAGCACACTTAGGAATTGCATATCTCACACACACACACACACACACACACACATAGATACAAACACACAATGACACATCCACCTAAGCAAATTGACAATTAAACATTGTCATCCGTCTGGAAGGAAAAATCCCAGCAGCCCCAGCGCTAACACAGTATTGTGTTACTGGAAAGCATTGTGAGGCAACACACACACAATAACATGGGAGAGAGAGACAAATGCACACACAGCATTTCAGCCAGCCCCCCATCATCACACTGTCACACACCCTCATACACACACTTATTTGTACCTCTTTGAGCTAATACAAACAATATTCAGCATAAACACTCTGACAGAATATGACATAAGGTGGTGTAAGGCAATTCCACCGTTTTAACCTCTCTCACACACTCACACACACACACACACACACACACACACACACACACACACACACACACACACACACACACACACACACACACACACACACACACACACTGCTTGCTCCTCTTAGAGCCAGTAGTGGAGAGTGGCCAGCTGGAACCAGTTCCTACTGTCAACATCTTCATAGCGAGAAGGGAGGGAGAGAACGTCTGGAGCTAGAATGGAGGGGTAATGGCCAGAAAGAAAGAGAGAAGTAGACAGTGGAAATAACTAGAGCAAGAAGACAGGGCTGACGAGTGTAATGGACGGAGAACAGAAGCTGGGATCTGGGGAACAACACAGGCATGAAAAAGCAGCCGGGAAACGAGTAATGTCTTGTGCAGAGCTCGCTCCCCGTGGTGCCGTCAGCGTGAAGGAAAACTGGCAAAGGAAGGAGACATGTGAGAAAAGCTATGATGGATACATCTATCCGCAAATCATTTTCCAGAAATGTTATATTTGTTCTAATCTAAGACGTGTTGTGGATGCACACAGGCTTCTTTTTTACTCCATTTGCCAATCCAAAGCATCAGAGAGTGTGTTTACTGCAACACGCCTTTCACGGTGACCTCCTTCTCCAGAGAGGTCATCAATAGTTAAATACCCATGGTGCCCGTGTCCCGCCAATGTCCACACAAACCAGTCTGGTCGCCAGGTGTGTGTGTGTGTGTGTGTGTGTGTGTGTGTGTGTGTGTGTGTGTGTGTGTGTGTGTGTGTGTGTGTGTGTGTGTGTGTGTGTGTGTGTGTGTGTGTGTGTGTGTGTGTGTGTGTGTGTGTGTGTGTGTGTGTGTGTGTGTGTGTGTGTGTGTGTGTGTGTGTGTGTGTGTGTGTGTGTGTGTGTGTGTGTGTGTGTGTGTGTGTGTGTGTGTGTGTGTGTGTGTGTGTGTGTGTGTGTGTGTGTGTGTGTGTGTGTGTGTGTGTGTGTGTGCAGGGCTTCGTTATATTTTCATGAGCCTCCACACTGGGAGACACAACATGACGACGTTAATTATTCAGCCCACCTTGCCTGCATGGCACAAAAACATGCGTGTCGTCAGGCAGATTTCAGAGGAGGCCACACAACACACTGACAGTATGCAGCGTTGGAAGAAGTACTGCTTTACTTAAGAAAAAGTACTAATACTATGGTCTTAACATACTCCATTACAAGTCAAAGTCCCGACTTAAAAGTAGCCATAAAGGAAAATACTCAAGGAAAGTAAAGTGCTATATTTGAGTAAATGCCCTTATTCACTTTCCACCAATGCAAAGGCTGCTACATTTCAATTCATGTCACATTCCTAGTTAGTCAAAAAGTAACTATGCTATCTTCAAGTTGGTCAATGAGCAACCATCTGCTGCCTAAGGGTATTGACCTTTTGACCTTGGCAGTAATGGGTCTGGGGTCAAATGAGTGACCCTCAGGTAGCGGGACAATAGACGGGAGGAAGTGGAGGAGACAGAAGTAGCTGACATCTCATCTTCTGTCTCCCCTCTCACATCCAAAGGAGAAAAGCAAAGGGCCTCTTGAGAGCCGATTGATATTGAACTGATATTTATTTCTGTGTCAGTAATGATTGGATAAAAAGCAGAGATGTAAAATCTAAGATGAAAAGAAAGGAATGCATCTGGAAATATTGAAATGCACCCAGCTAATGGCCTTCTAGTCGTGATGGGCATCTCGTTCAAAGGGAAATTGAAGTGGACAAATATTTAACAGACTTTTCAGAACTTTCAAAAGTTCACAGACAAAATCATGCCATGATAAATCTTGACATGAAATGCATTTATCTAATTCATTATTCTGAATGCTGGCAGGCAGACGTGTTTATTGTAAATCCATTTGTTTAACTCACATAATTTCTGGAAATCAAATTAATTCTATTTTTATCTGAATCTTGAATGACGGCGTTTGTCGGATTATGAATGTTATATAAAGATAACCATTCATTTCAAGATGGACGACATTACGAATAATTTAGCCGTTTTTCCTTATCAAGATATGAACACTTGGATGAAGTGTTGGTTTGTTGGTGATGAATGTGTCCGTTGTTCTTCCTCATTCCTTTTTCAGTTATATCTGCTGCCCTCCATTCAACCTCTCCTCCCTTTCTTCATCTGTTTTTAAAACCGTTCTTCTAAGGACATTTTTCTTGTTTTTCCTGTCCTCTCTATGCTGCTCTTTGTTTCACGGACACATTATCCGGGAGCGGTGGAGATGGGTTGGTTGTATGCGAGCCGAGCCCTGCGCTATACGCTCCACTTTGTGTGAGCATGCGTGGGTGTTTACATAACCCCCATAAGAGCCCACATCCACTGTTTGGCCTCTGAGGTAAACACCGCGGCTGTCTATCCTCAATCCAGCAGCAGATACCGCGCAGATAGACCCGCTTATCTGTTCAAACACTCACACTGCTTTGTATTACCAGTGTCAGCTGCACTTGATTAAATCAGGCCATGCCCAAAATCAAATAAAACCCCTTGAGTAGGATTTTGAATTCGTATCTATCATATTCCCGCTGGTTATGGAATTTCTGGAATATCATATCAATTTTTGCCACACAGGGAATTTGACAAATAATTCATTTTAACACCAATATTGCAGACTCACAAAACAACATTATCAAAACAAGACGGAATCAAATTCTTAAGCTGAGGGAGTGTGCTTTGGTTTGATCATCCTGTGCTAGGAAGAGAGTAAAAGGAAAATCATGTCGGCATCTTTTTAGGAAATGATGCCTTTAATGTTTAATTCAGCTGCTTGTAGCACTTGTCTTTCCATTGTGCACTGCGGCTCTGATGTTAGCGGAATATCTCCAGACCCACAGCGACCACAGACACATAGTGAATGACACTTAACAGTCACTCACTTAAAGACACTTCCTCTCCTTCTGTGTGTGTGTGTGTGTGTGTGTGTGTGTGTGTGTGTGTGTGTGTGTGTGTGTGTGTGTGTGTGTGTGTGTGTGTGTGTGTGTGTGTGTGTGTGTGTGTGTGTGTGTGTGTGTGTGTGTGTGTGTGTGTGTGTGTGTGTGTGTGTGTGTGTGTGTGTGTGTGTGTGTGTGTGTGTGTGTGTGTGTGTGTGTGTGTGTGTGTGTGTGTGTGTGTGTGTGTGTGTGTGTGTGTGTGTGTGTGTGTGTGTGTGTGTGTGTGTTCCTGTGGTTTCGTGTGAGCGGTTTCAGTGTGTAGCCACCAACAAGAGGAAGAAAGGCAATAAGGGCAAGAGGATGTGTGCAGAGATAGCAACTCAACGGTTTTGAGGAGGATATTTAAGGGGGCTAATGGATGGAGGTGTTGACATTAATGGAGGGAAGAGGAAGTGATTAGAAACAAGAACGTGTGTGACAATATAACAAAAAGGAGCATCTCTGTCTGTCATTGAATGTGACGCCCTCGAAACCCAAAACAGGAAGAAACTTGAGCACCCTGGTTACATTTGCCCTCCGACCCCTGCTGCCCCACCCTGCTGCTTCAGTGCTCGTGGAAGGAAGGGAGTGCACGTCAATGAGAAGTGAATGTTGATGCTTTGGGAAGTACATTTCTCTCACATCCTGCCCACCTGGAGACACTTCCTGCGCGTCTGACAGCCAATCATGTTTGGACATGTCAGGTCATGTCTCCCACAGCTTCCTGCGGCCACCAGCATGGAGGTAGCTGGTGTGTGTGTGTGTGTGTGTGTGTGTGTGTGTGTGTGTGTGTGTGTGTGTGTGAAACCCTCATCCATCGTCAGTTTTTCCCAGCCTCCCAGCGTCGAACCTTTGACCCCAAAACACATCGACAGCTGGGCCGGTGACATCGGATCCGTGTTTGGGTTGTCTCTGCTTTGTCCGGACTGCCACTGTGTGTGTGTGTGTGAAGCAGAGCGAAACCGTGCACTGTGGGGGTGTGTAGAGCAGTGTAGTCTGTGTGTGTGTGAGAAAGAGAGAAATGGGAACTGATACCATAATGAGCGGTACATCTCCTTACCTTTGTCTCTCTTTACTCTACAGATTTTCCACGGCAACACAGACCCGACTGAGGTGGTTCTGAACCGCGTCCCGCAGCCGGTCCTCGCCCGGTTTGTTCGTATCCGACCACAGACCTGGAAGAACGGCATCGCCCTGCGCTTCGAGCTCTACGGGTGCCAGATCACAGGTGTGTGTCATGGGTTGGACTTTTCTAACCTTCATTTTGCCAACTGACAGGTTTCCAGAATCACCCGGCTTCACACTCTATAACTTTGACGGAAACAGCTTCCCACCCATTTATAATCAACATTAACTGCAAAAAATGACCCCCTTAACCGCCAGAACTAGGAACACACCCACACTGTCATTGACACACACATTTAGTTTCTCACACTCCTCCTGATATCTCTTACACATAGGAAGCTAATTAAGGAAACTTTGATTCTGTTCTCCAGCAGCAGTGTCAGTTCCCTCTCTCCATTTATTCTCCGCACTCACTTTCTGTCTCCATCTCCCTCCTGTGAGTTTCCCCCCCTTGTGGTTTTAGAACCTTTTTTGATGTCTCCTCTATATTGAGAGATGAGTATGGATCAATCATTCATGGCTCCCCGTTCACTCTTACATCAGAAACTGTGATTCGCGTCTCCCTACACAGCTGCTATCAGAGCAACCGTTAGCACAGGTACATCCACAGCTTCTAAATATAGCATTTGACCTCAAACACAAACACCCCCCAATGAAATGTACACAGACAGCACCCACCAGCACACACAAACACACACACACTTTCTATGCCTTTTATTTATTATTTACATCGCCTGCTTTTGCAGTGACATAACAGCATGAAACTTTGATCTGTGTTCTTTTAAACCGTCAGCACAACTAACATCTCCCCATCTCTCTTCCTCGTGCCCTTCCTCTCTTCCTCTGTCTCCTCCTGTCTCTGTAGGAGCCTCTCCAACATCTTGCCCTCCTCCCTTTCTCCCCCAGCCGTCATCCTCTCCTTACTCCCTACTTCCCTGCCTCCTGGCTCCTCGTATTATACCTCCCTCATCCCCTTAATCCTCATTTCTGCCTCTCACATCCTCCCTCAGCAAGTTCCCCTCAGTGCGACATGCTCATCCATATCTGCATGAGTTTCATTTCCAAGTGCTTTTGCATGTAAGCGGGACTTTCCCCACAGTCAGTGAGTGTACATAAGACGTGTGCAGCACAGCGAAAAGACAAAGCTTTGAATATAACAGATTTCAAATGTTTGTGTTTGAGAATTGAAAACAGGGCAGTTATTGCTTGCTTTCATCTCACTAATGGCAGTCTAATATATTTAACATGAGGCTGCAGAACTTGTCCTCTCTGCTCCGGTCTAAACTCTCACCGCTCAGTGGCCAGCAGTGCAATCCTGCGGCGAAGCTTAACAGCTCCCAGGCGGGGATATGTGTAGCAGCGTGAGTGTGTGTAGCAGCGTGAGTGTGTGTGTAGCAGCGTGAGTGTGTGTAGCAGCGTGAGCGTGTGTAGCAGCGTGACTGTGTGTGTAGCAACGTGAGCATGTGCAGCAGCGTGAGTGTGTGTGTAGCAGCGTGAGCGCGTGTAGCAACGTGAGTGCGTGTAGCAGCGTGAGTGTGTGTGTAGCAGCGTGAGTGTGTGTGTAGCAGCGTGACTGTGTGTGTAGCAACGTGAGCGTGTGTGTAGCAGCGTGACTGTGTGTGTAGCAACGTGAGCGTGTGTGTAGCAGCGTGAGCGCGTGTGTAGCAACGTGAGTGTGTGTGTAGCAGCGTGAGCGTGTGTAAGGTCGTCACCTCTCCATCAGCGCCGCCCGAGGTTAAACTTATCTGCGGCCTCTCCTCTCCCCTCTCCAGATGCTCCATGCTCCGAGCTGCAGGGCCTGCTGTCCGGCCTGCTGCCCGACGCTCAGATCTCCGTGTCCTCCAGCCGGGACCTGGGCTGGAGCCCCAGCAACGCCCGGCTGGTGGCCAGTCGCTCCGGCTGGTTCCCCGCCCCCGCGCAGCCGCTGGCCGGGGAGGAGTGGCTGCAGGTGAGAGGAGCATTCATTGTGCTTTTCCTGACTGTGTGTTTCCAGATGACAAGCACCAACAGTAACATAGTATTTAAGGCACAACAGAAACATCATTCATGTGCTGTATTATGAGCTGTCAAGTTTTAGTTTTGGAGATTTGATATAGTAACATATAGTAAGGAAATCAAATACAATGCAATAGCCATACTGGTGAAAGTAAGCTGGAGGAATATGGAATACCTTTTTTAGATGGAATACAATTAAGAAGAATCCACAATTACATACTGTACATTAGAATAAATACTGTATACTCTAATAATATATTACATAACCATGTGTTGTTCTGTGTAAAGTATATTAACCACCTTGTATGCATCTGAATCTAATCCCAGGTGGACCTCGGGGTGCCCAAAACGGTGCGAGGAGTGATCACCCAGGGAGCGAGGGGGGGGGACGCAGCGAGCGGGGCGACCACAGACAACCGGGCGTTTGTCCGGAAGTACAAAGTAGCGCACAGCCTGAACGGGAAAGAGTGGAATTTCATCATGGACAGCAAAACCAGCCTGCCTAAGGTGGGGGGGGTGCGAGGGAGGAAGAAGAAGAAGCAGGGAAGAATCTGAATTTGTTTCCAAATGAAAAAAAAATGACATGATTTTTGTGTATGTGTGGCAGCTTTTCGAGGGGAACACACACTACGACGCCCCGGAGCTGCGGCGCTTCGAGGAGATCGTGTCGCAGTACATCAGGCTGTACCCGGAGAGGTGGTCTCCAGCTGGCATCGGCATGAGGGTGGAGATCCTGGGCTGCGAGCTTCCAGGTAGGACATTCTGACGGGGAATCATTTCACGTATGATAACTTGCTCTAAACAGAAGTGAGTGGACTTTGAGGAAGTGAGGCTTGCATTAGATATGCATGAGAGTCGTTACCAGAGGTGAGGAGACACCAAATGTTGGAAAGGGGAGGGGCGGTGACTCTCAAGAGGTTTGCTACAACAAGCGTCCGCAGCAGCAGGGCGCGGACAGGGCTCGGTTAGGAGGAATGTGTCCCCGGAGAGAGAGAGAGGGAACGTTTCGGTTTGTTCATTCTCCAGCACGGTCTGTTCTCCAGATGTGAGGTGCAGAAACACACACATCTGGACTCTCACTGTTTACCACTCCCTCTGTGTCTGAACAGGATGGCTCTCCAGCACAACATGTCAAGCACAAACACACTGAATACACTGCAGAAAGAAAAAACTATACATGTAAACTCTCCAGACTCCAAATGCAAGGTGGCCCGCATTGAGGTGATTTGTGTGTGACAGCTTGTGTGCTTGTACAAGTGATGATGAAGTGTTATGTAGTTGAAGAGGGGTAGAATATTAAGCAGAGCATGGTTAGTCAAACAGACACACAGTTCTTTGCTCTTGTGCTCTGAAAAAAAAATAAAAAAAGTAAGTGTTAAAGCAGTGAATGATAGAAATAACTTCTGTTGATGTAAAAACCTGGTCACTTCCCGTTCCCCGTACCACACAGGACACAGTGTGTTTTGCATTTACTGTTTGATTGACAGGTGCCCTCTGGGAAAGGCAGAACAATGAACAGATCCCCCAAATATATATTTTAAAAAAAAAAGCAGGTTAGGGATTTACACTTTCTGCAGAGGCGTGATTTTAGCAGATAGTGTGTGAATGGTTTTAAAGGAAACGTGTGACAGAGAGCTGCTGCTGAGGGTCACACATTGTTCACAGGCCTCCACACTCAGCAGGAACACTGAACCGCTGCTGAGTGACATCCTGTGAACCATCCACATCCCCTCACACTCCAAACTATTCACTTCTTTCCTTTTGTCGTCACTTATGTCCTCTTTTGAGTTCCTTAACGTGGTTTCAGCTGATGAAACCCCCGTGTCTGTCGTTTGAGCAGAGCAGCAGCTTCTCTCCCCGTACACATGGTCTCAGTTCTTTCTTTTCCCACCCTGAGGCCCAGTGCATGGGTCCGTAAATGTTTTTGTTCTTTTTTTTCGTTACCATGCTTCTTCTCCTTTTCCTATCCACCCTCCTCCTCCTCCTCAGTTACTCGTCACTCGCACCTCTTTTCCATCTCACTGCTGTTGGTCCTGACTCCTTCTGTTTCCCCCCCCTGTTGATTCACATCTGACACACACACACACACACACACACACACACACACACACACACACACACACACACACACACACACACACACACACACACACACACACACACACACACACACACACACACACACACACATACACATACACACACATACACACAGCCTCACATTGACGCTTTTCTCTAAAAAATGAAAAATGTATGAGCTCAGGAAATAAATCTTAGCGATATATCTTGGAAAAAAATGCAAAATATCTCTTCCTTTTTATTCAGGTAGGACCATTTCAGTCGTAGGAGAATTGGATAGTGGCACACACACACACACACACACACTGGCTCAGCAAAAGCTCAATAAATATGGTGGAGCTCACCCATACTTTAGGAAATGTGTGTGTGTGATGGAACCTTGATCTGATCACTTAACCCCACCCTACAAAATATCAAACAATGGCTACTTATCTTTCCCATCATGTTCTTTTTGGGTGTATGCGTGCATGCACATCCATTTGTCTGCGTGTGCCTGCCAAGCGGAGATTTACAGAAAAGCTTTCTACATAATTGAAGATTTCTTTTTTTCTCTTCTCTGACATATTGCTGAGTCAGACACTTTCGGAGGGAGCAATGTCTTTTAGCAGAGAGCTCTCTCCACCCTGTGTGTGTGTGTGTGTGTGTGTGTGTGTGTGTGTGTGTGTGTGTGTGTGTGTGTGTGTGTGTGTGTGTGTGTGTGTGTGTGTGTGTGTGTGTGTGTGTGTGTGTGTGTGTGTGTGTGTGTGTGTGTGTGTGTGTGTGTGTGTGTGTGTGTGTGTGTGTGTGTGTGTGTGTGTGTGTGTGTGTGTGTGTGTGTGTGTGTGTGTGTGTGTGTGTGCACACAAATAAGCATATAAAAAAGCATTTATCCGTGTGTATGTCTACGTGTGTTTTTATGAGCGTATATTTATGCATGCGCAGCTGCGGTGTGTACTCATACGAGTGTGCACCTCCATTATCCGTGCCGGCGGTTCCCCTGGGTCCAGTTCTAAGTGTGTGTGCCTCATCCCGTGCATGATGATGACTTGCATCATCACCTGCAGCAGCAGACACATTATGTAAGACAACACTCCGCTGCAGAGGGACTTTTCCTGCATTACAAGAAGCCTCTGCACCGAACAGGCCTCACACACACACACACACACACACACACACACACACACACACACACACACACACACACACACACACACACCCCCCCGTCAAGGTTATGGCTCGGGGCAAGGTGGGCAGGTCACATACGTTCGCACACGCGTTCTCTCTCCGTGTCACGTAAACACACAAGCAGCGGCCCATTCCCATTGCCCCCGACTCTGCTGTCACACCCTGGAAAGGTCAGCACATTTACACTGTGACAAGGCCTGACCTTTGAGAGCATGCAGTGCTCAGGAGCAGGCTGAATCTTAATGGACTGGATCGTGTGTTTATGTGCGTTTGGTCGTACGCACACGTGGGAGCGCGTGGGTTTGGGCGCTAAAGTAATGTATAGGTTTATTTGAACACCCCGTCCCAAGACTTAGGTGGAGGACTCAAAGGTTGGACTGGAATATAAGGGCACAGGGTAGAAGAAGAACAAGAGGGTCCCTTCCCTTCCCTTCCCCGTGGGCAGGCAGCGTTAAAAGTCTCATTAGAAAGTTAATGACAGGCATCAAGGACGTGACATTAGCGCTGGGTTAATGTCAAGTCCTTTCATGCCTGCCATTTCTCCAGCTGGGGCGCCGTGCCACTCATTTCCACAGGAAGTTCCTCTAAGCGGATCAATTGTGTATCACGCAGCGTTTGTTGCCCTCGGTGCCTTTCATAGTCTCTAAATGATAACGGTTGTCATGCAGCAAGACCAGTGGGAGGCTCTATTATTGACACTAACAGCCGCCCAGCAGAGAAAAAGGTTGGAGATGGATCCGTGTGTTTTTTTCTTTGGGGATGTTTGCACAGTTTTGTGTTTCAGATCCAATTGATGGACCTGTCGGGGAAATATGAGAAATAAGATGATTTTCAGTTCAGCTATTTCATGTCAGTTAAGTTAGAAAAGGAAGCGATATATCTGGAGCTGCATCAGTGATAGACAACACACTCGGCCTGAACCATCTGCTCCCAATAACCCGGCGCTTTCTCCCACCTCACATTCCTCCAGCAGCCTGCTCAGCACATGTCTGTTTGGCGCCCATGTGATGCGCTCTAATGTGCAAATTGCCTTGCCGTAGTGTGTTGTTTGCCTGTCCCGATGATTTAGCCGTGCTTAAATAGTTGTCAAAGGCAGAGAGAACATCATACATTTGACTTTTTGTTTGCTTTCACTTCTTCTGAGCCAGTATGAGTTATAGTGAGTGAGACACTTGGTAACACACAGGAAAGTTCCTGAAAGAAAACAGAGTGGGAGTTTTTAAACACATCTATCCATCAGCCTTAACCCCGACTCTGGATCTGTGTGCAATGTGTGTGAGTGCATTGTGTGTAGCGTGTGTGTCTGCATACTTGTTAGACTGACGCCCCAGCACCCAGACACAACATAAGGGGAGGATTCTTGGGTGCCTGTCTCTGACGCGCTGTGGGATGGAAGGAAATGGGAGATGAAGTTAACTTTCGGACAGTGACCTCACACTCTCAGTTATGATAAGAGCTTTAACTCACCCTAAACACGCAGCACAATGAGACAAGCTGTTTATGTGGTTTGAAATGGCTCCAAACAGCTGGATACCTCTCAGTTTTCTGTTAAAAAAGTATAGTAACTTCATATTTTATTTCATATACAGTTGCTTCATTTTTATTTTATTACTTTGCCTCTTATATGTGATATGTAAGCCACTGCCCCTTTGCTGTAGTAGTGCTTTAGATTTTTTTCGAAAAAATACACGTATTATTTCTAACTCCCAAGACAAAGCAAAATATGTCACACACTGTCTGGTTATTAAAGCTGTATACATCCACTGTAAGTCATTACTTCCTGGTCCTTTCTGCCTTTGTTTCTTATCACTTCCTCTCACATCTGTTTTTCTT
This sequence comes from Notothenia rossii, assembly GCF_949606895.1. NCBI lineage: Eukaryota > Metazoa > Chordata > Actinopteri > Perciformes > Nototheniidae > Notothenia > Notothenia rossii. The sequence continues at coordinate 6,115,034 of NC_136901.1, forward strand.
TGCCCCACCTCACGTATGTTAGGAGAAATTCCACATGAATAACCTCTTGAGCAAACATCCTGTGATTAGTGTGTCCTTATTGCTGTGATCTAATGTGTGTTTCTTCCATTGACCTGAGCTGTGTGTTGTGTTTGTTTCTGCAGAAATGACCACGCCGGCCAACACCGCCACGCCGACTGTTCCCGCCGACGCTGAGACCACCACCGCCACCACCTTTACTACAGGTGAGGCCAGGCAGCATTAATGGTGTTATTAGAGGAGTAATAGAAAAGATGAAAGCCTTTGAAAGGACATTATGTAAAGCAGGAAACATTTCTCATAGCTTTGTGCCCTTTGGCTCTCTCTCCCTCTCCACCTCCACAGTAGCCACCTATCCTCCATCAGACAGCATTTGTGACTTCGATCAGGGCCTGTGTGGGTGGACTCACGACCGCAACGCCCCCCTGCTCTGGACCCTGCACAGCCACGGTGAGTCTCAACATCAGTGATAGGAAGATCCTGCGTGATTCACTGCCTGGTTAACGACTCACAAACATGTGATGGACAGCGAGCTGCATGTTGTTCTGCTGGATTTCTCCTGCTGCTGGCCGACTATGGATATCTCTACTTCTTGTTCTGGATCTTTGCTGCAAAGCTTTTATGTATGCACGGATAATTTCATTACGGGCGCAGAAAATTGCACAAGCAGAAATGCATTTAGTTTATTTTTATCAACTTCGCCGAGTCCAGACACTAATTAAATGGAGTCGTTCTCCGTCTGCGTCTTCATAGAGTCCTTTTTTTCAATTTGATTAAAATAATTCCTTAAATTGAAGCCGGTCTAATTCAGCCGCGACGTCGTCTGCCAGCCGCGCTGATCTTCTCCGAGCGGATGAGAATGAAAATGGATTTAGGAAGGGAAGGAGATGCCGCCGCCATTTTCAGCACATACAGCGTCACATGTGACACACACCAGCTCCCTCGCCTGTGTGTGTCAAAACATGCGACGTCTCCCAGGAAGGGGTTAAGACCCGGTAGCTCCAATTAAGTTCAGAGCATGAGACTCCAAAGCGTTTATTCCCAGCCGTCCGCTGCTGCCCCTCCATCACCCCAGGCACATCCTCCGTCTACTTAGTCACTCCTTGAAGAAATAATTATTCACTTTCCCTTTTTACACAGCCCCGGCTCAAAAGTGCAGCTTTCGGCGTGTTATTAAAAACTATAGACCTGCTGGGTTTAGGGAGGGTTCTTTTTTTATGGCACTATTTATAGTTTTTCATCAGGATTGTTATCCAACTTTGTTTTCAAATGCACGTGTGTCTCGAGCAAAGTCTCCATGAAAGATTCAGCTTTCCTCCAGCTGGAGGGAATCAAACAAGAGGTTCAACACGGCCTGCTTTTTTATTTTTTATTTTGTCAAATTGGCGATATCACCTGTGTCGTGTTCAGCAGCTCCTGAAGCGTGAGCGATTCAGGTCAAAGCCATCTTCGACAGCGGGCTTCAAAGCGGCGTCTTTCATCACGGCCGGTTCGGGAAAGGTTGCTCAGATTAGCCAGGTTTGTGGCTTTCATGTCTGAAGTATCATTTCCAAGTCTTTTTTTTTTGACACGCCACGCCAGCCTTTGATTCTCCCGCTGATGTCAAAGGTCAGCCGACGCAGAATCATTACTTCACTGCTATCAAATCGCTGTTTAATCCTCCATAGACTTCCTTTACTCCAGGAGACCCAGACACCATGATCCCCTCACCTCCTGACCCAAGCCATGAAACCAGTTATTAGGCAGAGAGGAGGAATTAGCCCCGTGTTATTTGTCTTAATACACCCCCACTAGGAAAAACATGCTAAATAGGCTTCATAGATTGAACCCTTGTTTGCCTCTCGCTGCAGGAGACCGCTGTGAAATGGATTAATAATGCTCTGTTGTGCTGCGTATGGAGAGGCAGGCTCGATTATGAGCTGTCTGGCGAACAAGAGGCACAACAATGGGGGGTGCGCTGCGAGACGCCACGCTTCGAATGTGAGGACGGAAGAGGCTTTGGTGCTCGCATTAAAACGTGTGATGAAACACCTTCGCACATCATCCATAGGTGGAGTGTATACAAAGGGAAACAGTAGCATGTGGAGCAGAGGAGAGCACACACACCACTCGTTCCAGGGCCGAGGGACACACTGTCACACACACTGTCTGAAGTGTCACACACAGGCGAGTCTGTGCATATGGCGGGCAGAGGAGAGCTGTCAAGTCCCAGGAAAATCTGTGCCTCCGGATACTGCTTGTCGGATCTCCTGGACACACACACACACACACACAGCGAAAGGTTATCGACCCGGTCGTTCCATAACGTAAGGCCGGCAGCGCTAAAAACACACTGGATGCTACTACAAGGTGCTGTAGATAAAATCAGACCCTGTTGTAAAGGAAACAACATTGGGAAAACGACCTTAGCTCTCCCTGATTTGTCTCACACAACTTGTTTCCTTGCTTGTACGACAGAAAGGCGTGCAGTTGAAGCGGTTCATGATCAAGCAGGTGATTTCATGGACATTTTCCCACAAGGCCCACTTAAGAAATTCCTCACTAGATGCCTCCTTGAGTCATTCTCTCACAAACACAACCTGAAACATACTGTAAGCTCACGATCGCTCACAATGGAATTCATGTCTGCGTCCAATTTGCAAACTAAACATCCTCTGGTGTAAACAAATGGGGCGGCGTGCTTTTTGTGGCCCTTTTCCATAGTGTAAGTCATTTACCTGGAAGGGAATGAAGAGAAATGGGCCCCGAGGGTCTTTGCTGGAGTTCTGTTAGCGCTCCATGTGACGCTCTAACTGGACCCATTCTTCCCTGTGTTTACATTTGTCACTTCCCTATTGTTAGCGGTGACTATTGTGCACTTGTGATCCAGTTCCTGTTAGCAAGTGGTGATTCATTTCTTCTTTTTTCTGTTGGAGATATCTGTAATTGTGTGAAAACATATGTATGTCTGTCCGGGTGAGCAAACAGCAGTGATTTGTGTTGGTAATTGTGTGTATGAGAAGTGCCTCACAAACCGGTTCCAGCCGAATCCACTTACAGAGCATATCAGAAGTTTATACATCCTTTCACATGTCCTGTGTTTCATTGCCTCCAGCTGAAATGAGAAAGCCCATTAAATCCCGCTTATTATTTTTACTTTCATTTGACTGTAGCGAGCAGCGAACTGAAGGTTAAAACAAAGCTCTGCTCATTTCAGCAATCTGGTACAAATACTAAAACAGCTTGATTGCACATCGCCGCTGTGAGATTCTCAATGTTTCTCTTATTTTTCACTTAACCCGATGACTTTATCCACTTAGAATTTGAAAGACTCACACATTTCCAAAGTTTATCGGATTTTCAAAACGTGGAAAGTCTGGATTTAGGAACAGTTCTCAAACCACTTGTGATATTAACTGTTAAATGACACGTAGTCAGAGCAACACAACTAATCTCCGTGTTATTTCCCCTCCAGAGCTCAACAGCTACCTGCACATGGACGCCAGCCTAAAGACGGAGCAGCAGCAGGCCTGGATCGTGAGCCCGGTGCTGGGGGCCGACAGCGGGCCCCTGTGCCTCAGCTTCTCCTACCAGCTGTCGGGGGAGGCCCAGGGCCACCTGAAGGTCCTGCTGCGGGACGCCCACAACGAGGAGACCGTGTTGTGGACCCTGAAAGACGACCAGGGCCCCGTGTGGAGGGAGGGACGCACCATCCTGCCTCGATCCCCCAAAGACTTCCAGGTAATTAAAGGTTTCTTCTAGTTTTCTGGAATGGATCACATTAGACTATAGGCGCGTTCACACCAAGTACTTTTCCCACAAAGGTTCCTGAGAACTCTTTAGTTCTCATGAACTAAGTACAGATCGTGTTCACACCGGAAATGAGTTCCTGGGGGTGGATTAGGCAAATGAAGGCGCTGACGTCACTTCTTCTTCTTCTGCTTTGGGTTTACTGGCAGGCCGCAAACAACTTCACAGCGTATACTGCCGCCCAAAATCCCCGGCCGGAAGTCCCCGGAGTTAGGGACTGGCTTCAGTAGAAGCTGCTGGGACTCCCAGCAGCTTCTACTGAAGCCTTCCGAGTAAACGGCCAGAACGCCGACACCTCCTCATCTCCACCGCTCCCATGTTTTATGTTGTGTTGTCATAAATTAGTCTCTCTGCGTTTCTGCGCCGGGCTAATGCTAATGCTAATAATGCAATGCGAGGATAATAAAATGGCGGCTTCACAAAAGTCTTTGGGAGTTTGACGGGGCGTGGTTTGCAATCCGCCCAGCCAATCAGACACAGGAACCTTTTTCTCCCACGAACTGAAAAGGGGAGAAAAAGGTTCTCTATAACTAATTTAGTTCTCAGGAACCTTTGTGGGAAAAGTACTTGGTGTGAACGCGCCTTATTTTCGAGTGTGCCTGCTTGACAATAGGTATCTGGGTCATACCCTTTATCGTATGCCTATGTCTTTAAAGTCTTTGGTTAGAGGGAGATCAGTCTTCTCAGAGCATATGAAAGCATCCGTTTTCCATCACCTAAGGCCAGGCTTCAAACACAGCTAAAGTAACCCATATTGTCTCCACTGGCTGTGTGATTGTTTGGGGAGCGTCGTGCATTTGTCAAAGACATCACAAGCAGTTAGCGCGCTCATAAAAAAGTCAGCTCAAGGAGCTCGCAGAGATGGGGAGGATGATGTTGAGTGCAACTTTGAAATCACAGGCACCGTATTAAGTTTTCATCCTCTTTCTCCTCCTCTTCCTGCTGTCCCCATTTTCGATGTGCCTCTGCTCCCTGTTGCCTTCCTCCTGTCTCCGTCTTCCTCTTCCTCCTCTTGTTTCTCAACTTTGAATGCCTCGTCTTCCTCCCGCGCTAGGTTGTGATGGAGGGTTTCTTCGTGCACGGCACCAGAGGACACATCTGGATAGACAACATCCACATGAGCTCCAGCACGCCCCTGAAAGAGTGTACACGTAAGTCACACACACTCTGACAGACACACACACACTCTGACAGACACACACACACTCTCACAGACACACACACACACACTCTGACACACACACACACACACACACTCTGACAGACACACACACACACTCTGACAGACAGACACACACACACTCTGATAGACACACACACACACACACACACACACACACTCTGACAGACACACACACACTCTCACAGACACACACACACTCTGACACACACACACACACACACACACTCTGACACACACACACACACACTCTGACAGACACACACACACTCTCACAGACACACACACACTCTGACAGACACACACACACTCTGACAGACACACACACACTCTGACAGACACACACACACACACACACACTCTGACACACACACACACACTCTGACACACACACACACACACTCTCACATACACACACACACTCTCACAGACACACACACACACACACACACTCTGACAGACACACACACACTCTCACATACACACACACACTCTCTCACAGACACACACACACACACACACACACACTCTCACAGACACACACACACTCTCACAGACACACACTCTCACAGACACACACACACACACACACACACACACACACACACACACACACACACACACACACACACACACACACACACACACTGACAAACACACACACACTCTGACAGACACACACACACTCACACACACTGACAAACACACACACACTCTGACAGACACACACACACTCACACACACACACACACACACACACACACACACACACACACACACTCTCACAGACACACACACACTCTCACAGACACACACTCTCACAGACAGACACACACACACACACACACACACACACACACACACACACACACACACACACACACACACACTCTGACAGACACACACACACTCTGACAGACACACACACACACTCTGACAGACACACACACACTCTCACAGACACACACACACTCTGACAGACACACACACACACACTCACTCTCACAGACACACACACACACACACACACACACACACACACACACACACACACACACACACACACACACACACACACACACTCTGACAGACACACACACACTCACTCTCACAGACACACACACACACACACACACACACACACACACACACACTCTGACAGACACACACACACACTCTGACAGACACACACACACTCTGACAGACACACACACACACACACTCTCACAGACACACCCACACTCTGACAGACACACACACACACACTCTCACAGACACACACACACACACACACACACACACTCTGACAGACACACACACACACTCTGACAGACACACACACACTCTGACAGACACACACACACACACTCTCACAGACACACACACACACACTCTCACAGACACACACACACACACACACACACACACACACACACACACACACACACACACACACACACACACACACACACACACACACTCTGTCAGACACACATATGGTGACAAACTTTATTTTTCTCCATCTTCTCACTCCGACAGAATATTTGAAAACAAACACACACCTCCTCCACTTTTAACCAGCAGTGACACACATGCAGAGATAAACACCCCCCACCCCTAAACCCATCCCAGTTTCGGAGACATATTTTCCTCCGAGAAGCCCACCGAGCACGGAGATGAAAGGAGGAAGGAGAGGGAGGGACAGCGTTTATTCCTCCAGAAAGAAAAAGAAAGAAGAATAGTCAAACTAGGCCATAAACGCCCCGTGGGCCCCGGCGATGCTAATCTATGTTTCATTAGATTTCTCTTCTTCTCTCTCTCTCGCGCTCATTCCTCCGTCATATTTGTAAACAGAGCTTTTCCCGAGCCGTCAAAGGGAATTACTAGACAGGCTGTTTCCCGAGCAACTTTCCGGTGCCTGGTGCGAGCCGAGCGCCAGCACAGCCCTTAATCTGGCCCGAGCAGGGGCTTTGGAGAGGGTCTTAAACAGATCAGAGAGCGAGCCGGGGTGCACAGCCAGGACCCTGACGTCATCTTGACTGCAGTGTGTGGAGAGTGTGTGTGTCGCTCCAACACTTCTGCTGTGTGTGTTTTTGCTATCAATCATTTGTCTGTGTCATGAGTCTTCAGAGAGTCGATGCAGCACAGCAGCTTGGAAGGCAAAGATGACAACTAAGACCCCCCCCACCCACTGCCTCCAAGCTGTTGTGTTTCCTCCTTCCTCCCTTCCCTCACCTCCTTCGCCACTCCCAGAGCATGCTGGGATGTCGCTTATCACCCAACGCAGTCGAGTTTTTCACAGTGTGTTTGGGTTCCCGCCAAGAGGCACAAGTTCCCAAGTCGGTTTCCGTCTTTCTTTTTCTCCCACTCGCCCCCCTGACACACACACACACACACACACACACACACACACACACACACACACACACACACACACACACACACACACACACACACACACACACACAGTAAGACACACAGTAAGACACACACACAAATCAGTTCTCTGTGTTTGCATTCCAGCCAATCAAAGTAAAGGTTCTGCTCTGTGCATTTGCAGCAAGCCAGAAAAAAAAAAAACCTGCTCGCTCCAGTTTAACTGGCCTCGGCAGATAAACAACTTGAAATACGTGAACTTTGCGATGACACACACACACACACACACACACACACACACACACACACACACACAGCCCATAAACTCAGCCCATCTTAGATTTAGATTCTCCACTACTGAAATTGCATTCTGGCAAAGCAGGCGAGTAAATGCCATAACTCATGTGAGTTATCTGAGGAATTAACTCACATTTCCTCAGGAGGACTTTGATAGTCTTGTGACATTTGTGTGACATTTGGCTGACTCTTCCCATCTTATTTAAAGCTATCTAACAGTTGTCTCTCTCCCTCCTGTCTCCATGCCTCTCTCTTTGTCCTCGCAGAACCCTTCGCAGCTTTTTCTCCTGAAAACCCAGGTGAGTTTGACTCTGATATGATGTCACTTCCTCTGTGGTCTTGCTTCCTGCCCGTTGGTTTGCACTAGCCTGGGGTTTTGCTGCTTGGTGGCACCGAGTTGTATCAAACACTTAAATAAAAAACCCAACGCAGCAACACAGAGGCTGAGTCGGCTATAGCTGTGTGACTCCAGATGAATACATCTGCATTCATTATTACAACTGGTGGTTCATGGCATCGGCATGTGCACATCACCAATCAAATACTAAACCCCTCGCTAAAATCTAAATTTAAAAAATGCCAAATGAATAATCTCACTGAGCTGTTGTGCACTAGTTTTACCTTGTCAGTCTCAGTGGAAACAAAGCGTTAGTCTCCAAAGAGCTAACTCTGCGTGCAAGGCAAGCTAAATCAAGCGCACCTCATGGAGTCAGATATTTGAAAAGAGCTACATATTCTCACTGCCTGACACAGCCTGAAGGGTTTTAAATAACTGTCTGCCTCATGAAAAATATTTAGAGCATCCTGGGGGACTCTGAGATTGATGTTAGTGTTTTGGCATCTCGTAATGTCTTCCAATAAGATAAGAGCCCGGCGGTTTCAGTGCGAATGTGATGTGTGTGCACTTCTTCAGCTTTTCTACTCGTCTGCCTCACACACACACTCACACAGAGTCTCTAACCCTTGATAAACATGCACAAACACACACATGAACATCACCTCACACGCACACACACACCAGTGTCCCCAGTGGAAAGCAATCAGATAGAGTGACTGAGCAGCGGCAGGCGCGGTGTCTCTCTCCTCTCCCTAACTCAGCTCTGTCTAATGAGTGTGTGCAGTGTGAAGTAGCAGCAACACGCACCATTTCCCTCTGTAATGATGTGACACGGTCCAAAAATCAGGATGTATTCAGCTCTGCTTCACCTTCCCTAGTTCAATCTGACATTCTCTCGGTCTTACAGCTCTCTGTCTGAAGGAACACCCGGGCTTTATTTTAAAGTTTTCCATGTCTTCAGGGGATCATCTTCACATAGCAGGCGAAGCAAATCTTCTTGGAAGGTGGTTAGTTAGTACTTACCAAGAATTTGAGAAGAGGGTTCAAGCCAGGGTTAGCAGCGTATAAGATCTGTGGAGATAGTCTCCAAGGAGATGGAGCTTGTCTTGAGGGGGGAGAGGACTGGCCAGCAGGAGGATGCATGAGAAAGAAGAAAATCAGAAACCAGGAACAGAGAACAGGATAAATGATGCACTCAAAACAAATCTGCCATCTCCAGCCAGATAAATAACAAATCCCAGTCCAATATCAGCTCAGAGAGCTCTGGAACATTGGATCCCACTGATTCTTGCATGAGGTTTATCGGGGGGGCAGTGACTTCCTGTGCCGATGTGAAACAGGAAGAGGAAGCTTCCTAATTCAATGTGTGTGGGTGCTTATAACTAATTGTTTTTGGCTTCTGTTTCACACCAAGTCATTCCATTGGAGCTTTTTTAGAAAAATTAATTTGACTGGATCAACCATTGGACTGATTTCAACCCAAATCCCTCGATGGTCTTGGTGTGAAAACTCCAACTGCAACCCCATCTACATGAGAGACATGGATGCATTTTTACTTTTATTTTTGGCCTTGGAGATTTGTTTTCATTTTTGCAACTGGCATGCTTGTGCATGCTCATACGAGGTGCACGCCTGCTGTTCGTATGATGAAGAACAACAGGGATAGAAACTAAAGAATTAAATGTAGAAAAGTGCCACTCCTCTCTTTTCCCGCTGGCCAATCACTCTGTATCTCTCCACCAGGGGGAGGCGTTCCTGTGCCTCCCTTACCCATCCACTGGTATTACATTATGGCCGCGGGGGTCGCCCTCCTTCTCCTGGCGGTGGCCATCTTTGTCAGGGCCCTCTGTTGCTGCCGGCAACACCTGGCCACCAAGAAGAGCCAGCTGTCGGTGGCCTATCACAGCTCCTCGCAGTGCTTCCAGTACTCTAACTGGTCCTCCAGTATGGCCGCCCCAGGGGTGGAGCCAGTCCTGACCGTGAGGCTGGACAGCCGGGACCGACACCGGACCCTCTGCTGAGGGAGGAGCATTAGCTACGTGTGTTTGGCAGAGCAGGGCGTACGTACGTGTGATGTCAGTGTGATTGGCAGAACATCCACTGGACGACCCCCACCCTCATTTAGTTTACAGAGGGTGATGATGACTAAACTGCCATGTGAACATTTGCTAAAGAAACACCTCCCTCTCTGCCTGGATGGATGTCGCTTGGGTTTTTTCTCTGTTCCATTAAGGAGTTTGCTGTTGACATTTCACACTGTGCTGCTCGTGATGAGAGGACTAAAGTCTGAGTAAGTTATTTATCTGAACAGCTTGTCTCGGCCCATTGAGTGCCGTCTGGCTGCTCATAACCCCAGCGGTCCTCCTGGACTGACCCCAGCCCGGACACACACAGACATGTGTGGGCTGCAAAGAGAAGGGGTCGAGCCGCTCCTGCTGCAAGAGCCAGCCGGAGCTGCCAAACCACGGGCTGAAACAAGACCCCAGAGACCCTGGAGCTCTGCAGCGCTGAGAGAGAGAGACGAGGAAACTGTTAGGCTGAGAGGCATTCAACGTGCTGGCTGTGGAAATGATCTGGCAAGCCCCGGAAAAATAAAGCTCTTGGTATCTCTGTAATAACAACACGAGAAAGCTGTGATATGAGTTGTACCAATAGTGAGGGGGTTGTTAGGAAAAATCTCTCCATTGTGCTTTTTCAACAGAGCATGTTCACATTTAAAAACAAAGGAATGCAAATCCATCATACTTTAAGTGCTGCACCACAAATGGAGATAACCAGCTCTTTGATTGAACGTCTTGTCTGTTCCTGATAAAGGCGTCAGTCAGTGATGGATGCAGCCGTCTTCAGTGTTTAGTGTTTCATCTTGATTCTCTGGCGTAATAAAGCACGTTGTTCCCACTCCCATTTATGCTACATACCACCCACCCCCATTGTTCCTCCATATGTCCCTGAGCCGCCCAGATGAAACCCATGCTGAGCCCAGCCTTGTTGTGTTTTCAGTGGGAATATATGCTTGTTGTTTTTAGGGTTGTAAATAGACACAGCTGTCTGCCATCACCATTTTGCTCTTGATTTATACTCCTACAAATCCCACAATGCCACTGGACCAGCTGGAAGTAATAAGTGTATCTGCACACCCTTCAGAGGGATCCGAAGCGTTATGAGAACCAGAGCAGAGCTAGTGATGCTTCTTCCTACAGTGCCATAAGAGGCCATGAATGGCTTTAACATAATATAAAACATAGTGAATGCACTTCTTATTCACGGTTAACGTATATCTGGGATCTTAAAACATGATTTATTTGGACATTTCTAATCATTTTTACTGACATAGAGAAATTGGCCCCCTATTTCTCTCTCATCAGTCGGTACAGAGGTGGCAAGATTTGACACGAGTCCATTTGAACTCCTCAGATTGAATGAAATTGAGGTCTTCACTCTGTGGCTTAACGGCCCGTGCTCTCGGGATCTGTCGCACCAGCAGAAATCCATCACCTCCTCGCCCGCAGCTCAGCAGAAAGCACCTCCATTTGTCGCCCGCAATCTCGAAGCTGCACTTTTCTATTGGCGGAGAAAAAGGAGGGTTTTTGGCAGGCTCTCACCACAGGCTTTTAAATCAACTTGGGTTGGGGGTGGGGGGTGGGGGGGGGGGGGGCACCGTACTCTGCCATCTCCACACCGTCACGCTCCAAGCCTCTAATAGTTGTAATTAGTTAATGGACGGATAACATTTATTAAGGCTGCGGTAAGCACTTTTCCCTCCCATCTACCGCACCTCCGTCGCCCAATCCGCTGCCAACTTCAGTTGCCCCGGAAACGGTATTAATAACGCCATTGGCCATCTAAAGACCCCCAGATCCAGACGTGTGCCTTGCCAAGCAGTTACTCCCACTATGCATGCCTGCCAAGAGCAGCGAGCGCAAACACACACACACACACACACACACACACACACACACACACACACACACACACACACACACAGTAAGGAGGAAACTCATCGAAAGTACACTCCAGCTATTTGGCTCAAGTGTTGCAGCCGCTGCAAGTTTTTACAACACTTATAATCATCCAATTCAGACACTCTCATACATATCACTTCACACCCCTCTCACAAGCACTACTTAAATGTGGCCATTAGTTTTTTTTTCTTTAATCATCTTATGCACCACTCTTAAGTTTGACAGTACCCGTGTCGATGAATTTACCGGTGATAATGATGTTGCTTATTCGATGTTTGCATCTTTATCCACACAGAATGAACAGTCTTATACCATCAGTATGCTATGTGATGACTGTGTGTTTGACAGGAATGTATCATAATGATCTTTCTCTATTAATAAAGTCATATTTTTCTATTATTCCCAGACTCATGTGTGTGTATATGGACGCTGAATACAGAATACATGGGATATAAAGGGTTGTTTATCAGTACAAATGTGAATAACCAGTGCCACCTGTTGATTGTAATGGTTTTAAATTGGGAACAGCAAAAAGCTTTATAACTTCAATTCTGTTAAGGTTTTATGCTTCAAGACTTATATTTTCATGTTTCTTTTTAACAGTTAGAAGACCCAATGAATTTGGAGATGGACGTCTTTTCAGTGGCAGAGACTCTCTGGGTGGAGGTGAGTCAGAGCAACACCTTTGATCAGATGTAGTCCCTTCTGAGTGGCGTGTAGCTAACTTTTCTCTTCCCTTCACAGTTTTACACTTCCCGGAGTGGAACACAGCGTCCCCGTCCTCCGACCCTCCGGTGACCCGCGTCTCGGAGAAGGACAACTCGTGGCTGTACACCCTGGACCCCATCCTGGTCACCATCATCGTGATGAGCTCCCTGGGCGTGGTGCTGGGGGCGGTGTGCGCCGGCCTCCTGCTATACTGCACCTGCTCCTACAGCGGCCTGTCGTCACGCTCCTCCACAACCCTGGAGAACTACAACTTCGAACTGTACGACGGCCTCAAGCACAAGGTCAAGCTGAACCAACAGCGCTGCTGCACCGAGGCGTGAGGAGGCTTCACGAGAGGGGAGACGGAGCGAGAGATGCTGCCATTCTGTGAAAACCTCTCACTTTATTCTTCATTTCCTCACCTTTAGTTGATTTGCTCAGTGAGTGGTGCAGATCCTCAGACATATGGACAACAGAAAGCCACTTTTATTTAGCTCAAATGGGAACTTCAAAGCTCAAAAAACGTGCCACGGTCCAGTGTTGGTAGTATTTTTGTGGTGAATTAACCAATGAGAGAAAGACTGGGGTTACCCAGATGGATCGTTCCATTGCGGGGATGTTACGCCTCAAAAAGTATCTACACATATCAATTACAGAATCCTGTTCCACCAAACGTGTATAAATGCATCCTAGATTTGTACCAGGTGAAGTTTTGAAGCAGGATACTGTAAGCTACACAGAACACGTTGTGTTGGAAAGGTGGTAGGTTAGGAACGTGCTTAGCAAGCGTCTTTTGATCACATGTGAACACAGTGGCCTAGAACTTAGCTCCTTTGTGTGGCCTGTTGGCTTTTTTTGTTCCGTCCGTTGACTCTGCTACCTATCAGCCTCAGTTATCCTCTTAGTTCCTGACAGTCTGCGGTATTTTTAGTCCCTGACGTCCATCGCTCCGTTCCTCTCTGTTTAATGTTTTCGTTCTGGCCTACCGCCAGCCTGTGATGGCAGATAAGTAGAAAAAAAAAGAGGCGTATGTGTGTGTAGAGGTGGGGAGTTTGGGGGGGGAGGGGGGGGGGGGCGACTTTTTAACACATTCTTTTAATGACAGAGAGAGTTATTGTTAGATTTAGTTGTTACTGGTTCCTGTCAAATAGAAGGTCATGTTTACATTGTGGTTAATGGTAAAAAGGTCAAGGAGCTTTGGTCGGTGCAACCTATGGATTGCTGGTGAGGGACTGAGAACCACTGAAGACAAACAGAGAGACACTGAGACCCCTGCTCTCTCACAGGGGCCAAGGGCTTTCTGCGGGGAAATAAAACTAACTGCGTGCCCCGGACACACAACACGCCTTAAAAGAAACTGTCCACGGAAATGATGAAAAAGGAAAGTTGAGGCAACACGAAGACAAGAGAAGAGGTATCCATATCTTTCTCTTTCCACGTGGACCTCAAAAGCCATGATTAAAGGACCTATCCCCCCTTACTCACACATACACACAGAGCACACCACCCCCACCTCAAACTACTGGCTAATTGTGGCCTGTTTTTTTTTTTTTTGTAAATGTCGGCTCTCGCAAGGCAGGCATTCTTCGGGACTGTTTTTGAACCAATCAGAAAGGGTCTTGTATTGCACGCTCTTGATGGACTCATAAGCCATGAGAAGAAGAGGGTGGGAGAGGAAGTCAACTCCCACGCGCACACACACACACACATTACTTCACTTGTATATAAAGATGTATACAGAACATGAACGCACTCATAAACTCTGAGACTCAAAGGGAACAACAGTTGCGGCTGAGAAGCTTACGGTATATATTTTAGACCATGGAGTACAGAAATGCCCCATGGATTCAATACACACACATTTCATCCCATCTCGCTGTCCACACACACACACACACACACACACACACACACACACTCTCTCCTCTGAGGCCCTCTTCTCTGGACCCCACTGACTCTCTTCAAAGTGCCTTGGAGCCTCGGGGGTCCAGCTTGCCTTTGGAGCCGGTATCAGAAACAGAAAGTTGACGCTGACAGTGACAGTGTCCCAGCGCCCCCTTCTGCCTGGGAGGACCAAAACACGTAGGCTAAATAAAATTTAAAAAGGACGGGATTCCCCCTTTCGCACTGCTCGGACTGCTGTTGTTGTTGTTTTGAAGGGGACTTTGTACAGAAATGCTCTTTTTATGATTGTTATTATAATTATTGTTATGATTATTTAATAAAGGATTTATACCATAATGAGAAATAAGCCTTTCTTACTGATTCATCGTGTAGAATAAGATTTCGTAGTATTCTTGACATTCCTGCAATATTTGTGTTTCCTGTCCAATTACCCACAAACTCCATCTGAGGCTCACTTTTAAATTGCAAAAAGAATACACACGGGGAATCACACACACAAACGCATGTTCTCGCTCTTTTCCTCCATCACACACACACACACACACACACACACACACGCACACACACACACACACACACGCACACACACACACACACACACACACACACACACACACACACACACATAATGCCTTGTTGTCCGCCTGCTACACTTGGCCTCTAATCTCCACATGATGTCCCATTAGTCTGGACCTCTGGTGGCCCTCATTTAGGAGCTCCAACATCAAAGCTTTGAAGTACCCGACGTCTCAGCCACACACACACACACACACTTTCATACAGTACACATGCAATTACTCTGCCTCTGTTTTATACAGCTTGCAGAGTCTCCCACACACGGTTCCATTTACCCACATAAGCTTTCCTCACCTAAATGCAAACCCTGTTAGCAAACAGAGTTTAGATGCAGAATGTGATATCTGAGGCTCTCCTGGGTCTCTGACCTGGACGTTTGTAGTGAGACAGCCAAAGTGGTCCAATTTCTTTTAACAGGGGTCTTACAGCAGTGACTTTCGAGTTTAATGAGTGCCAAAGTTAATGTTGCTTGTATGCGCTCCTGAAATCAGTTTTAATGGTAACTTTTTAATTATAGCAACATGTAACACAACTTTGAGCAGATATGAAGCGGAGCCTGTCACTCAGGACATTACGATCCGTAGACAGGAGGACACGTGTTGTTGCTGCACAGTGCGATGGCAGTGGCTGTTAGCATGCTCCGGTCCGTGACATAGCGGGCCAATTACCACCTCTGAAAAATACAGAAAATCCCCAGTCCACTGGAGGAGCGCGATGCCATCTGCTCACAGGTCTGATTGATCCCGGCAGAACAGTCACGACCACATCACACGAATGAACGCCGACAGGAAATTACCAAAGGAGCCAGATTGTCATTGTTCCATACCGCCTCTTGTTTTCACAACCAAATTATTCTTAATTTTGTATCCCTGTGTGAGTGTGTGTTATCCAAATGTTGTTTTTCAAGGTTTTTATCAGTCTGCAAACGGTACACTGCGGGGGCCCTTTCCTTTAGCCTTCAGATCAGAGAGTTTTCTGCCTCAGAAGCTGAGGCGGCCTTCAAAGAAAAAGCTCTGGCACCCTGTAAGTCGATAGGCCAGATTGTGGATGGAGCCCATTTGAGGGTCGCGCCACAGGAAGTGACTTCAACACACAGCTAATTAATGCGGGGATTATGTAATCAAGATGGAAAGGGGTTAAACAGGCAGCACATTAGTCATCGCAGCGAGGGGGGGAAAGTTTGTTTGGTTTTCTAACTTAATCACTTAATATTTCCTGAATCGTACAACATGTAGGCTTCTCACGGTGTCCTAGCAAAGTGGAGGCGGTGTGTGTCAAGGTATGTTTGTATGTTAACCCTTCTATTCATCTCAGGAGAAATCCTCCATATCTTCCCCTTCAGTGACAGCCTGAAGAAGAGTCCAACCTGGAGAGGAAACCATGCCTCTCTTTCAACTTCATCCAAAATGCACACACATGCAGACTTACATGTTTCATGCACACCCCAATGGTCCTTCCGGGAAGGGGGCCCAGATAATCTTGCCAGCAGTTCAAAGCACCTATATGGGTCAGACCGTGTGTGTGTGTGTGTGTGTGTTTGTGAGAGAGTGTGTGTGGAGGATGGAAAGGGGCTTTGTGGCAACTTGCCCTCAAATGACGAAACGCCCAATGACAACAAATGCCAAAGTCTTGTATAAACACTAGGCAGACCATCACTTTCCTTCCTCCGTGACATTATCATCTCCCCACCACATGAGATACTGCTTCTGAAACACAAATACATGGAGGAAATGATTGGGAAGCTCCATACAGGGCCCCAAACTAGGCCAGCTTTCTTGTCATTGTGAAGCAGCTGAGGACATTTAAGTATACTGAGGATGATAAGGGGCAATTTCAGGGCCAAATGCTCTGTTTCATGTTTTGATGCCCCTCCCTGTAGACTGAAGCTTACGCCTTATGAAGCGAAGTTTAGTTGCAGAGCTCCGGATTTGATTTCCCAGAAGCCTCTGATATTTTTTGAGGCCATCATATGGTGTCTGGAGCATTTCCTCGTGACTGAACCTTCATTGTGGACACGCAACGTGACCACTGGTCCTGTGAGGCGGGCCACCTGTTCGCTCCACTTGAGGCTGTGGTTACAGTCACGGTTGCCCAATATAGCACGAGACACTTGTTATCAGGCATTGCAGGAGGCCCCTCGCAGTGGGTCCTAACCATCTGTCCTGAGTGTTTGCTTCAGTTTGAGTGAAGGTGTTGATGTGAGGGACCAGTAAAAACACTGCTTATAAATTATGATTTTAAGTTACTGCTGAATGGAACTCTATATTATATAAATGATAACTTCTTTTATTTTGGGACTCACCTTTAGATGCCTTACTTCCTGTGTGATTACCATTAGCACTGATTGGTGACACCTGGTCCCCCATTATGTGGAACAACTTCTCTTGAACACTCAACAAAGTCTTTTAAATTATGTTAAGTTAGAAACTGTTTGAAATTAGTGTGTTGGTGCTTTTTTAAACCACCTCATTCCAAAAACAGATCTGAAAACCTTAATCAACATCAACTATTGACCCTGAAAGGTAAGAAAAGCTTAAAATATATCTGCCAATCACTACTGAGTAAAGGAAGGCTGTTAGTGGAGCGATCATTCTTGACAGGTTGTCAGGATCTGCAACAAAACATCTTCTGTAATAGTCTGTTCGATGCCGTACCATAGACAATTCTTTACTCCAAATGTGTCATAGATAGCACTTCAACAGAGCTAGGCCTGGTATTTGGAAAAGCGCGTCGATAATAGAATGAAAAAGAAAGTTGGATTTCATTGATCAATTAGCAATGACATTAAAAAGAACACTTTTAGGAATTCAGCTGGCGAAGATTTGAGAAACATGCTGAAATAAAAAGCTGTGCCCATCATGACTTACTCACTGTCATTAAAGTGGATGAAGGAAAGAAAAATGAGACATGGAAAATCATGAATGCCTCTCCTAGGTTGTTGAATTGAAAAGGCCTCCTCATAACTTTCTGTTCAAATTAGGCCTTTTTCATTTTGTATTCCATGGAGGCGATAATCAAATTCATTGCACTTTGAGACCCATCTGTTCCAAAATAATTGACGATTCTGCCCTTCAAAAAACCAACATCGCAAACCTCCTCAGCTCTCCAAAATAAATCTCCGCATCTGAGTCAAATTAGCTCCACGAGTAATGTGTGTTTACAGAGCAGCCGGCACATTTCCCCTCTGATGAAGTTGGACAATGCGGTGAGAGGAAAACAATTAAAACCTCTTAAGCCCCACAGACCCGGTTCCGGGGTCGAAATCGCGTCATTTGCAGGAAACAACGTCTAAGCAACCTTAATATTGAATAAACTATGAATATTTGATATCCATATAATGGGAAAAAACTAATTTAACTGATCTTTTTCATTTTTTTTTTCAAAAAAACACACAATGCTAACAGTGAGCCTCTGAATTAGCCCCGAGCGAAAAATGCTAAGCTATTACTGCACCGAAAATCACTCCTAGCTCCCTTATTACTTATCCTAGCTGCACATCCAACACATCGTTTATGATCATAAAGACACAGAATCTAACGGTGCCCACCCCAACACTAAAAGATACAAACTTGCGACGTTATCAACAAAAACCTACATCAAAACAAGTGGCGCTAGGTAGCCTAAAACGCTAACATGGCTTACCTTGGTTTTGTCTGGTCAAAACTGGTCTTCAATGGCATTAAAACGATAACAACGATGATGTAGTTAATCCATAGGTTAATATCCAATGTGGCTGTGTCCCCTTTGAAATGTTCTGATAATCTATAAGCAATAATAGTGCAATTCTGTTTTCAAATAGTAGAGCAGGCCATTCCTACGCTCTGTAGCAAGATTGACGCCACCTTTTTTTTAACAGGAGTGTGTGCGGGACGATTTCCCTTCGATTCTATTGGCTCTAGGTCAGAAAGAAATGTCACATGTCAAAATCGAAGAAGGGGGGTCAGAGATAAGGAAAATCCTCCCAAATGGCCCCAGAAGAGGGTTTTTTGCTAAATCTGTCTAAAAAGGTCAAATATCACTTGTTTTGCATCAATCTTGATACAGGGTACTTATTATATGTTGTACTTTGGATTCCTAAAGCTTTTAGTCTACTAACCCATCATCATCCAAGGGTAGTTTTCACAAGTACAAGTACAAAATATTTTTGGGACGGACACTATAATTTACAGTTTTTTACCATGTTCAATCTGAATTTTCTTTAAAATAAAAAACATCTATATTGATTCTGACTTTTCTACATCCAACTCACAGGTTTATCATTACTTTGAGAAAAAATATTATTAATTTAACCCTTTTAGAAGGGAATATATGGTCATTTGTTCAGGGGAATGTCATTTTCGAGCCTGAAACCTGAAAAACAGACTTGGGGCTTAAGTGGGGAAATATCATGATCAGTTTCAGGTTCATATTTGTATTTATTGCCTCTACTGTGACATGTTTCCATGCTTTAATGTTCAGAATTAAAGTGTGTTTCCTCAAACTGCCTGTGCTGCAGCACCTCTTTTCACCCTCTGTCTGAAACCAGAGCCCAGTCTGCTCTGATTGGTTCTTTTGGGATTGTACATCCGTTTACAGATGTCCCGCCCCTTAGTTTATCACGTACAATGTGTTGGAGCACTAGAAAAATATAGGATTTGAATTTTTGCTCACCATTTAAATGCACAAAAACCTAAATAAAACACTACAGGCAAGGGAAAAAGCAGAATAGGGCCCCTTTACATTTGGATCCTAAAACAAAGTAAAGTCATCATACATATAGACACTGATTTCCACTATAGCACGGACTTGTAGCTGCTAGTTTAGTTTTTCTTTTTTACCCTGCTTTCGCGATTTCATCTTCAGCAGTGTGTAGAGAGTGTGGTGGCAGAGGGAGATTACACGGCAGCGAGGAAGCTGTGAGAGGAGAGATCTCTGTGTTTGGTTAATGTGGGCTGCAGCTCTGTATCCTCATCCTCTGAGTGGGTTGCTGCTGATGGCATGGGTTATATGTTATTCCTTGTAGGAGGCAGAAATAGCGTGTGTGTGCGTCAGTAATGTGGTGACATCCTTCTCTCTGTGATAGTTCTTCACCGTGGCGCTCTGAGTAACTGTACCCTGGAGAAAGCGGATTTACAGCCTCATTCAACTGTGCTGAGCTCCAGGTAAACATCATTCAAACCGCCAACTTAGCAATCCTTCTCCCTTTCTCCCCACATACACACACACACACTTCCTCACACACGCTGCATGCAGCCATGGCGGTAGATTCATGAGACATTTGCAGTAAATGTGTTTTGGAGATTTATCCCCTTTCATGTTCACCTTGTTTTTCGGCAGAGAACTTTACAGTTGCTTCAGAAATATTCATGCCGTGATTTAGAGAGCAGTGAAAATACAGAAAACAATCGTTGTGCATAGACAGAGCAGGGAGGGGAAAAGGGGGCCTGCTGAATTTGCTTATCAGTCCCTCTCAAGCTACAGTTCGGGCCCTCGGAGACACAACAGCATCAGGCCACTGGGGCTCAGGCAGGGAGTCGAGTAAACACTTGGTAGTAGAATAAGCAAGCTGCACAAAAGGCCTTCCTCCCGTGACCGAGGCCACACACCAAGACGCAGCGCCCCACTTTTATATACACACTGGGAAGCACAACAAACAAGCAACAGAATCCACCGACGAATACTCAAATCAATATCCCCTCGTTATTTTTTGAAACTGTTTGGACTTGGCGTCATCGTGGGATTATTTGTAACAGTATTAAACCCCAGAGGATGGAACCAGGGGGAGCTAGGCACCACCTGCCCTCTCCTATGAACACACACACACACACAGGGAGAGAAAAACAACAAGAGTGTGACATAACAACTGATGTGTATGGCTGTGTCTGCTTTGCATGAACAGATCCGCTTGTTTTTGAAATTCACAAGTTTAACTCCCATGTGTCCTCCCACCTTGGCTGATTTGTTGGTCTTAAGTTTACTCAATGTAAACAAGAGGAATAGCATTAGCATGTGATGTTGCGCGCTAGCCCCACAGAGCTTGGCATGCTAAAAACGCGTGAGTTCAGCAGGTCAAACTACAGTTTCTGCCTCTCTCTCGGCTCCTTGCCAATAATAAGAAGTGCTTCTGCTCTCGGCGCCTCTGTATTGAGTGGATTGCCTCCCTTTATATGGAAGTAAAAATACAAAAAGGTTTAGCAAATTATGCGCATATAAATCCACTTCTGCACTGCTTTTTTTTACCTGCATTTTCCAGCCATTTGTGTCCAAAATACGATTTTCTTGAAAAACTTTGCAAAGGAGACAGAATATAAGTGTTCCTCCTGCACAGGCGTGTCCCCTGCTGAGTTGTGACTGGAGACTGTCAAAAACAACCAGCTCCCATATCTCATGAATAAGAAGTGATATATTCTGTTTGTGTCAGCACAGTATATAAATAAGTGTATGTTTCTCATTGCATTCCTTCCCACAAATCAGCCTGACAACATCTGCTGCTGTAAAGGTAGCCTCTGACACGAAACACACCGCCATGGCACCGCAATGTGTCTGAGAGCATCAGTTCTTCATCAGCAAGAAGATGCTTCCAGGATTCCCACGACCCCCAACCAAATAAATAACCCGCCCCCGCCTGACACCAGTGAGAGTCCTTGTCTCCAGATGCTCTGCCTGCCTTGCATCTACCCGGAAGGCCTCCCCCTCCCCTTCCATAACCAAACTAAAGTACTAAAGCCTTGAGAAGAGCAACGCTACCTGCATACAATCAGCACACACGGTGCACACACACGTAGCCATGATGGATGGCCTTCCCCTCTCCGTAATGCACAAACGCATTTACCCATCAGCCCGGGGGCCAGAGGAAAGAGATGAAAGAGACACTCTGCTCCATGGCTGCACAGCCGCTCATGCAGGAAGGTGCCTCCTCCTAATCTTCTGGGTGGAGGATCATGGCAGCACTTCCAGCTCATTTAAGACTTCTCACTTCATACTCCATTATTCAAAGTTGTTAAGGATAAATCACTCTTAAGTGTGAACGTGTGACTCTGGGCAAGGATAGTGGCAGTGCAAGTTTGAGGTACTAAATTGAAATCTGCAAAATAGCATTACAGGGCCTCTTTAAGTCTGGAGTGCAGCATTGCAGACAACCTAATATTCTTCCTCTCAATTCCCTATATCATACTCCTGTGACATCTTGTGCAGAACATACAAACTAACAATTAGCAATTTCATTACATTCTTTTCTGTTTATCTGCATACCCATTGTCTCAGGCAGCAACAGGTATTGTTATAATGAGAGACTGCCTCTTGTGGTAGAAGCTAAGATATTTCCAAGATCACAGGTGTGGCATGTAAATGACTGCTTTTACACAAAGAAATGAAAGACAAAGCTCTGTGTGTGTGTGTGTGTGTGTGTGTGTGTGTGTGTGTGTGTGTGTGTGTGTGTGTGTGTGTGTGTGTGTGTGTGTGTGTGTGTGTGTGTGTGTGTGTGTGTGTGTGTGTGTGTTTTATGCTTACTTTTAATACTTCTAAATAAAAATGTTGGCCCATAATTTCATTTCCTCATTGTAGCGACCAGAGAGGGGTCTCTGATAGTGTTACGTTATTATGAGAGTGCTCTCATACTTGTTTGATTCTGAAATTGTATATATTTATATAAATATATATATACCTTTAATTATGTGTGTGTATGTCTACATCTGTAGCCTGTTATTGTCTCATCATACCGCACTGTGAGTGAATTAAAAGTAAACATACAAGTCGTCATGAACACATCTGTCCATCAGACAGAGGGCTGCTGGGCCTCCTGTCATCATTAACGGACGTCTCTTTAAAATGACCGCTCTGAGGAGAGGAGTTCTCATTCCTCTAACCGCCTGCTGCTTCCTCTCCTCTCTCCTCGGTTCCCCTCCTCGGCTCCTCTGCTCGGATCTCCTGTGGGCGGGACTAAGTCACGAGGATAGGAGTCGAGGAGGGGAAATGAGTGAAATGAGAAAGGCCCAATGTGTGTGTGTGGAGGAAATAGGTGCTGCTAGTTTTCCAGTCCATTGTGTCTGAAGTGAGGTTAACAATACCTCTCTGCCTCGGCCTATCTCCCTGTGTACCTGTGACAGACTCACCCACACACTGGGGCCTCAATATGCCTTCTCTTATCTGTGTTATCTTGTACACACACACACACACACACACACACACACACACACACACACACACACACACACACACACACACACACACACACACACACACACACACACACACACTCCCTCTCCTCTCACTTCTTACTCCAAATCCCCTCTTTTCCCCTCAGACTATCTCCTGTCTATGAAGAGGACTGCTGTGGGTAGTCCCTTTGTGTTTATCGAGAGCAGTTTGACAGGAGACCCTCTCCCCGCCGCTGCTCTCTTCGCAGCAGGAGAAGGAGGCTGAACATCTCTCAGTGGGCGGCCGGGGTCTCACAGTTCAAGCTCAGACTCAGAGACACAATGTCAAGCCGAGTGGAGAGGCTCTCTGAGGGGAAAGCCCTCGCCAGCGCTGGTGGTCATCGACCCCATGGGCTGAGACGTTAAAAGCCTTGGGTTACAAAAAGTAAGAACATTTAATTCTTTATTATCCCCTCACAGGAAGAATCTGTTAGTCCAGACATGCCTTTACTCAGCACACAAACTCTAGGTGGTCCATTCACTACCAGGATGATGAAACAGGTTGAAAACTTTGTGAATGGAGAATTCCCCTGCAGACAGCCAAGTGTAGACCAGATGTCTTAACCAAGGACGTGGCACATATACTTTTCCAGGAGAGTCTGTCTGTGACTTTGGATCTGGCAGATAAGCTTGAAAAACAGACGTACGGTAGTGTGAAGCTGTGGCATGAGTAAAGACTTTGGAGACATGCCTGAATATGATGTAGCATCATACCTTCAAAATATCTGAGAGATAGAATAAAATCTTGCTTTTCATGGCACATGATTCATGAATAACAAAACGATGGCTTATTAGCTTCTATTCAGATGGTAAATGAAAGATGATGGTTCCTCAGCGCTGTTGCAGAGAAAGCTCATCCAACAGCCACACAATAGATTCACGAGTATTAAAGGAGTCAAAGGTCATCTGCTCGTGAGCCGCCGGTAAGAACTGTATTCACGAGCTCACTCCTTCAGTGAATACTACATTCAGCACAACCGAAAGCTATATTGATCGCCCTTAGTATTACTAATGAGATTGGACGTAGCTTTCCGAACACCACCACTATTCTTTTCGTATTAAATCAAGGGATTATATTGGCATACAGATCCGTCTTATCCCCGCCTGTTACCATCCATATGTGTCAGGCAGCCTCACGTGGACAAAGAAGCATAAATGAGAATGAGAGAAAAGGTGGGATTGAATTGAAGACACCTAAAGGACTTATAGCAGGGCTCCAGCTGAGTCTGTATATCGAGCTGGAGACGCCCACAGAAGAGGAGAGAGATGAGGGGCAGGCCATCACATCCACTGGGAGACAAAGGAGCGGGGTGACATGCAGCCGATGGACAGAAGGTCCATTTCCACTCCAACAAAAGAGCCGGGGAGATGAAGCAGATTAGCAGCTCTTTATGCCCATTGTGAAGGCTCTAAATGATAAGATTTACCCCTTTTCCATCTCAGCCTGTGTCCTGTGTGTGTGTGTGTGTGCAAGTGTGAGTGGAAGTAAGCTCTTTTCTGATTCACTCCATCAGGATACGCTTCCCATTATTTCCCTTTACAAGCAGGTACATACGCACATACATACACCCTGGTGTCTTTTATTCATCCCCACAGGAAGCACAGACGCGACAGATGGCTTTTGAGTCACTTCCTTTCTTTGTACTAAATCCTGAATTTACAGTTTGATGGGAAACTTACACACCCTTTTTATGTTCGTGTGACTTTAAAATGACTTTGGTTATGTTGCTATAATGATTAATCACTCATTCACTGAATACAGCAGTACAAGTGACACACTGTTAGAGTTTTATATCATGCTATATATAATATAACATTTTGTTCCATCTCAAGGTTTCTTTTTTTTACAACCTCAAGGAGCTTTTCTTAACTATTGCTCATACATTGCCTCCTCTGGTTATTCCTTAGTATTTATTTCCATCTAGTGATCACCTTGGAGCATTGCACGTTCTTATTTTTCTAGATTGCATTTACCATTTTATATACAATCCATTGAAAAAGATAAACATCATCCTTTGTATGGAATAAGAGTGATACTTGGTTAATTATGTACATGTAATTTTAACTGAGAATAAGGAAAACACTGAACGAATTGGTTACAACATCACCATTGCAAAGTTTGGGTTTAGTTTAAGGTTTATATTTGCTCTTTGATTTGCATTTAATGTCTAGTGGTGATTTTCAACTATTAAAACTTAAAAGTATTCGTAATTTAATCAAGCATTCCCATTTAAGACACTTTACACCAATTTCAGAGGGAAATACTGTACTTTTTACTCCACTACACAAGTTACAGAATAACAGTTTGGTCCAAAAAATATGAAATAGGAACATTTTAGATTTTTTTTTCAACATAGGATGCTACACTTTAATGCAAAAACATGTTTTTAAATCATGTACGTTTATGAAAAATGGTTGGGAATGGACCAATTCTGCATATTGAGTACTTTATACTTTGAGTACATCCGGGTAGTAACTTCTGTACTTAACCTAAAGTGGAGTATGTATACTGTGGTATTACTGCTTATACTTAAGTAAAATATATGAATACTTCTTGCGCCAATGTTAATTTCTTCATTTTTTTCAAACTGTGTCCATGTTTGTCCCTTCCTGCCTCCATGAGTCATGTCTGGTTTTGACCACCAGAGGGCGCTGAGTGCCGCTCAGCCGCAGACCATGCAGTCAAACCCCAGTTTCATAAAGCACCGATTGCCGAGTCATGGATGGGTGTTGTTTAACATGCACGCAACAAGGACAACAGCGCTCACAACATGAGTACAGACTGTAGATGTAAGCGATGACAGAATTATTTCTATGTATTTCTTATACTCTTCCCAGTCTTTCTTGTTATAATCGGTATTTTGTGTTGAAACTGTGTAGCCGACAAAGCTAACAGCTAGCAGCTAACCTCTTTGAGTGGACTTGTTCAGTAACCTCTGTTACTGACACTGGAGTGTTAGCATCGACTGTGAAGTGGACAGCAAGCTCCTGGTCATTAAGGTAAATATACAGCTAAATAACTGTATGTGTAGAGCCTCTGAAAGACATGCTTCTCGTGGTGCCTTTTTCTTTGTTAGTTTTTCTATTTCTTCATTCAAGATTCAAAGGCTTTATTGTCATATGCAAAGTAGCTACAGTGAAGTTAGGGGAATGAAAATCTTAAGTCCCAGGCACCTCCAACAGTCACCATGAATATATATTAGACATAATACAATAAAACATGACCAATTTGCAAGTAATGCATGAGAAGTGAACTATATTCATGTCAAATACAATACCAGTGAATGCAGGAGTATGTATATACATGTCAAATAGAACAAGATAAACAACAACAGAATGTAAAATGAAATACTGTACAGTGGAATAAATACTGCTTGTGTATATTTGTGAGATGCAAACAGCTATATCTAAGGAAAATAATGCCTGTTCCTCCACAGCTGCAGCCATGGTGTTCATGCACAGCTACTGCGAAGCCAATTCCTCCATCTCCCTAACCTGGGTGGATGAAGGCATCTCCCCCTGCTTCTACTTCACTCTGGTCCCCACCATCCTGCTAACCATCGCCTTCTTCCTCGGCACCCTCCACTGCATATTCTACCAGAAGTATGGCACATCGATGGAACCTAAATTCATCCCGCGCTCCCGTCTCTACGGTTTCCAGCAGTTTGTCTCCGGCCTCCTGCTGCTCCAGTTCCTGGGGTTGATGGTGTGGCGGGCGGCCAGTGGGGGGGAGCTCCCGGGGTACGTGGTGCTGTACGGCTGCTTCTCTGCGCTGGGCTGGGCCTGGTCTATAGCCCTGCTGAGGGTGGAGAGGCGTCGGGCCCTGCTGATGGACCGGACCAGGGGCCACAGTGCGGCCCTGCTGCTGTTCTGGGCCGTGGCTTTCGCTGCGGAGAACCTGGCTTTCGTGTCCTGGTACAGCCCTCACTGGTGGTGGAGGATGGAGAACAATCAGCAACAGGTGAGGAGACGCCAAATGCCACATCAGCTTCACCATATGTTGGAGAAAAAGAGATTTGAGTCACTAGTTGTATACTATGTTCAGACTGAATATGATCTATATGTTATGAACTGCATATAGATCCTATGTTTTACTTCTCTGCTCTCCTTTGTACCAGCGTGTCACATGTTTTTTACATCGCTATCTATTCAGTTATTTGTTAATTTCTTTCATCATAATGCAATAAATCACTTCTGTAATATTTTATACGTCTGATGTTGTGTACTTTAACAGTCCATAGGGACAAAGGTCAGTTAATTATTTTTAGAATAAATGAAGGTGTGTCAGACACTCCTGCTGCTCTGCTAGCTGAGCCGGTATTGGTTCAGGCTGGCAAAACATGCACAACATTGATGTGAGTGAGCAGGACTAGAGCCACGTTTTTGCTGAGTCATCGTTCAATCTGACTTTCAGATCCTAAAAGCTACACTGTTAACCAATCATATTGCACCTCCCACTCTGAGTCAGCGACTTCCTGGTTATCTAAGTGAAAGCATTGACACATATGTATTTTTATTATTTAACCTGTCTTTAGTTTTAAATATTGTTTAGCAAAAATGTACTCATACCTCCATAAACTGTGTATACTGTGCTTTACTCAATTGAATGTTAACCCTTAAACCCCCTTTTTAAAATGAACCTAGAATAAGTGTTATTACAGTAACTTTTATGAAAAGACATGTTGATGTAAATGACTCAGAGGCTTGGTCTATGTGTTTTATTAAAGACACATTTAATAGAGTACTTGTATTATTAAAAAGCTGTTTTGACATCTGTTCAATACATGCTGATTAAATCTGTTGTGTTTTATTTGACCCCCAGGTGCAGTTTGCCCTGTGGCTGCTGCGCTACAGCGGCACCGGGCTGCTCTTCTTCATTGGTCTCAAAGCTCCGGGGTTGCCACGGAAACCGTACATGCTACTGATAAACGAGGATGAGCGGGACGTAGAGACCGACCCACAGGTAGCACACACTTAAATCACTTTTATATTGAGCAATTCCTGTGTAGAGTATTTCATATGCTAATTTGCTCTTTGATTTGCATTCAATGTCTAGTGGTGGAATTCAACTAGTAAAACTTTAAAGTAATTGAATTGAGTATTCCCATTTTAAGATACTTTACACCAATTTCAGAGTGAAATACTGCACTTTATACTGTTACAGAATAACAGTTTGGTCCAAAACATAACAAATAGAAACATTTTCAACATAGGATGATACACTTTAATGCATAACAACATATTTTTTACTTTTAACTTTATGACTGGATTCTGCATACTTTATCCTTTGAGTACATTCGGATAGTAACTTCTGTACTTAACCTAAAGTGGAGTATGTAGACTGAGGTATTACTACTTATACTTAAGTAAAATATATGAATACTTCTTGCACCAATGTTCATTTCTTCCTTTTTTTCAATCATGTCCGGTAGAGTATTTAATATGTTTGTGTATCTCAGAGCCTGCTGGGCGGAGAACCAAACCAGTCCACCTGGCAGGGCTTCACCAAGAAGGCCCGCTTGCTGGTGCCCTACATGTGGCCCCGAGGAAACGTCTTCCTCCAGATGCTGGTCCTCTTCTGTCTCACGCTGCTTGGATTCGAGCGAGCCATTAACGTCTTTGTTCCCATTTACTACAAGAATATTGGTGAGTCATTGGTGTTTATTTCAGAGCTGCAACAAGCTAACAACAAGCTAATGGTGTTATTCCTTTAAATTCAGTTTGATGTCATGCCTCAAGAAACGTACCAATGTTAAAAAATAGAGATGGTAGCTTGCAGACAAAGTTCCTCAGGATGTGGGATGAGATGAAATAAAAACACGATTCCAAGTTCCTCCCTTGTCTTCAAGCCAAACACCTGACTTTTGCTTTTCTCTGGTCTCCTTCTCAGTGAATGAGCTGACTGATGGCAGCAGCTGGAGGACTCTGGCCACCACAGTGTGTATTTATGTCCTGCTGAAGCTGTTGCAGGGTGGCGGTGCAGGTAGGAGCCACTCAGACCACTCATGCATTGATGTTCTGTCTCTAAGCACACTCCAACGTGGGGGTAGTGATGGGGTGTGACCACGCCGCTCTCTCCGCCTCTTCCCAGGGTCCTCTGGTTTCGTCAGTAACCTGCGCTCCTTCCTGTGGATCCGGGTGCAGCAGTTCACTAACCGCGTGGTGCAGGTGCGTCTCTTCGGCCACCTGCACTCCCTCTCCCTGCGCTGGCACCTGGGCCGCAAAACAGGCGACGTTCTGCGGAGCATCGACCGCGGCACGTCCTCCATCAACAGCCTCCTCAGGTACGATGGCCAGAAATAGACCCATTATTTTTCCTTCAATTTGAACGACTTACTGACTCTTTGATGTTCCCTACAGCTACATAGTGTTCAGCATCCTCCCAACCTTCGCTGATATTATCATTTCTATCATCTACTTCATCACGTATTTCAACGCCTGGTTCGGCCTCATCGTGTTCGTCTGCATGGCCCTGTACCTCAGTAAGCTATTTCAAATTCTGTATGTTTACTAAAAACTACACATTTTCCCCATAAGGTTTTTTTATTGCCGGTTTATATTTCTCCCAGCTCTGACCATCATCATCACTGAGTGGAGGACCAAGTACAGGCGAGAGATGAACCAGCTGGACAACAAAACTAAGAGCAAAGCTGTGGACTCCTTGTTGAACTTTGAGACGGTACAAGAAAAACATTTTATAGTCAGTTATTGTCAAATGATTCCAGAAAAAGTCAACTTTTTTGTTCTTATTTGATCTGTTCCACAGGTGAAATACTACAATGCAGAGAACTATGAGGTCAGCCGCTTTGAGGACGCCATCTTGCAATATCAGGCAAGTGGAGTTTCCATCGAAACATTTAGCCTGCGCTTAGTCATCGCTGCTTTCAGGAAGGAGAGGATTCATTCAATAAAATCCATTTGCAGGTTGATTTAAATCCAGTATTTTACAATGGGATGATAATCCATTTGATATTCTCACTGCTGTATGTTCAAAACGGCAGATGCCCAAACTCTGAAATATGATTTTTTTTTTTACGGCAAGATACGTTTCAAAACAAAGACTATAGGAAAACATGGATATACCACTTGTGAATGATGCTATTTTCATTACAGAACATTTAATAATCTAGTTCAGTGCTTCTCAAAGCGCCCCCTAGTGGTCCGTGAGTATATTGGTACAATTTCACATTTGAAATAAATAAATACATTTGAAGTTTTCCGCACTCTCGCTGGAATATCTCCGCAATGGAGCGAGGTTAAGTTTCATTTTCGATTGCATGGTATAGCCCAGCGCAACACCTTCATCACACATGTTGCCACTTGTTTGTACCATTTTCAGGCGATTTGTAATCTGTTCTAGAAAAACGATGTGATTTTAGATATTTGTGAAGTTAAGTGGTCCGCGAGTGTTTTTTTTAGCGGTCCGACTCCTTGGTATAAAAAAGTTTGAGAAGCACTGATCTAGTTGTTTACCAGCTAATGTGCAGCATATAGGCATCCATTATTACATGTATACCCAGTCCATGCAGTCCTGGTTCTGAAGGTCTTCCTCCTCCTGTCTTCAGGTGTCAGAGTGGAAGACCCAGGCGTCGCTGGCCTTCCTCAACCAAACCCAGAACCTCATCATCGGGTCGGGCCTGCTGGCCGGCTCCCTGCTCTGCGCCTACTTTGTGACGGAGGGGAAGTTTCAGGTACCGACCACATCCAGGGAAACCGTTATATATATTCTTGAATCACTTCCGAATTATGACTTTGTTTTGTCTTTTACGGATTAGAAGGGAAGAATAACAATCATTTTATTCTAGGTTGGAGACTTTGTTCTCTTTGGTACCTACATCATCCAGCTGTACACCCCCCTCAACTGGTTTGGTACTTACTACAGGTAAGAAGAAAAGTCTTTGAACGCACCGTGCCGAAAACCCATCCATGGTGAAGGTTGTCGTAAACGGTTGGCTCCATTTTCTTCTTCTCCAGAATGATCCAGAACTCTTTCATTGACATGGAGAGCATGTTTGACCTTTTCGAAGAGGACGAAGAGGTACATTTCAGACCGGACCATGCCTGTTTTGTGTTTTCCTGTTTTGTTATCCACCTTTTTGTTTGACATGTTCTGTACTTGCTCTGTCATGCAGGTGAAGGATGTAATGAATGCAGGAAGTCTTCAATACAAAAAGGGAAAAGTGGAGTTTGAGAACGTTTACTTCAGCTACGTAAACGGGTTGGTTCCCACTCGATATGACGGCATGTTGTTTCATGATGTAATACAGTGTGTAGATGACTTAGTTTGAATGTTCCAACCCTCTTTCTGCACAGCAAGGAGATCCTCAGGGATGTGTCCTTCACCGTGCTCCCAGGACAGACGGTTGCCCTGGTAAGGAACCACTTCATTTCTAAATGACCCACTCACTCGTACAGCAAAGTGAGACTGTTGTCTTTTCCTCTGAACCTCCCCAGGTGGGACCGTCCGGCTCAGGGAAGAGCACCATCATGAGACTCATCTTCCGTTTCTATGACGTTCAGGGAGGCTCCATTAGCATCGACGGGCAGGACATATCAAAAGTAAACGAACATGGAAACATAATTACAAGTGCAATTAGGCACAGGATGATCAAAGCATATACTTCTGGAGTTCAAGCAGTGCCTCTGTGATGCATTAATATTAACATGATAATCAGACACAGCTTGAATAGTATCACCGGCGCTAAGTAGCAGGTCTAAATGATAAGGCATCTAACTGCTCTCGTTGGACTAGTGATGAATACGTCTTATTCACTCTCAGGTGAAGCAGGCCTCTCTGCGGTCTCACATCGGTGTGGTTCCCCAGGACACCGTGCTGTTCAACGACACCATCAGGAACAACATCCGCTACGGCCGCATCTCCGCCTGCGACCAGGAGGTGGAGGAGGCGGCCGCCGCGGCTGATATACACGACAAAATTATGACGTTCCCTGAAGGTAACGCAAAGATAATGTATCAAGTATTTAGTAACTGTGCGTTTTTTTTTTTGCCGTATTTGCCTGATTGTGATTTTTTTTCGCTGGCAGGTTATGAAACACAGGTCGGTGAAAGAGGTCTGAAGCTGAGTGGAGGAGAGAAGCAAAGGGTGGCCATCGCCAGAACCATCCTCAAAGCCCCACAGATCATACTCCTGGACGAGGTGAGATTACAAAATAAACATTTAAAATAAATATTGAAGCCTTGGGAAATATTCCTACAGTCCAAGTTATGTCGATGAATGTCTCTCTGCAGGCCACATCTGCTCTGGACACACAGACAGAACGCAACATCCAGGCCTCGCTGAATAAAGTCTGTACCAACAGAACAACAGTTGTCGTAGCTCACAGGTAAGAGATGCACGAGCTGTAGAAGTGTTTTTAATTTGTTTCAAAAGGTTGAGTTAACCCCTTCTTCTTTGTTAAAGGCTGTCCACTATAATCGCAGCGGACCAGATTCTGGTTATCAGGGACGGCCGGGTCGCCGAGCGAGGACGGTGAGTGTGAAATGTTCTCACTTTCACCCTCACGATCTGTTTGAACTTGAAGTGACACACCTTCTCTCCCTCCCAGGCACGAGGAGCTGCTGGCTAAGGGAGGCCTGTACGCTGACATGTGGATGAACCAGCAGCAGGCCCAGGACTGCGACTCCTCGTCAGACACAGAAGCCAAAGACCTCAAGTCTGAAAAAATGCAGCCGCCGTCCACCTCTGTAGACCACCACGGTCACTGAATGTGCTTTTGAGTTTTTATTACGGAGTCAAACTGAAAGTGTACTTGAGAGTAGAGAAGGTGCATTCACCAAACTGAGGCGGCGCACACGATCTGGTGGTGTCCAAATGATTTTTATACCCCCAAAAGGTACAATTATTATAAATGAAATCCGTCCTGAATTATTATTTCCAAACGTAATGAAAAGTAGTGCATTAAGACTCATGCATTCATCAGGGTAACTCCCAGTGTTTCAATGTTTAACATATTTTTTTAAAGATATCATTACATTTAAAAGCCCTCCTGCTGCCATCTTTTAACATTGTCTTTATTTTTATATGTTAGACATGAATTTTTTCGGTTTATGCTGACTCATTTAAAACATATTTTCTTAATCTAAGTCCTGATATACACTATTTAAAGATATAAAGGGAGAGGTGCAAGAAATAGGGGTGAATGATATGTAAATGAGCTGTCAATAGGGAATTTTTTCAGCTTGGTTTTATTTATTATATTACTTTGTTTTAGGTTTTCGATATGTGAGCTCTGCTGTTATTTAAATGTAAGTGATACTTTTTTATGTGCAAGCGTCTTTATACTCTTGATCACTAAACTAAAGTGAGGTGTGTTGCTCGTCTTAAGGGTTAAGGAATATTGAACATTACAGAACCTGTGATTTCTTTTATTAAAGAACTGACTTTAGACTGGCTCATTTACATATAAAGTGATGCAGACAATAAGAGCTGGCACATGGATATTAAACCTCAGATATCCGTCATAGCTGCTTCTTCTGCATAAAGTCAAATGATCTGCTGTGAAAAAGATCAAACTTAATAGATAATGCAGTTATAATACCAACCATTATTTTCACTTCATTTATTATATATAAATGCAGCCATATAAACAATTTCGAAATAAGAATTTGCAATGTTGTATATCTTTGTGACATAAGGTATTGCTCATTTTACTTGTAAAAAATAAAATGTATTTTCCATGTATTCCAGTCTGAAATGTACCAGTTATTTTGAGAATATCCCTCATACCTTTTACAATCACTATTTAATTGAATATGCTATTCCATGCACACTTAATGTAAATAATATCCTACTTTTAAATGTTGATTACTGTAATTGGCCCTTTCTAGTGTGTATTTGACAGATAGTCTTCAGATATCTCCCTGTCAATATGTGTGGCTGTTTTTACACTGCAGTACCAGAGTATCTCCACAAGATGGCGGCATTGCTCGACGCTGCCTCTGTGTCCCGGGTCGGGGCGTGTTGCTATTCGGGCTCTCCTTGTCAGACGGACGGAGGCCAAACACAGTCGTCTCTTCAACATTCAGTGGACTAATGTATAATCTATAGTCAATATGGATTTCGACGCTTTATTCAACGAGAAGACATTTCAGTTCTCGGACTTCCAGGAGTTTACGGTATGTTGTCGAGTTGCTCGGTCAACAAAGTACGGAAGCTAAAGCTAGGCGCATTAGTTTCTGTCAGCTGGTAACATTTTGTTCCTCATAATACACTGACCGGGGACATTAGGTAACATAGCTTTGATTTAGTTTGATTAAATTGTTTCTTATTTCTTATTTCACCTGAACAATGTGTCGTTTAAAAACATTCATAAAAAAACCAAGCTCTAAACGACAAGCACTTTGTTAGCTACTGTCATTTTGCGCCTGTTGACAATCTACAGGCCTAGCGTTAGCTTAGCATACAGCTAATGTTAAACAATATGGCGTATGTGCCACACTTCCTGTAAACATGTGGGTATAATGAGAACTGGGTAAAGATAAATAAGATAAGATGTAAGATGTGTACTTTTTCGTAACAGCAGCAGCAGGTTAAAATAAGGCTTTGCGCATCATTTGAGAAATAAAAATATTAGAAAGTAAACAAACCTCAAATATAAACGTCTCTAAATAGACAATATAACAGAACTATAAAGTAAAAATATATAATAGTTGACTGACGGATACAAATCTGTAGACTTACTGTCAAATAAACACTACGAAGGGCCAATTACAGCTAACAAAATGTAAAAGTAGGATGTTATTTACTCCGTTAATGAGTGTTTTAATTAACTTTACTAATATTCTACCTGTTTAACGTTAGTTCCCCTAATCATTGCTTTTTGTAATGTCCATGCTGTTGTGTTGCAGTTCCTTCCTGGACACCAGAGGCTGACAGACAGAGTGAGGAAGCGCCTGTACTATGGTCTGGACAAAGACATCTCTTTAGATGCCCTCTCTTGCCCTGTTACAGGTGAGTTCAATATGAGCTTTTTTAACGATGTTGGTACATAACTGACTGAGCTCCTCTCTGGCACACCTCAATAATAAATACTTCCTGTGCAAGGCGTGTTTGGCAGATTTGCTATTATCAATGTCAGGACATCTGTGAAATTGTTGCGACATGTACACAATACATTAAAAACTCAAATAGATTGTGATAGTACACGAGGTGGAAGAAGTCCCCAAAAGGATTCACTTTAAAAGTAGCAATACTACAGTGTAAAAATACTTAGCTACAGTTTAAGTATTAGCATCAAATTATACTTAAAGTGTCAAAAGTACTCACAATGCTGAATGGCCAACTCAAGTACTATATATTTTGAATGACTGATAATTATTGGTGCATTAATGTGTTCGTCACTTCAATGTTCCACTAAAGGAAAGTGGGGTTTATTTGATTTATCTACAACTAGGTAGCTTAACGTTTATACTTTATATTTTTGTATTAAGAAGTAACTAGTCACTAAATTTGTAAATGTGTTTTTACTTAAGAACAACACTTCAGTAAATGTAGTTAGTTACATTCCACCACTGTTGTGTTAACTTTGTCTTCATACTCTCTGTGATGCCAGATATCGCTGTGGAAATCTTCCAGAAGTCTGCGCCAAGCCCCATCAGAAAGCTCCAGAAGAAATATGCTGCACATGTTTCCAGGTTTGTCCTTCTATGCATAGATGGTGCCTTGCTACAGGCAGTGAGTTTGGCCCTGCGCCCTGCCCCAGTCAAACCTCATAAAAACGTTTCTATTTTCTGCTGCAGGGAAGCTTGCATCTCTCCGTGTGCCATGATGCTGGCTCTTGTTTACATTGAAAGGCTCCGACATAGAAACCCTGAATACCTACAAAAGATCTCCTCCTCTGACCTCTTCCTGATCTCCATGGTATTTGTGTTGGGGTCAAGGGTCAATCCAAATGTGTCACTGTGATATCTGGCATGGGCACTGCTCATTTCCGAATGGAGTTTAATACGTGCTGTCGTCATTCTGCTTCTGGTATCTTGAATTAATCATGTAAATAGGATAATGCATTAACAAAGCCACTGATCTCTCTGAATAAGATGGTTGCCAGCAAGTACCTGTATGACGAAGGAGAGGAAGAAGAGGTTTTCAACGACGAGTGGGGAGCAGCTGGGAAGCTGGACGTGAAAACGGTCAATAACCTGGAGATGAACTTCTTGAATGCCATCGTGAGTGTGTTGGCATTTCTACGTGGTGTGTCCTTACGTGCATGTGTGGGTCAAGTTCTCCGTCTCAACCATTGTGTAATATCTTATAGGAGTGGAGCCTCTTCACGGAGCCAAATGACTTATTTGATTTACTAAGTCAAGTGGAAACCAGGTTGGTAGTCTTCTCTTTCAACCTGCGCTACAGTTTTGACATTATAGACGGTTTCCGTGTTGAGTTTGAGCGCTGTTTCTGGCGTAACCACTATTTCTGTATCCGCAGCATTGCAGAGCGGCAGGGAATGAAGCGCGGCTGGTTCACCTACACCGACCTCTGTGTGCTTCTGGAACACTCAGCCTGGAGCCAAGCCCTCGCAGCCATCTGCCAGCACTTCACCAAGGTGGGAGGGAGTTTGTTTCAAAGCAGCTGGGGTGATATGTACGCTTGAGATGTTTGTATCGTAAACCCGTATTGATTGTGTCTCCAGGTGTCCTGTATGCTCGGCCTGGTGTATCTGACCAGTGTTGCCGGCCTCATCGCCACCAGCGCCGTGCTCCACCAGCTCAGTCTCTCCAGGAGCGGACAGGCCCTGCGTCCAGCTGACATTATCCCAGACCTCAAGACCCCCGACCTCAATGAGAAAGCTTCTCCTGCAGCCCCGCGCCTCCCCTGTTGTGTTCTCGCTAACAAGAGTGACAACCGCCAGACCGGAACACTTGGAATCAACCAGGAAGAAGAGCACAGTCCACCACCTGTTACCTCCCAGACGTCAGTGTTGTGTCTCTGGGGGTCCCTCCTCGCCTCAATGGGTCACATACATCCTGAAACTGATCCTGGTCCTCCCCAGACCTGGTCTCCTGTGTCCTTCTTCTGTCCCGGCTGTCTGGCGTCCCTTCCTCGTCTCGAGTGCGGGCTTAGAAACACCTCAACAGTCTTTCCTCACGGCCCCCTTGATAACCATGCGTCGTGGCTCCTTGCGGGGGCCGAGCCGGGTCTGAACTCTCGCCTGTTTCCCCCTCTACAGCCGGGACCCTGTCGTCCTGCAGAGACTATGCTGCCTGTCGATAAAGCTCAAGCTCTGCTCATGCCCGGGTAGTGACAGGAAATGTGGCTGCCGTGGACCTGTGGTGACGGACTCTGGAAATGAAACCAGCATTCTACTCATGACTGTTTGACGTCAGGTTTTTGTTTACTTTTCCAGATCTAGAATACAGGTGCAAAGGAGAGAGGTGTGAGGCACAGTAGGAGTGAGGTGGTGGAAGTTCACTTACAGCATAGCACTGCAGAATACCTTTGCCATAAGTAAAATGCCATAGTGTTCCCTTAGTTCTCTGCAACCGGTTTTAAATGCAGGATAGTTTGTTTTTCATTGGCTGCAACCAAACTGTTTTGCTAAGCTTTTTAATATTGTTTGGAAGTTCAGATCTGCCAGGTGGTGATACAGGGCCTTTGTGATGGGTGTGGTGTTTTGAGTTATTATATTAAGGCTGCTTGTTACTAGGCAAGTTCATGGAAGTGTTCGGAGGTTTCGCAGCGTATCTGAAAGTTGAGTTGTTATTTTAAATTTGCTCCGTGAGAAGAAGGGATTAAAGCAGTTTTACTTTTGCTTATCCATATTTGCCTAGTTTTACCATCTATTTGTCATGTATGCAACGGGAGCTCTACATCAAACACTGATTTTATAAACCAGATTTGACTTAGTTTGTAAAACAAATTGTCTCCCATCTTTAT
This sequence comes from Notothenia rossii, assembly GCF_949606895.1. Classification (NCBI taxonomy): domain Eukaryota; kingdom Metazoa; phylum Chordata; class Actinopteri; order Perciformes; family Nototheniidae; genus Notothenia; species Notothenia rossii. Next base: position 6,153,249 of record NC_136901.1, read on the forward strand.
AAACTCTCCCCTTTTATTCAAGAGGAAGCGTCAAAGAAAGGAAAAAGACCATTTAAATGCAACGTCTCCATACCTCAGTGTACCTTATTCTGGTCATTTATAGCTTATAAACCTTCCAGATTCTATATAGCAACAGGATATCACACAACCTTAACGCCATGTGTAACAGGGTCATGTAGCCACATTCAAGAGATTAGCCTACATGGGAGAAGTGTATACATACGATGGGTTTCATGGACGCAATATCTGCCGGGTGCTTCTGAAGATAACATTTTGAATAGAACGTTACAAGCTAGCAGAAGTGTTTCTCTGTTGATGCAGTCTGAACTTTGCACATCTGGCTCCATTTTCACTGCAACAGGACATTTCACTCCGCTATAAGAGCAGTGTGTGTATTTTGAACACCGGAGGAATATGTGAAAAATCCGTTTTTTTCTCATGTACAGTTATACACAGTCCCCCAGGACATTCACTTTGTAATTGATACTTCGATAAAATCGCTCTGGACATCGGAATTTGATACAGCACGAAGTCCTTTAATTTTGTACATGGTGTAAAATGCAAATATTGTACAAATCTGTAGAAATAATAAAGAATGCATTTCTTTGGGACATTTTGTGAATCATCTTTTAACAACATTGTCATCTGAGATCACAGCCTCTGTAACACATTTAGTCTATGAAGCTTTGACATTTACTTACATTTCTGACATAGCCGGTGTTAATAAATCATTTGTCAAACAGTTCAAGGATTAATCTTATGCCAGAAGCTTCCATCTTGGGTGTGCTACTCTCTACTGAAGCCAGTAAAAGGTGGCACATTTTGGGATATGAGATGACAGGCGCCAGGCCAATGGATTCCTGATGTGTCTTAAGCAGATGTCCTGTTTCGGCAGAACGGTCGTCGTCCCTCCCCCTTGAGCCTGTGCCATGTTATTGTACCCCTCCCATCCACCCCTGGCCGGAAACATACCACTTGAGAGTTCCTAATATAGACCCGACTGCTTTGGAGGAAAGGGTAACAAACCGACCGGAGCCACCAGCCGTTAACGCTTCGCTGCTTCGACATCAACTTTTTCATGGAAACACAACAGAAACATGGAGCCTACCTCACAGGTGAGATACTCGGGTTGAACATGAATACAAGAAAAGTGTTTGTGGTGTTATTAAAACGAGGGAAACTATTCTGTCAATGTCTTTTGAATGTTTGTAGGTGTCACTCCCAGAAAAGGAAGTAAAGAAACAAGGTAGGATTACAACCATTGGATGCATGTGTGTTTCCATTTTGTCTGTAGTACACATGTGTAATGGATCAGGACTTTTAACGTGTGCTTGCTCGCAGAGGCTGACGGCACGGTCTACATGAATTTCATGAAAAGTCACAGCTGCTACGATGCCATTCCAACCAGCTGTAAACTGGTCATATTTGATACCAAACTACAAGTAAGAAGATTTAGAACATGCTGAAATATGGAGGTTACATCCTTCCTCTGAGTGTGTGAATGTGTGACTTCCACAGGTGAAGAAGGCCTTCTATGCGCTGGTGGCAAACGGCTTGAGGGCGGCACCTTTATGGGACAGCAAGTTACAGAGATTTGTGGGTAAGGTGAGGACAAATTGGGAAGTATAGGTCAGTGGGAATTTAATAACAGCAACATAAATCCTTTCCTCTCACAGGTATGCTGACCATTACAGATTTCATCAACTTCCTGCATTGCTATTACAAGTCCCCCTTGGTGAGCATGGATTTGAAACACCGTGAATATCACAACGTTTGAATGAACACGTCCAATGCACGCAGTACAACGCAGTGTTCAACGTCAACATTTGACTGTATGTTTAGCTGGTGTTCTATATTTGCTTTGACCTTCTTGAGGTGTGGTGAGTGACTCATATCTTGACTTCTGGGTTTCCCTTTTTGAAGGTTCAAATGTACGAGCTGGAGAGCCACAAGATTGAGACATGGAGAGGTGATTCATTTCAAAGTAAATAACCACGAGGGATCAGTGATACACCGTCTCTGTAAATCTACAGCGCTCTCTCTCTTTACTCTTCTGTCTAGATGTCCACTTGCAGTGTTTCAATCGCTTCCTCATTCACATCACTCCAGAAGCCAGGTGATAACCAGACTTTTGAAACTGCTGTAATTCTCTTGATTCTAGATGAATTGATGTCAAATGTATCCTCTACGCGTTTCCTCTTAGTCTTTTTGATGCCATCTATTCGTTACTGAAGAATAAGATCCACAGGCTGCCAGTCATCGACCCAGTGTCTGGAAATGTCTTGCACATCCTCACCCACAAAAGAATCCTCAAGTTCCTCCATATATTTGTGAGCGAGCACATGATTTTTTACTTACATTAAACCTGGTTGATTTACTTTGTGCATGCATTCATGCTCTTCTTCTATGGTGTTTTAGGGGAAAACCGTTCCAAAGCCTGCTTTCATTGGAAGGCAGATCCAGGAGCTGAGGATTGGGACATTTACTAACATCGCCACTGTTCAGCAAACTGCCACGCTGTTCCATGCCCTCTCCATTTTTGTGGAGAGACGGGTGTCTGCACTACCTGTGGTGGATGAACAAGGTATTATAGGGATTTATTTATTTGTATAACTGGGTATTAGAGTCAAATACATTCAGGAAATCCTCCTAACTCTGGTTGAACAGCTGTCAACATTTTGTTTCTCAGGCAGAGTGGTGTCTCTCTACTCAAGATTTGATGTGATTGTAAGTAATCCGACGGCTCTATTTCTGATCTCAACGTGCAATACCCTAAAGTGTACTATCTTTGAATATCGTTTCATTGTTTGCTGACATTTTGTTTACTCTGTGGCAGAATATAGCAGCCCAGAAGATTTACAACAATCTGGACATGCCTATGCACGAGGCTGTTCGCAGGCGCTCATGTTTTGTTGAAGGAGTGATTAAATGCTACCCTTATGAAACCTTGGAAATCATCCTAGATCGTATAGTCAAAGCTGAGGTAGATATTATCTTCAAAAGACTGTGTTCTGAAATATTTATCATGAAATAAAAAATAATGAATTTCCATCCTAACCCCAGGTCCATCGGCTGGTTCTGGTGGACAGGTCTGACGTGGTGAGGGGCATCATCTCTCTGTCCGACCTGCTGCAGGCCATGGTGCTCTCCCCTGCAGGTATTGATGCCCTTTACTCCTAGCACCAGGGGCCAGAGGGGCCCCTCTCCCCTTTACCAGCTGTGTAGACTTGAGCCCTGGCAGCGTATCCAGCCAGGTAGGCTCTCGAGCCTTTTACCCAAACCAACCCCCCCTTTTATACTGTTGCCTTACAAGCATCCAGAAGCCTTTACCGCTACTTTTATTGTTAATTAATAGAACATCTAATGGTGCTTTTACATCCGCTCCCCCCCCCCCCCCAGCTGTCTGAATGATGCCTTGCAAGCAAATATCATTTTTCAGGAAACCCACAGAAATGGCTGATTATTAATATTAGCTTTTGCTAATTTCTTTCAGAAATCTATATGTGACTGAAATGAGAGATCACATGGGACGATGAGCTGTTGTTTACACAAAGATTTATTTCATGATCTGTGTGCTGTGTTCAGGTAACAACAAAGGACAGTGAGCTGACCTTGATACTACGACTCTATAGGTCTCCAGCACGATGTCAATATTGGCTGCATTTGATCAAATTGATCAATATGTTTTTATTTCTCTAATAAACATTTGTATCAAAACTTGCTGTTGTGCCTTTTCTATTCATATACAATGAGTAATAGGTATTGCAGAAGGAAAAGTAGCTGCAGCAGAAGTGATAGGGTGTGCTTGTTAAGGAGAGCTTTTACAGTTTTGAAGTGTCCTAACCTTTATGCCATATTTCATGCATGCAGCTCTATCTCTAACCTCACAGTGGTGCACTTGGGCTTATGCTTCTCGATGGCTTTAGCCCGTTCCGTCTCAGTAAACAAGGAAACACGTGACTATGTTTTGTTTTTTTCTCGTCCGTGACGGGCCTTTTGAGCCGTCCGCCCATCTGTGCCATTGGTCCATCAAGGTTCCAGAAATAATCAATGATAAGGCCGGAAATTAATATAGCCTTCAAAATAAAGTAAGCGTGCCTGACATCAAGTCTGTACTTCAAGTTCTAATGAGAATGTTACTAAATGTGATATTTGGTAATAATATGCAAATAATATAATTTAAATAATGTTTTACATTGACAAAATACATCTATTTTCACGATATTCAGGTTGGTATTATGTGAACAAATGTTGGCAACCAATTTTATTTTGAAAGTCAAAACCGGATGTTTTAATATTTCTTAAAGAATGTCACACTTGACGCTGTTCTTTCCACATACCCCGTGATATCCCAACAACATAACAAAGTGGGGGAACATGGCGAGTGGAGAGGAGGCCAGAAGACGCCCCTCGGTTACCTCCTCCTCGGTCGGCCTTGAGTCTCTGTTCGCTGCCGGGACTTCGGAGCAGATCTGCGGGGACGCGAGCCCGGAGCTGGTCCTCCTCCGGGAGAGACTCCAGGGCTGGCTTCAGCCCTATGAGCCCATCCTTCTATGGGTGCAGCGGCTGCTGGTGTGGGAGAGGCCGCTGTGCAGCATTTGTGTCGCCTTGACACTCAACACATTGTTCTGGTAACCATCCGAGTTTAGTCACGTGTTCACCTTTTTGTGACATCTCAATAATGTTGCGTTGAGTTAGCTGCGAGAAGATTGGTCAAAATAAGCTAATCCCACGTCTTTAGCATAATGCTAACGCAGCTTGCAAAACAGTTTAAAATTCATTTTTTCAGCTCGGAAAATTGAGCGTCATACATTACACACTGTCAGGTAAAACCATAGGGTAAAACACTATTGTGCAGACAAAATTAATAACAGGAGTTATTTTGAGGTGTTACACAGCCTAATCCTAACAAGCACTCATGTCATGCTCGCTGGCCCAGGCCCTGGTCACCAGCTGACAGTGACAGTTTACCAACAGAGGTGCAAATAGATGCATTTATTGACTTTAACTTGGTGATATGATTTATTTGCTGAACATCATCCAGACTGTGTGTGTGTCTCCACAGGCTGCTGTCATCCACCTCCCTGCGGCCTCTGTTCCTGCTGAGTGTGTCCCTGCTGGGACTCATGCTGCTGGAGAGATGGAAGCCCAAGATGCCCATCATCACCAGTAAGCCCTTTATGTAACTTGAATGGAAATCTCACATTCCCATTCACAACCACTATAGGACTGGTTGATATTTAACAACATAAATATGTTACCAAATACAAACACTACATACACTTTTTATGCTGCAACGAAGCACAAACCTCAGAAAGAAATTTGGTAGAACCTGTTCACTCCTTAAGGCTCTGTAATAGTCTTGAAAAGCTTGTTTACTCATACACATTTCTGTGTTTATGATCAGCTGCTAATTGTGTGTTTTCTCCCACTGCAGTTCAACATGCAGAGCCTCCCCCTGTAAGGTGTGTAGTGTGTACATGATAAACAGATTACTTGTTTTGTAGTTTTTTATTCATGACGCTTGTCTTATGTCTTCATATCCTGAAGTAATTCTGACGTCATGTTTTACATATCCATATAATCACAACAAATCAAGTCAAGTTTAGTCTGTTTATATTGGTGTTCATCTGTGTCATTACAATAACATGGAAACATGCATTACCTCTGCAAGCATTCAAGTAAAGTCTGAAGCACTTTAACTACAGCTTTGTGTTTTTTTCAAATGTTGTTTCCTGTGTGTATTGTTGTTTGTGTGCAGCCACACGATGAGCGTGGAGCAGCACCTGCTCAGTGTCCCTGAGCTCAGCCACCACCTGGCTGAGGGCTTCCTGACCTACCGTCTGTACCTGCAGGAGACGCTGCAGTACAAACGGCAGAACCATGGCAAGGTACACCCTTTACTCTGCCTGTTGACACCCATTGTCACATATTCTCCAAGTGTTTGTATTCTTGGTTAATAAATGCAAATTCACATTGTAAACCTACAAGGCGTGATTTTAGCTGGCGCTGCAGTTACCAGACGTCCTCTTCCATCAAACACAAACACACCTGCACACATGCCACGTTTCACTTCCTTATTTTACCCCGTGCTGCTTTCAAATGTAAACAAACACATTTGCTTACTTTACTCTGTTTCCCAGTTCTGTGGGATGATGTGCAGCAGCTGTTTTGTACTCTCTGTGGTTGGACATTATGTACCTGGAATCATGATCTCCTATATTATTGGTGAGTCTCTAATGGACATAAAGAAACTCTTGTGCTCCAGCCCTTCATTTACACTGGACTGTGTGTTTGCCCTGACTAACAGAGGGTGTGTGATAATAGATAAGGATACCATTCCCCTGTGGTTTGGCCTTCCCTGTTAATGTGTGTGCTAAATATCAGGTATCCTATTGCAACCCAATCTCCTATCTGATAGGTCATTCTTTCATATTTGTAGTGAGAGGATATTTTATTTCAACTGCTAAAACTTCACATTTAGATAACACAGCTTGATGTTCACTTCATAGTCAGCCTTTTCGTTTGCATGCCCCCTGTGAATGTGCAGCGTTTTGCTTTGATACTCATGAAGGAAGAGGCAGTCTAAATCTTTTGTCTGTGCACCTGTTCAGTGCTGAGCGTGCTGTTATGGCCGCTGGTGGTGTACCATGAACTGATCCAGAGGATGTACACGGGCCTGGAGCCGATCTTCATGAAACTGGACTACAGCATGAAGGGGGAAACCGAGCACCGCAAGCACGACAAGAGGAGTGAGTGCCACGTTTTAGATTAAGGGCCTAACTCTCATCAAATGAAAACCCTGCAGCTATTGAAACGTATGCTTGTATTTCAGGATTCAAGCACGCGAGGAGTTTTGAATCCAAGGAGATCAACTTCTCTTTGCCCTTTTTATACTGACAACTGTAGATAGGTTTTAGATTTATAGTTAGATTAAATTGCATCACTTGATAAAGAAGGCGTGGATGGAGAATACTATTTTTGAAAACGAAATCTTGGACGTATTGTCATTCATGCTAATGTTCCTTGACTGCAAAGGGGTATTAGATTTAATGATATGGTTTTAAAAAGTCCTAACTGAAACGTGTTGAGATCTATTTAAAAATGTCGATGTGTGTTTTTTAACAGAGGTGAAGAAGGAGGGCGAGGAAGGGGACGAGCCGAGAGCTGAGACTGAGAGCGAGAGTGAGGAGGAGCTGTCCTGCTTCGCCACCACGGTACGGAGACACACCTGCAGACTGTACTCACATTACACATAGAGCAGGCCGGGGGGAGGTGTGTGTAGGTGTGTGTAGGTGTGTGTAGGTGTGTAGGTGTGTGTGTGTGTGTGGGTGTGTAGATGTGTAGGTGTGTAGGTGTGTGTAGATGTGTAGGTGTGTGTGTAGGTGTGTGTAGGTGTGTAGATGTGTAGGTGTGTGTAGGTGTGTAGGTGTGTAGGTGTGTAGGTGTGTAGGTGTGTAGATGTGTAGTTGTGTGTAGGTGTGTAGATGTGTAGGTGTGTGTAGGTGTGTGTAGGTATGTAGATGTGTAGGTGTGTAGGTGTGTAGGTGTGTAGGTGTGTGTAGATGTGTAGGTGTGTGTGTAGGTGTGTGTAGGTGTGTAGGTGTGTGTAGGTGTGTAGGTGTGTAGGTGTGTAGGTGTGTGTAGATGTGTAGATGTGTAGGTGTGTAGGTATGTAGATGTGTAGGTGTGTGTAGATGTGTAGGTGTGTAGGTGTGTGTAGGTATGTAGGTGTGTGTAGGTGTGTAGGTGTGTAGCTGTGTAGCTGTGTGTAGGGGTGTGTAGGTGTGTAGGTGTGTAGGGGTGTGTAGGTGTGTAGGTGTGAAGGATTAACAGAAGCAGTAATATTGTGGAAAGCAGGTTATGCTTATAAAGCTCTGCAGTGTTGTGAAGTAAATGGCTTTAAGCTATATATTTCAAGAACTACCACATTCCATTGATTTCAGCGCGTACTCCGTTTCCTTCAAACACTGAAGTGTCAGGTACTCAGTCACTAAGCTGGGTCTGTGGAATGAGATAAGACCTCCAGTTTAAGAATTTGAACAATTATGAGGGTTATCTGACTGGTCTCCAGCAGATTTACACAAAGCCTCACTTACTGTATATTCACCCTTTTATTGGTTTCCTCTCAAGGGCTCAATAAGTGCGATCATGAGAAGGATAATGATGTGTTTGTGTTAGAGCAGTGATAACGCTGTGTTTCTGTTGTGTTGGTCAGGTGGATGCGAAGACCACCGCTCTGGCGATGGCCATCACAGACTCGGAGCTGTCGGACGAGGAGGTGTCCATCCTGGAGAGTGGGGGCTTCTCCGTGTCCAGAGCCACCACTCCTCAACTCACGGACCTCTCTGAAGGTAAAGCATCCTCATCTCAACATCCCTTTGTGCCCAAACTATGCCCTCTGGCATTCTGGGTAATCACACGATGTTCACATTTTGTCCTTTTACTGTATTTTTCAACCTTGCTTTGTGAATGATATTCCGCTGATATGATCAAACGTTTGTTGCCACGTCATCCGTCCCACAGATCTGGACCAGCAGAGTGTACACAGCGACCCGGAGGAGGCCTACATGAGGGACCTCCCCGAGTTCCCCTCAGTGGAGGAGCTCCCGTCCATGGAGCTCCACTTCCCTCTGCGGGGCAGCGGTCAGGGAGACGGAGCCCAGGCCGGTGCTCCGCCAGAGGGGGAGCTGCTGAGCCCCATCAGCCTCCTCATCCAGCACCTCGCTTCTCCGCTCCACTTTGTGAACACGCACTTCAACGGCCACGGTGTGCCACCCGGGAGCGAGGGAGGGGAGGCAGCGGAGAGACAGGCGGGAGACGGGAAGGAAGATGCGGTTACCCAGGATGCACAGCAGTCGTTGGAGGCGCTGAGCGAGGAGATAGTAAGCACGGCCATCTCCACCGTGGTGCAGAACACTCTGTCGGCCCTGCTGCGCTCCAGCGAGGACCCCTCCCTGGCTGAGTTCCTCCCCACTGAAACCCCCCCGGACCCTCTGGAGACCCCCACCACCGAGATCACTACAGTAGGGGCCGGCGAGGTCCTGGACGAAGCGGCGGAAAGCGGTGCCGGCGAGGTCCTGGACGAAGCGGCGGAAAGCGGCGCCGGCGAGGTTGTCCCCGACGACACACTGGTTCCCACCGAAGAAGAGGACTTTGAGCTTCTGGACCAAAGTGAACTGGAGCAGTATGACGAGGGGCTGGACCTCACCTCTGACAGACAGGCGGGGGGTGGGGAGACCCCTCTGTCTCCTCAGCAGCCACCACAGTCATAGCTTCCCTGTTGCCTCACCCCCTTCTGTTTTTGTTTTTATTTGTACGTTAGACCTACATTATCTTCACACATACTGCTATATACAAAGCATTTATCAAAGTTAGCCGTTTAATACTGTCGGTCGCTGATAGGGGGGGGGACATGTTGAGATTACAAGGGTCTGTTCAGCCTCGGTTTAAAACTGGCTTGGGTTACAAGTCATAGAGACATCATTCTTTTCAGGGGTTGCAATGTATTTGAAATCTGGATTTGGTTCATCTCACATTGAAATCTGCGTGATTAAAAAGCGGGTACGTTTCTTCCTGTGAGAATAATGATGCCTTTATTTCCCCCCTTGGCTAAGAGTGTAACCCTTCCACCTTGTTTTCATTCAGATGTTAGTCAGATGGGTCTATGGAGAGCTGTTGGATTATATAACTAATAATATATGCTATAAATTATTTAATTTAACGGTCAGTCGGTTTATTGTTAAGCTCAGGGGGAGTTTAAAACTAAATTCAATCCCCTAAATTACCCATAATGATTGTACGATATAATGTATTCCCAGAGTTAGAGTAGTGGAGCAATAGTCCTTCACCTTGTCCTCACCTCCAAAGGTCTCCAAGGTTAGATTTCTGACAGAAGCACTCAGTCATTAGCGGTCTTTCACTTGTTGCCTGGAAATGGAAACGTTGACATTGTTGGATGTTGAACAGTAGTAGATCTTTACCCGTACACATAAGTGACTTTGTGGCAAGATATAAGAAATGTTCCTCGGTAATTGACGCCTCTTTTTTTATCAATAGAGTCCATCCATACGTAATTGACTTTACTCTTGATTCACAACTCTATTGATAAGTGTTGTTAAAAAAGCCCCAACTTTCTTTCCCTTGTAAAGTCATCACTGGGATATGTATATTTACCAAATAACCTCCTTTGTGCCACGACAAGTCCATGCATGTCCATGATCATTATTTGAGGCACATTTTTAAAGGATTATTGGAGCAGATTCTTTTTTTTGAGGGACATTGCAATTTAAAATGTTAGAAAATGACAAAAACGAAATCCAGCACTATGCTCGACTGTATCAAGAGGCCGGTTTTGCTTTCTGTAAACCACTCGGCATCCGAATCTCAGGGGTGGGTTGTACAGATTGAACATACCATGGCAGAATGTGTGTCCATTTCCCGACTTGTCGCAGCACTGTATTTGTACTAACCCGTCCTTTTTCAGTCGATGCCTCCTTGTGTATAGTGTAGAAATGCTAAAAAGGAACGTGTATATTCTGCATGTAAAAACAGAGCTCTGTTCAAGTTCTCCTTGTCGACTGACAAAGTATTGCACAATTTGTGAGGAAAGAAAAAATCAATTTGAATGTTTCAGGTTAAAAGAGCCCATTAAATCTAGTTTGTTTATATTTCATTACCAACAAAGGGGAAGTCTCCAACTGCTAAGGCCAGGGATTACATCAGATGTATAGAAGGATATTAACAGGCTAGTTTGTGTATTGTAGTCGTGTGTTTTATGCTTAAAAATATCGCTTCTTGAACTATAAAAAAGGCACTTATTGAAATGTACAATTAAAGAAAAAGGAATATATTTTCTAATTTCTCCTTTTCCATAAACTACTCAGTTTGGTCTTTTACATCTGAAAATATAACAGCAACGGACGGGTTTCACAAAGCGGAAAAAACTTTATTGTCATGAAACTGGTCAAATAAAACTGCAACACCACATGTGAAAGTTTGAGAATAAAAGAACAAACTGAAACAAAAAAGATGTGGCCGTGAGATTCTTCTGGATTACTTCATCATGTTTTAGTCTGTTTTATTTACCGCAACCGATCCCAGTTCTTTCTCCTGGGGGAAAAACACTTGTTAGAATGAGTTTTAAACCTCATGATTAGTCAGATTGTGAGCACCATCTTTCATTTGTGTGTAATTTCACAAACCTGCCGGAGTTCACTCGCCGCGATCTCAAGTCTCTCCTTCAAATTGTCTTCACGTGTCACATCCGACAGCACGGACCACTTCCTGTCTGTGAAAATGACGGGGACTGAGAGGACGATGCCATCTGGGAGATTATAGTCACCTACAAGCATCCGAAGAAGATTAGTTCAAACACAAGATAGATCAGCTAAAAACCAATGTCTGAGATGACTGTCTCCTCCTCACCTGGGCAAAGCACTCCCAAAGAGAAGATCTCATCTGGACCACAAATGCCATTCCACGCCTTTAGGACCTCAAGGATCCCATTAGCGAGCGACATGGGAGCAGCACGGCAGGTCTTTGAAGCCACAGCTGCACGCTGACAACGCACCAACTCCTGGAAGTCTGTTTCCAACCATTTCCTGGAAGAGAGAAGGAGATCATTCACCTTTTTTGGGGGCGTTTCAACTGTACATTTCACCCATTGAACTGAATCCTCATTAGGGTACGGTTTGGTTGGCAGTTTTGCCATTTCATATCATTTATTTTTATTATGGCAAACCTTTCTTGGAGGATGTTTTTGGCTGGTTGGGAAAAGTAAGCTGGTCCTTTGATTGGCCCATCATAGTTGAACACCTTTGCTCTCTGGAGGTCAATATAGAAACTGCCGCTGATGTTTCCCCACACAATGACGTGTGTGACATCTACAGCAGAAGGGAGGGATCATTCATCTTGCTTAAGAAGGTGATGTATTTAAAATACCTAATAGGTACAGGGGGGGGGGAATTTCCTACCTGACGTCCTCACTTTCAGCTTCCTTGCGATGATGGCCCTTGCTTCATTCTCCAGCTGAGTTGCCACGGTGACAAATTGGTTGCTGTCAATCAAGTTTACATTGTCCAAAAGTAGTGAGCATCTCAGGTTGACAAAGGAGTCCCCAGACACGATGACCTTTACCTCCCTGTTGGCCCGTGTGTCAATCAGCTGTCCATACTCTCTGTATCTGTCTGAGATTCTCTTCACCTTCTTCTTCATTTCCTCCTCATCTTCTGTATCACTGTCATCAGACCAACACTCATCCTGAAGTAGAATGACATCAGCTTCTTTAAAGGCCTGTTCCAGATCTGTGTGAATGGTCACCTGTGAATGGATACAGTTAGATAGCTTTGTTTTCCTTCTGATTAGGTTTAAAAAATAGTCTCCAAAAAGAAGCATACTTGATATAGCAGAGGGAGTGCCAGGTTCTCCGTCTCCATCCTAAGCCACTGAAGTTGCTCCTCTTTCCCCTCCAGGTTTAAAAGGTGGAGGCTGATAGCTGAAGTGTTGGGGAACACCTCAGCAGAGAGCAGGTTGGGGATCAGGAAGTGGCCGGTTGGGCTAAGAGCGCTGGAAATACCCAATCTGTCAGCTAACTCTTAAAAAAAAATTCTACTTTTTTATTTTTATATTCAAACCAACCCACCTGCTGAGCCATATATGAAGGGGTTTAATAAGACTGACACGATGTTGCTCCTCTACGATTGAGTTCATCTTGGTTTCCAGATTCTCTGATGCAACACTCAGCATGATATCTGTAGGCATATCTGATGTGACGCTGTAATAGTCCTGCACAACAAGGGATGATAAAAATAACATGTGGCAGACGTAGACCTATAATCCAAGCCATTTGTTATACATATTTCTCACAGTTTAAAGAACATATAAGGAAGTCATTCATGGGGACAGAAATTATGCAGCATAACAGGATTTACTGTAGGTTTAGAAGGGTTATATACCTGACAATGCTCCAGGAAGTCACTAAACCCCCCTAAAAGCATCGCTTTCCCCCCTTGGTCCACCAGCTCCCTCCAAACCAAAGGGGACTGCTCGTGCTTCCAGCCATTTATTGTGCAGGTGTCCTCGAGCCATTCCTATCGAGAGACAAGTGAGAGGAAACAGGATAAATATACCGATGATTTGTAAGTCAAAGAGACTTAATATAGTTTAAAATAAGCAATATTACCTTCCATGCATGTGGAAGGACTGAGATCTTGTGGATCCTGAAGTTTGGCAGACATCCCTGCAGACTGTCTGCTAATAGTTCCGCTTTGGCGTAATGTGGGCAGTCCGTTTTACCTGAAGAGATAACAAGTGTAGCAGTTGTATGTTTTATATTCTACATCAACACGTTAAAAGAAAATGAGTTAGATCACACTTTACCAGCGAGCACAAATTTAGCCATTGCATCCCGGATGGCGTCGGTTGCTAGGAAACTGTGGGTGTAGCGCTTATTTGAGTCCGTGTAGGAAGCGCTGCAAACAAACATAAAACCAGAGCCTGTTATTGCGATGAATAGGAGGCCTATCATTAAACATGTCCACCATTTAGTGGTATAAAGCGTGATAAATATTGTACTTGATATGTTGTATATTTACAATGACCATTTTTTATTATATTGTGACAGTTCGTGCTTAACCGGGTTGACAGGGGGACTTAATATGGCAGCGCACACAGCACGGAGCACTGGAGCAGCGCATGGGAGTGCGAGCAAACATTAGTATCGTTTTAGTGTAATGTAGCCCTGTGTCCCTTAGTTTAACACATTTCAACTAAAATGTAACATGTTTCAGCAAGTGCCGTGTGTTTCTTTGTGACAGTTACTTGTATGTTGGAGTAATAAGGTATGGTGCGTCACTTTGCTAACATTAGCTGATGTGAGCTAGCCAGTGTTTTTGGAGGAGCCAGTCCGTTGACCTTGTGTTTATCTTCAGTCATAGTACTTTGTAATACTTAATTTTTACTAATTACTTGTTTGAGGTAACCGTCTATGTGGCCAATAATGTAAATAAAGTGTTGACTGAAGCTAATTTGGAAGTAAATGCCATACTTTTTTACATTTTACTGAAATTGCTAGCTAAATACCTGATTGAGATTGTCCCTTCACAAAGGGGCAGTGCGTGAATTAAGGACGCAAGGACTCTTTCTATCTCGTCCCCTAAGTCATTACAGTACAATGTCTGCCTGGGTGACAAAAGAGGTAATGAGATGGGGATGCCTTTGCAGCCGCAGGTCTCTATGGCAACGGAGCAATCTAATGGGGAAGAAATCACCCAAATACACAACTTTCCCCAGTCAGCAGTTAGCACACATATGGGGCACAAAGCACCATCAGACATGCCTGGAAAGCAACCGTGTGAGTTCAGTGAGGTTCTACTCAAAGGGGACGATTCACAGTGAGATCCTGGAAGAGAAGGAGCCTCTTTCCTCTCCCCTGGCAAAGTCTTCGCTGCCCGATGAGAACCAATCTGACGAGACACAGTGGACTTCATCTTTAATGGACCGCCTGAAAAGCTGTTTGTCCCCGTCAGACGTGTTGGATCTCACCTCTGAAAATGCACCCACGGTTAAGCAGATCAGCTCGTGCCTGTGCCACATCTGGTTCGTCGCTAAGAGGATGTCGACTGATAACCGGCGCTTGGAGCTGCAGCTCATGTTTGAGCATCCTGGTTTTGACGTGCTGCTGCAACAAGCCATGACGAATGTGGGGCGAATGGGCAATGGAGCCGTAGCTTATTCTCTCATTAGTATGGTCAATCTTGGGGTTCCTCAGGGCAGCCGTGTAATCCAGACTTATCTCCGAAACTGCCAGGTAGTTTGCGAAAGTATGACCATCAACAAAATGTAATTTTCCATTTGGAAATGTTTTTGTTTTTAACCCGAGTTAATGTTATTGTCCACTTACAGGAGAATCTGAATGGCTTTGATGAGAGGAGCTTGTCCATCTTGGCCTCCTGTCTGCGAAACATGGAGCAGAGTAACAACACTGATGCACTGAAGGAAGGCGTGAGGTCAGGATTGTGGTGTTGTTGTTAGGAAGACCCCTTGAGATATTTACATGACACATTTTTTTTCAGATTTGGAAACATTTTCGTTTTTTTGTGGCTGTGTCCTAGGATGGTGGTTGAGGCCCGTCTTCCCGACATCAAAAACGTAATGGCTCTGCAGAATATGATGCGTATGTTGGGCAAAGACACCCCAACAGGCCTCAAACGGAAATTCGAGGTTGGTTTATGAGTCCTGATTTGAACCGTATTTAGACCCTGATTTATTTGATTCTAAATGTCTCAAGGTTTATAATTGTGCAGAAATGTCCTTGACTGCTCATGACATTATCTAATAACAGCTCATTGAAATATCATAGTATTTATAAACTACAGGGCATGACCAAGAAATGTCTTGTGTTTCACTGTCTATGCAACTGAACCCATTCCCCATTGACTCATTCTGTCCCCTGCTTCCTCCAGGCAAAGGCCTTATCGATGTCAAAGTACTTCAGCGTTTTAGACTCCCAGCACATAATCACCGCTATGGCCACAATGAATTTCTTCTCCAAACCACTGCTGGACATCTGCAGTAAGATAACTCAAGGTAAACACGGCTCTGAATTCTAGTCTATAAATGAAATCCAAAGTATTTTTTCGTTGTTTGATTAACCTGCTAATCCCTCCTTTGGTAGAAAACCTCCATGGGATGCCCTTCAACCCACTGTTTGAAACCATGCAGTCGTTCAGGCAGCTGCAATACAGAGACTTCGAGGTGCTCACTAACTTGTCAGAATACGCCGCCTCTATGATCGACATATGGACTAAAAAACAGGTGCTGCAGCAGAACCCTCGTAAAATCTCAATCATACAAACGGCTAAGCAAGAATCTGATCTTTACCGGGTTCTCACGGTCATTAAAAACCTGGAAAAGTCATGGAAATTCTACATGCTAATTCCAGGCCCTGGAAAAGTTTTGGAAAACAATATTTTTCCTAAAGTTTTGGAAAAGTCATGGAAATGTAACTAAAGTTGCATCAAATATAATTTATATTTGATCTAATCGCCAAAATAGTAATACTATAATGATAATAAATACTGTATAGTAATGAAATGTAAAATGGCATTTAACTGTCGAGGTATTTTGCTAGTGAGAGATTTTAATTAGTAGCTGTAGAAGCTAGTAAGCCTATTTGATTTGTTTTAAATAGGCACAACATGTTTCAGACCTTATTTTCCTGTTCCATGTTCAAATAAACCATTCTCAGTTGTCATGGAAAATGAGGTGGAAATCATTGGTGAAAAAGTGTATGAACCCGGTCTTTAAGTGTTTTTTAAAGGTGTCTCCCTGTCTGTTCAGGTGGTCCTCTTCCTGTCTGTGTGTGAGAGGCTCACCTTCTGTCCCGCCGCACCAATGGAGGCATTCGCTTTAAAAGTGATAGAAAATCCCAAAGCTCTGACACTGAAAGACCTGCTCTGTGTGGTCAAGGTTTACTCCACTCTCAACTACGATCTGCAGCACAGGAAACAGCAGTAGGTCTCTCACATGGCTTCAAATGACACTCATACACAGGCCCTACAATTCATATTTAGTATGTTTTGCAACTTGCTCTTTTTTTAATTAGGATTTCTGCAACCTTTTTTTTATTAAACAAATATTATTTATTTACAATGTTTTTTTTAATGCATCATTTAAATGAGAATTGGTTTCCTTTATGCTGTGGCAGGTTCCTAGATAGTCTGGTCCCGGCTCTGGTCTCCTATCTCCCCAAGATGTCCAGCTTTGAGTTATTGAAGGTGGTCTTTTATCTGTGTCTACTGGGCCACTTCCCCTCTGCACTCCTGGAGCCCCTCCTGCAGAGCAGCACACTGGAGAAGTTTAAATCCACAGGTAAGACAAACACATTCTTCTTTTTGTTTTATTCCCCCCACACTTGGACCTTTTTGGAATTCATTTGATCTGATTTATTTTTCTCCTCAGATCCCAATTACCTCGCCAACCAGGAGAGGATGTTTCAGACGGTGAACTTGTGCCTCCATCTCGAGCATCCTGTGCTCCCTCAGCCCCTGACGGTGCCCCCAACTCTCCTGGGAGCCCCCGTCCTGGAAAGTCAAGCTGTGATCCCGGAGCTCTCGCAGTGCCTGCAGAGTGTGATGGAGGACCAGGAGAACAGCACTCTGCAGGAGAGGGTGTTGGTGTTGGGCTTCCACTTCATAGGTAAACACTATCTGGAATACTTCTTTCTTTGTCTTCACGTCCCTTGCTAAGATGACTGAAGTATTTTGCTTGTGACTCGTAGATGGAGTGATAACCGAACCTCCGACGTCTGAGACTGATAGCGGCAGTGCAGAGAGCAGACCGAGGTAAGATCAGTCTGCAGGAGATAACATCAGCGGACACTTTAACACGTCTTCGTTGGTATTTTGTTTTTTGATTTATCGTGATTATGTGAGTTTGTTGTGACGAAAGGTGGAGAGGATGTTCAGTCAGTCGGGCAAATCTGATTCCACCATTTTTTTTTTTACAGATTCTTTAATATCATTTTGAACTCATTTCAAGATTTAGATACAATCTTTAGTCACTTGCTTTCACTGAGGAACACAGGATGGTAACAATTTAAGACATGTATTGAAAATGATGTGTTAATTTAAAAGGCTTATCCAGCAACTACCAACAGCTAAACAAATATAACTTTAAAAATGCTTTTTTCATTTGAAACCAAGACAAAAAAAACTATTAAAAATCAAAGAAGCGTAATAACCCTGCCGTGTAAAGGTTAGTTGTCTTCACATTTCTGTCTTTTAACCAAACACCACTTCCTCCCCCCCGTCCTAGGATTGCAGTCATTTTCCCATCCCACTCTAGTTTCTGCTTTGGCACGTCCCATCCCCGCGGCACTCTGGCTCTCAAGATGCGCCACCTGAAGACCCTCGGATATGACCCCGTCTGGGTGAGACTGAGAGACGATGACAGTTTGGCTCTGTCTTTTCTAAGAATCGAGTTTAAACTTTTACTTTGAAAGATGGGGTAGGTCATTTTGGAGAAACCAGCTGGAGTGCGCTAGAATTTGAAAATACACAGCCGGAAGAAATCTGCCACTTCCTCACAGAGCCCCGCCTCCAACACACACGAACGCACACATGACCAATGAGGGCACGAGATAAGTTTGTGCACAGATGGAAGGCTGACAGGCAGGTAGGCCATCCAGTTACTTTAGCCGGGCCGGCTCAGATGATTGGTCGAGCTTTTTACAGCGCCACGGCTTCCAGAGATGACATTTTTTTTATGGATCTGTTGTCAAAGCACTTCAGATATTCCTTGCTATCGGGAAGTTAAGAGCATTCCATGGAATATAACAAAAAGTGTATCTCGAGCCGGTTTCTCAAACTTACCTACCCCACCTTTAAGTGTCAGAATAATATTGATTTCTTCATTTCCCTTAGCCTCTTAAATTAAACCTTCCTTCACCCACAGTTCCTCTAAGACAGGGGTGTCAAACTCAAGGCCCGGGGGCCAAATCGGGCCCGTGACTTCATTTTCTGCGGCCCCACAAGAGCTTGCAAAGAATATAATATGTTTATTATACGGTTACATAATGATTTAATGAAGCACGTTGCCCATAAACTACATGTCCCACAATGCATCTCAAATTAGACTTTTTTTCTCCGAATTTGATATTTTTTCTTCTAAATATTCCCTTTTCTCAGAATTTCCTCTTTTGTTAGTTTTTTTTTTAAATGTCATTTCCTTTTTTTGATTTTGACTTGTTTTCCAGCTTTTCTTTTGAAATCATTTTGTGACATTGTCAATGAAGAGACTTGCAATTATTTGCCCCAGACTTCTGCTTTCAGACGAAGTTAATTATGAAGTTATTAGCCTATCTGATAATAATCCAATGCAGAGGCAATAATGTAATATAATACATTATTTTATATAAATATTTATATATAAGTTACAACCGGCCCTTTGAGTGCAGCCATAATGCTGATGTGGACCGCGATTAAATTGAGTTTGACACCCCTGCTCTAAGACAATTGCTCGCTAACATTTGATCAGAAAACAAATTCTACTGCTACCACTTGACGAAGTTAGAGTGACACAATGTACCTTCTCCTCGTCCTGTCCTCCAGGTGACGGAGCGGGAGCTGAATTCTATGCCAGAGGAAGAGAGGACGGATTTCCTCAGGGATCGGATTTTTCCTGAACTCAGATCACAAGCTGAAGTGGAGACACTAAACACGAACCAGGAGTCACAAACTGTGCAATCATCATGAACACACCGGTTGCGGTTTGCTATTTATAGCTTTGTATAGAATGTGAAAGAGAAAGAATTAAAGTGTTGTTATAAATGTGCTCTGGTTTGGGTTTTCTTTTCTAAAGGTGAACAATCTGCATCTCATTTGTTTTTAATCATCCGTCGGCAATTTGTTCAAAGCCTAACAGAAACAACATGGGGATCTTGCTGATGCCGGTGGCGGTTGATGAGTAAGCTGCTGAATGAAACCCATAAAAATCTGTGTGCTCGTACAGAAACTGCAAGGTGAGCAGTGTAAAGGTAGTTTCTTTGAAGCACACAGGAAACCGTGCACATTGTTATCGTTTGCCTCTCCTTATAAACTCCGAAATGATGTTTCTGTGTTTCTCAGAAATGAGCGTGGAAAGAGAGATGATTCACAACCAAAGTTTGTAGAATGTTTTATTATTTATTTCAAAGTTGCGGTCGCTCGTGATTCACCACGCGGGGTTGTAAATGAGGTCAAATCCCCTCATTCAGACACATGGATCTGTTTCAACCACAGAGGGTTCCTGCTGCAGATCAGTGCAGCAGGAACAGCGTTCACTGTCTCTTTGTTTGAAAAGAAGAGACAGTGAACTAAGATTTGTATTCTTTAAAAAAAGCTGATACAAAAAGAGCTGCTGCTTTCGCTATGTAGACAAGTACAGAGAAAGAAAAATGAACTTAACAAAACCTCGCTGAGGATATTTTTCTGAGCTGCTTCACGGACACCTGTGTTTTTATATGTACACTAACAGGGGTAATGTTAACTGAAGTGCCGTGGTCCAGGATTCTGGACCCATTTGTTCTTCCTGCGGTCCCGGGGCGCTATGGGTTTGGTGTTCATGTAGTCAGTTTGGGACTCTGAGCTCCTCCACTTCACCTGTGAGAGAACACAGCATCATGTGAGTGCGGGTATATAATGCACTAAATGGTCATAATGTCATATCAGTGACAAGGCTGGATTAGTACCTCCAGGGGCCCCAGGGCACTGAGCACTCATGCCCCCAACCCACGTACCAACAAGTAACACCACGCCTACCCAATCCTACCAACATGACCAATATTTAGAATCTTCAGTCAATCTGGCATGTCAAATCGCACACCTATTTGTCAAAAGCAGGGACGAAGCCACATAGTTCAACCAAAGTAGGTCCAGGCTTTTGCCCTTTCAGTCAAAAATCACAAGACAAAGATACAATGGATAAGATCTCAAGACAGTGTATGGCTCAAGAAGATCTAGGTAATATCAATCAAAACCTCAGAACAGCACCCCACTCAATGCCAAAATAGGACTGGCTGGTTGTACAAGTACACGAGGAGTTCTGTTTGTCACAAACATCGAGAGTTACAAAAGTAAAATATGTAGTGAAATTGTGTGGTTGCTAAAGGGTGGGGCTGCGATTCGGCTATACACCGCCGCCGCGTAGTAATAAAGTTGAGCGCATACATAGTGAGACCTACAGTAATTTGACCCTATGGAAAAGTTGTGTTATTTATGGTGAAAAGTGAGTGCCGTTTAAAACAATGTATGATGAGTGAGGTTGGACCCTCTTTGCTCAAGGGCCCCTGGGCACTTCCCCAGGTTGCCCATACTGTTAATCCGCCCTTGATCAGTGAGGACGAAAGGGACATGTCTTCTGGGTTTCATGGGTTTTTCTAGGGATTTGGGTACCTGACGTACCTTTCATAATTTCAAAAGAAAAACGATTTGAATGAATAAGAAACACACATGAGTGCAAACATATTAAAGCATTTGAATATATTGAACAAGATCACAAAATGTACTATAAGTAAGCTTTAGTCTCTTATTTCACAGACAGTCTTAAAATATTTTACGAACAATATGTGTGCATCTAGTTTAATTATCTAGTCTTTTCTCCAGCTCTAAAAAGCTCAGAGGTTCTGGTTGTATTTTTAAAAGCTTCCTTAGTTTCAAAGACATACATTTGACATACACTATCGTCCAAAGGGTCATAAAAGGACAATGGCTGTTGCTCTGTAGTTTAAATACCGGTTCCCCTCCAGACTCATGTAGTGTTACGTGAGCTTACCCAGAAGATGCCTGCAATGATAGTGGCAGTTACGCCGTAAATGCTAAGGACTACAAGCCCCAGAATCCAAATCCAGAGAAGTCCATCAGTTTGACCTCCATCTGCTTTTGTTTTCAAACTGCATTGGTGTCCTGGAAGAAACATATTCAGGAAGTATTCAGTGACCATATGCACACAATTATAAACATTCCCCTGTTTCCTTCCAACCTTTAAGAGATATTTACCTTCTACTTGTACCAGGATGAACACAGTACTTGGCATGTTCTCAATGGGAGGGGGGTGAAAGGCTTTGGCCTCACATCTGTAGAGACCGAAGCTGCTGGCATTCACTCCCTTCAGCATGAAATGCACTGATTTATTTTCCCTGTTTTCATGTAGTTCGACTTCTGCCTTGGTCGGAGCTTTCCACGTGGCGTTTCCACTGAAGATCAAATTTTGCTTGGAAATCGATTCTTCGTTCTTGAGGAGGTTCAAGGTCGCGTCTCGCTGGTTCAGCTCCGGGCAAGGCACGGAAGCATCGCCTCCGAAAGGTACGCAGATCATTTTCAGCTCTTCTGCAGAGAAAAATGTTGATGATATATTCTGAAAATACGTGTTTTTCACACCAATGTGAAACCAAAACCAAACGGCTTGCAAAGGAAACGTGCTTTCACAGCTAACACTCCTGCAAACATTGATTTATAAGAATCTAATGCCACTAAGTGAAATTAACACTTTGGATCTAATCATTTCAGTGCACCTCCACCCCCACACGGAATTTATTCAAAAGCAGCAAATTTGCCCCTTTTACTCACATTTCACAAGAAACAGTTGAGTCATCCTCTGAACGACTCAATTATGCCACTCAAGAGGTGGAGGTCTTGATTTACGTGATGTATTGGAATTGAAATAGAGACTCTCTGTAAACTGTTATAGTCTTTAAATTGAGGCAACACTTTATTTTCAAATCTCCCTGTTGACTTGTTTACATAGAAAAATCTCAACCCACAAATTCAGCCGACATTTTTAGACTTGCAGTATCCTCTTCGGCACCAACCAATATATAAACAGCCAATGAGATAGGATATATACAGGATGGGGCTCATCTCTGATATTTCTGATTTAAAATCCCACATTTGACATGCATAAACTTAGCAATCAACACACACAGTGTTCTCCTACCACATGAATCCTAATAATTATGAGTATATGAATGAGTAAACTTACGTGTTTTGTCAGAAGCCCGAGATAACCTGCAGCTCAGGAGGATCATGAGCATCCAGCAAGCCCTCATCTTCATCTTCTGCACAACTCGCCTCAACATCTCCCTCATCACCTAACACAGGTCGAGCTCCTTCAGCACACTGTAAACGCTGCAGATAAATGCGATCAGGTACTGCGATATTACCAACTCGGGTTCCATGGAAGTGTTAATTTGACTACAATGCCTCGGTGTGTGTGATTACAACACTCCCACGGCGGTGCAGAGAGTGCAGATACACATCCTCTCGTGAGGGAAAACATCCTGTGGCAGAGAAACGCCTCCTCTGCTCAAGTTTCCGCTCTCTCCCAGAGATTGTGACCTTTGATGCCTTACACATTTTGTTAATTTAACTGTGTTCATTTAGACGTAACGCAAGAGGGATCTGTGAACCAATTATGTGTTATAATGTATCATTGTGTGGAGACAAAGATTAAAACAGTGGAAGGAAAAGCACACCTTTGAACAACCTGCATTTACTAGAATACCTTTTGAAAAATGAAGCATGCAAGTTAAAGTATAGTAACATTCCCTTCTGCTGTGTAGCAGAATGTTGCACAGTTGGAGGTAAAGTGAGTGACCAAAAGTGCAATGACCCGGTGTTCCATGTTTAAATGTTTACCGAACACTAAACTGACGTGTGTGTCTCCCAACATTAGCAAAGGCTGACTAGCAGAGAAAATGTCTGTGAATAACTCACTCTCTTTACACTGTGTGAGTCATTGAGTATTACACACAAAGACTTATAACATGTACACTTTGTTAAAGTGAAAAGAAAAATGTATTAAAAGAAATGGGTATGAAAAGAAAAATCAATGTCTTTGTTTGTCCACTAGAGGGCGACACATCCCTTTATTTCTTTAGTTGTCTTCTGTTACAAGCAGTCTATGGTTACAAGCCACAACAAATGCTTTGCAGATACAAATGTATATTAATTGCAAACATTTAATTTACTTCTCCTCAGGTTTACCAGCCCAGAGCAGGGATTGGAGACCACAAAAGGGTAGACAATATTTACTCTGTTGGAACACATGGTGGCAAATTCATGGGATTTGGAAATGGGGATTATGACATTTCACAAATGTTGTCTGTAATTCTGATTCAGAAAATGGATGAGGGGGGATTGACGGGTTAGTAATGCCATTTGTCCATATGGATAA
The DNA here is from genome assembly GCF_949606895.1 of Notothenia rossii. Taxonomy (NCBI): domain Eukaryota; kingdom Metazoa; phylum Chordata; class Actinopteri; order Perciformes; family Nototheniidae; genus Notothenia; species Notothenia rossii. The sequence goes on from NC_136901.1 coordinate 6,176,961, forward strand.
CATGCAATAATCTCCTAATCTGGAACCAGTCCCCTTTTGTCTGCTGGGGGTGGCTTTAGGGAGCATCAGCAGGAACCCCCGCAGTGTGGGTGATATATATATATATTTTTTTATCAACTTGTAAACTATTTTTGACAGAAAGTATTCTTCTTCTTTTTGTATTATTATAATTATTGTATTTATTTTTATTTGTTTAGGGAATATCTGCTGGAAACTGATGCTGCCTTCACTGTTCCTCCAAAACTCCTACTTTCGTGGTATATATATTTGTAACCCTTTAATCATCAGAAAAATATACTTTATTTGTCAAATATTAATTTTGGGTAACAGTGCAATTTATCTATTTCCCAGTTGGACATATTCATATCGCTCTGTTTTGCTCGGTCATTCATTTTCTTTGCGATCAGCTCCAATATGAGATATTTCCGACGGACCCTGAAGGCAGCGCGGGGCTGGACAGGAAACGACGGAGACGCGCAGCGTGTCTCCCTCCTCAGCAGGGAGAGAAGAATGGGAGAGGGACCGGGATTGTGTGTGTAGACGAGGCGACGACGGGTGAAAACATGAGGATAACGGGCTGTTTTTAACTAGATATATCTTCTAAAATCATAATTAAACCCATCATATCAGGAGTCTCCTCATTCCTCCCCCCGAGGGCAGGGATATCTGCTCTCCCATTGGAGAACACAGGAAAGGAACCTCTTTGTGAATTCCGTCTGACTGTAAGTGGATATTTCTTTATTATTCCTGGAGGTTTTCACTCCCTATCTGCTTTTTCCTCTCTTTTAAATAAGCATGTTGAGAAACTACCAATGTCAATCCTAAATAAACGAGCATTTATCAACCTGGGTGGTTCGAGGCTGTACCCTTATGTTAACCACACTAAAGCAAGCACCGCTAGGTATTAAGAAACGATACATTGTGTATGTGTTGTTCCCTGTTAGAGGAAAGTGTGTATTGTGTGGCAGGGTGTTTGAATGGGGGGTTTGTGTGCCCCCTATGCGGCCATTGAACAATCCCTTTCTTGGGGAGAAAGGGCGTGCAGCGTTTGGGCCGACTGGGAAAAGAGCCGCAGCTTTCCATATGGGAGAGGCATTAAACCTTTTGTTGTGTTGCTCTTATCTTGCCAAAGCCGAGCCCAGGCACTCTTTTTCTGATATTAAACCCCTCATTTTCCTCCCCTGCATCTGTGACAGAGATGTGTGTCTCCACCCTGTTCAGAGGGAGGAGGCTGGTACTACTAATGGCCGATGCTTTTGTCGCGTTAATGTCTGTATTTTACCAGTGCATTTTTTCAAACATTACATTTGATGTATTTTAGAAACGGTTACACAAGTGGTAATGTATGTTAGTGTGGTTCTGTTGAGCCCATTATCAGTCACCTCCATCACTGCAGCTCCGTTTTATTTCCCATTGTTGGATGTCGCCTCCGGCAGCACATTGGAGAGCCAGTTTGGCCAGTGGCTATTACCAGTCTCACATTAGCACCCAATTTAGCCAGAGGAATTACCTTCAAAATCAGATCATTTTTTACACAACACATTTCTATAGAGTCTTATAAAAAAAAAGTTCAAGCTTAAAGTCATATTCTGATACTCTGATGCTGCTTCTTTACTGTCAGAATAACATGGAGGTTAAACCAAGTACCCAGTGTTCCTTCTTTGGCCCCAGTCTTGGATGCTTCAGACACTAACACAGGAAAGATAATGACCCCTTCATGACAGTAGGGTTCAAAGGTCATTTGTAGAGGGGCTGCAGACCATGCCACCGCCTGGCTGGCTGCCATATGTACCCAGGTTAACACAGTAAACATTCCCTGTGTGTGTGTTATTTACACTACCAAGGCCAGGCGAGGACAGTATTCTCACTGTCTGTTCAGGGGTGAATACACAAAAATGGCCAGTAAAGACGCCACTTGGCCCTGCCTTTATTCCCCACAGTGGCATTATAATGGGCTGTCTGTGTCCTTGAGGCACGCCTGATTTGCATCCACAAAGCACTAGACTAGAAGCACATTATTCTGGGCATGGGACAGGGCAGCAACAATGCCGCCATTCGCTTACAGTGCAGTTAATGGGATGAACATAACTACCGGCCTTCTGGTCGCCTCCCCTCAGGCAGATGCCCTTAAGCTTGTTGTTTTTTTGCAAGAGGAACATAGAATTCGGTGTCAGATGTAATTTACTGTCTGGTCGGGGACACAGCAGAGGACAGAAAATGAGTGATTGCACGAGCACATCTGGAAAACCATGCTGTTTTCCCTCGGGGTTTTGTTATTGTGTCTCTGTTTCCGGTGTCTGGTTATGAATGGAGGAACTTTTGTTATCAGCTGTTTAGAAGGAGGGTTTAAAGGAATGGCTGTGTTTTTATTGTTAGAGGCACATTTTGCTGGCTTCATTTAGACTCTTGGCTGAATTGCAACAGTTGCATTGTCCTTTTTATAATGCATTGAATTCAGTATTTTATTTGATTTATGTGCTAAAGAACAGGATTTTGTTGTGATGGCATAAGTACAAATGGCTATTAAAAGTAGACATGCAGCAACAAGACATTCACAAGGCTTTGTAGTCCTGAAGTCATTGCGTTCAGACCGTATGGTATACAGCTCAATCATAAAAAGCTCCGTCATGGATTACATTTCCAGCCACAGAGGTAAAACACATGTTAGAACGGAGCGTGTCATTTCACTGCTCCCGTTTAAAAACACATGTATGGGATTTTTCACCGTCAGCTTTTTTTTATCCGAGGCTTTTTGAAGGGAGAACCGAGGGTGTGTTTTGAAAGGGCTCGAAACACATCACCAGGAACATGGATGGTTTTCTCATTCATGCACTCTGTCTTGTTTTGCCAGAAGTGGAAGGGAAGAAAAAAAAGCAGCCAGTCTGTTTTCCTCCATCCATCTCTCTGCTGGCTTTCATCCGCAATTTTTTGCGTACGCTGGATTTCCTTGGGATGTACCGGTAGTTGATTAGATGAGAAAAACAGTTGTCAAATAAATGTTGGACTTGAGGAGTGATCCCATGAGACGAGAAGAAAGATGTGTGTGTGTTGGCATCTGCAAAGTCCATGCATCTATCAGCACTTTTCTGTGTCGTGCGAGTTGCAAAGGGCCATGTCTGACCTCCACCCACCCATCCATCTATCCATCCATCCATCCATCCACCCACCCATGTCCCTGGGCACTAGTCTGCTCTGCACAAAAGCTCCAGAGACAGACTCTGAGGGGTGGTTGGTGTAAGTTTACCCAGGTTGTGTTACAGCCGGGGGTGTAGGTGGGTAAAGGAGGGCAGGGGGGAGGATGGCACTTCAAACGCAAACTTCAACACATGGATGGAGACCCGGAGGGGACTGTGTAACCTGATATCCCCACTTATAAAATGTTGGCTTGTGGCTGCATTCCAACAGTTTAATTGTACCTATAATGTGTTGGATTCAGTATTTTATTTTGCCTGCCCAAAAAAAACTGGATTTCTTTTGATGGGAAGAACAAACCAAGTTAAACAGCCTGTAATACAGCACCTCATACACGGGCTGAAGTCATTGCGTTCAGGCAGTATTCCCAATTTAAGATCAATAAAGTATATCCTAACCTTTTTATCTTATCGAAGGTCATACCTTGCTTTGTGTTGGGAATAAACGGCAGAAGGCCACCAGCAGCTGCCTCCTTGATGCCAAACAAGATGCCAGGGTGTGTCATACGAGAGGGAAAATGTCTCCCTCCACCTGGGTGTGTCCCCCTCTTGTCACAGGCACGTGCTCCTAGCCTCTATAGGGCCTTGTTCTGCTAGCATTTTGCTGACCTTTGGCGGCAGCTGCCCCCGCCGTTAGAAAAAACAAAGACAAATGGCTAACCAAGCCCGCGTGGCGACTGCAACTCTCTCCTGCTGCAGATACAGGGCGGCTTTTCCTGTTGGCCTTTCATACACACACACTCTCATATCAATGCCCTCTATTGCAGGAAATTACCGACTGACTTTCTGTTCTTTGGCACAGAGAATAGTATGGGTAAGGCCTTTAAAAAACAAAACATGCACTTTTACTTTCTTTTGCCTCCATTGTTTTCAATTCAAATATACAACCAGGAAATGTTGGATATAGCCTGCCTTAGCTTAAGCACAGTATGGGACCATGCAGCTACTCCCCGGCTGCACAGCTGATTGAAACAGGCAGAAGGAGGGCAGCCTCTCCTCTTTTTTTCAGTGCAATGCATGATCTGGGTCCTAGCTCAGCAGGTGCACTCAAGCGCGCACACACACACACACGTGGTATATAGAGACACCTACAGATATAAACGGTTTAGTTTATAGACGATTGGATGTCAGCTGAGTTTTCATATCCGTGCCGTTGGGGGAAGGCTTTCACCCGCAGCACTTTCACAAGCGTGTACATTTTTAGTTCTGGTCCTAGTGGGATTCACACTCTTAAAGGAAAAGTCCACTGTGAGATATTTTGACACTGTTCAATGTTATTCATGCACAGTGCGTATCCTTTCATGCATTTCCCAGATTACCTTTCAACAACATTTAAGAGGACAGGTCTGTACTCACACAAAGTTATCATTTGTACAGGATGAGAGCAAATGCACATGTTTAAGTGGCTGATATTAGCATCCCCCACACTCAAATCCCTAACATTACTATTTGTGGTTGCATTGCATTCTGGTCTACAGAGGCTGCTGTCATTTGATATACCTGTTGGGGTGGATTCCTCCTGTATAATTGCTAAGCATTTGTAGACAACGATGGGTCTGAAAAAAAATTACTCACTTAAATGTGTTATTGTTTTTGATCAGGTCTTGGTGAACTCAGTGTATCAGTCTTTATCTCTTCCATGACCTATTTCCCCATATTGTATCTGATCTGTTATGATACAGTATTGTTCATTTATTCATTGTCCCTTTTGTGTGCCACCTCTCTCACTGTACAGTGTGTTAAATAATTATGACTTTGACAATGGCAGGTGGCTGATTCTCACTGCTGGGCCACCGATAAGGACACCCCCTCTTCCTCTACTGTATTATAAATTATCTGCAGTTAACGCAAAAGAACATGTGACAGGAAATGGGGTAAAAAATGGTCTCTCTTGATTGCTACTCTCTATCCCATGCATGATCAACACCTGTGACTGCATCGAAGCCTTGAGGCCACTTTTTTTTAAGTGGCGTTGCACACAGTTGGGGACTTAAACCTGAAATGGATCCTAACATCCAAGGCTGGAAAAGGGAATTTCATCCCAGTGGGATTTCTCTGCCATAATTCCAGCAGACGTATCAGTGAGCGGAGCGTCGTCGTGGAGGCGGTGATTTATGGTATCGTGTTTCTTCCTTTACCCCACCTGCCCATGTAAGTCCAGTTAAAGCTCCGCAGCAGTCCTGGGATGGGCTGATGGATGGGCGGCCTGTCTGTGTGGATTGAGCTGGGCCATGGATAATGGCTCTTTGACATGGAGAGAACAAAAAGTGCTTAAGGCAAGCAGGAGCGCTTCGGAGAAAGTAGTATGAAGAGCACACAAAGTGCAGACTCAGAGAAAAACCACGGCCACCGGCCGAATAAAAAAAAAATGCATTATTGACTGCGTGATGTATGATCCGTCTGGTGCGAGACATAGACAAGCACAAAGTGGATTTATTGTATTGCTTTCCCGTGCGCTATTTAGCATCTTTGATTTAATTAGATGAAATGGCCGGCCCTTCGCGGCAGATCATGCGATGTGTTGCAGCGGGGTAAACATCGCTGTGTCGTCTCTTCAGAGTTCAGCTGGTTCTCATGAAACCATAACAGCAGTGCGTGTGTGTGTGTGTGTTTATGGGGCTGGGGCTATGGTGTTTGTTTGCCTTTGTGCACTCTCTCTGGTAACACTAACAGTCCGTCATACAGATGCAAGCGAAGTAGTGTTTTCCCTCGCCCCCTGCGAAACGCCTGCCACGGGGCCCAAACAATGTTTATACTTGTACAGTTGCCTTTTTAATCATTGACCTCCGGGTTACATTCCAGTCAAATCCACTGAGGATTTATACACCTCTGGGATACACTAACAATGCTGCATTATATGACGATCAGAGAGAGTTGGGGATCCAGTTACAGCAATTATAGCGTCCTTAGGTTAGCATCACATTGTGTGGGGGGTGATGTTTGTGTGTGGTTACAAAAGCAGCAGCGTATGTCTTGAATCATTGAAACAAAAAATATTGCCACGCAAAGAAAAGAGATTCTGCTAAGCGCTCCAACTACTCCAACTGTGTGTTCAGTTCAAGGCGGGTACACATAAAAACTGGGGCTGAAATTGCCTGTTTTGCCATTAAATATGCACTGTAACCTACTTCCCCCCCAACTACACTCTCACCCATAATCATGAAAGTTACTCATGTCTGTTAGAAGTAGCTCCACTATGCAGGCGGTGTTTGAGCGTACCGTGAAGCCTCAGGGAAACCAGAGAGGGGGTTGGAAAGCAGCCATTCTTTGTCACATCGCCCGATCGTGACATCCCGAGGCAACGGCCACAAGAGGCACCACACAGCGGCATTTCACTAGAGCCCAAATGTTTTTGGCAAAGCGGTAAAACACCAGTGAGGAAGAGGGGGAAATATCTAAATTAGTGAGAGGAAAGAAGTATCGGACGGAGAAGACAAGGGTTATGAGAACGCAGCAGCTGATGTCATGTGAAATACGACGGCTTGGAAACACTGAGGTCATTCCCCGTCTCCCTTTGCCAAAGTCTTTAACACTTGGCTTCGTGTTAGGGCTCTACATTTGCTGTACGGTCCAAACTTTGGCAGGCTGCTCCATTTTCTTTTTTCTTCTTAGGTTCATGTAGGACACTGCAGGAATCTCCAGTGACCTACAACGCAGCCCTGCATGCCTTTGCAGAAGCCGATTGACACATTTTTGCGCGAGAATCCCTTGACAGTCACTCAAACCTGCAGGCTTAATCTCACAAAATAGTGCTCTGTGTGTGTGTGTGTGTGTGTGTGTGTGTGTGTGTGTGTGTGTGTGTGTGTGTGTGTGTGTGTGTGTGTGTGTGTGTGTGTGTGTGTGTGTGTGTGTGTGTGTGTGTGTGTGTGTGTGTGTGTGTGTGTGTGTGTGTGTGTGTGTGTGTGTGTGTGTGTGTGTGTGTGTGGGGCTGCCTGCCTGCCTGCCTGCCTGCCTTTTGCCAAATCTCATTGACTAATACCCTGGCAGCTCTGCGAGGGAGCCCGAGCCTCCATTGAAAGAGTCTCTGGTGAAGTTAGTGGCTGAGTAGCTTGCTAATCTCTCTCTGCTCCGCTGATCTTCACTCTCTAGTGAATCCTGATTATTTCAGCCCACGTGCCTCAAGGGGCAACTCTTCTCGGTGGCTGAATCTAGATCTGCCCCGAGTTTGGCACCATGACCTGCTTTAAGGCGATGGGGAGGGCATATCAGGGGTCAGTCAGCTTGACCCCTCTCACCCCTAACTGCTGTCGGTGAGAGACTTACAACGAAACTGTTTAAATGACATGTGACATTTCTTTCCTATCAGCTGTGATCAAGCAATGATGAGCTTTGAGGGTTGATTTGGTCTGCAGTGAAATGAAATCAGTGCACACAAAGGACCATTCTCCTTCAACACAAGAGGATAAGGCCCTTAGTAGACTAATACAAGAGGCATTTGATCGTGTAACTGTATGTGTGTGTTACTTTACCCATAAACCCCACTGGCAGCTTGCCAGCCAATGGGACCTCCATCAGATCCCACTGGCCATCGTGGGAACATTCCTGACGCAGCATTATTCCATAATTCCCACCATGTGTGGTTTTTCCAGAGGAGAGTGCTGGCCTGCACGGACCGTGGAGAATCCCAGTGAGGAGAGCAGATCAGCTCCTTGTAATCGCAACCAGGCCTCACTGTGAGAGAGAGGGGGACGCAGAGTGCCCACATTGTGTTCATATTAATCATTGATGAAACTCTTAAACTGAATAAAACAGCGGTCTTTGGAGGAACACAGCTCAAAAACGTATCCGATATTCAAGTTGTTTTATATTGAATTACTGTACTGAGGTTAGGAAGTCAACAATGTGAGGTTGAAGAGTGGCACTTGCATTGGTATAAAAGCAATAGGCTGATCAATACTAATGCACCTTCCCATCAATCAGCCCTCTGACGGCTTCCCTCAATGCCCTTACAGGAACCTCAGGGTCACTGCTGAGCCCTTATCTTGTTCTGAGAGCACATTTAGGATGCTGTTGGCCTTCTCGGATCAATACATCTCCCAAGGTCCTGCCATTGTTACCCAGATCAGGAGGGACTCAGGGAGTATATCTACTTTGTGTTGTGAATGATAGGAGAACACCAGATCAAAGCACTTCAATGTCTTGTAATTCACCACATTGGCAGGTGCTATATTGTCATGCAAGACAAGAATGAGTGGGATGCGTCTGTAATCATTAATCTGTCGTTACATCATACTTCCCTCTAACGGTTTTTAGAATGTCTTTAGTTTTAGTATCATGTAATAATGTAAACTGCTGTGTCATCCTGAATAACGAAGACGCTGTGTAGTGTGTGGCTTTCTGCCGTTCTTTAATGTCACTTTAGGACAAGTCTGTTAAGTGTTAATATAAAACCATCACTAAAGTACTTTATTAACAAATTCTCATCAGAGGAAGTTCTTCTCCCAGTCCCCACACACTGTCCACTGTTTAGCTCCACCTTATTACTCATTTGCTGTACTTCCCCCCTACTACAGTCCTGTCTTTCTTTTCCTGCTGTGACATCATCATCACCTCAGCTCGCCCACGGCCCTGCCCTCCTTCCACTTCCTGCCACGACAGGAAATGAGCTGCCCAGAAGGATTTCTGGTAATGGGGGAAGTGAGGGTGGACAAGGACACACCTGTGTCCACTACATAGGGCTCTGTGTTTCCCCCTGGTCTGTTGTTGAAGTGTGGCACCAAGCTAGGCCACATAAAAAGTCTCCTGAAACTAGCTGTTGTTAGTGGCACCTTTTTGGCAGTGCTTGTTTTCAGGGCTTCATGCACTTGCTCCAACATCACTACTCTGGTTTTAGAGCTCGAAAGAGAGCATATCAAATAGGAAAGTCAAATGTTCACTGTTTACTATTCCTGCTCCCACCTATGTGATGTCGAGCGTGACACTCCAGGAAAAATAACATAAAAGCCTACTTGTTTACTGGCAACAGGAAAGGAGTCCAATGCCTATTTCAGCTGGTTTTCACTTCCTGGAAAAGGGTGCTAATTTGGTGGAAAAGGGGTATCGGAAATTGTATTGTCGTGTCTGGAATTGTTTGATTAAAGTTCTTTTTGTCCTCTCCATTTTGTGCAGCCCTTGCTTTTTGATCACATGCATTTAATGTTTGTCTGTGGCCGGCCTTTGTTTCCAGCAGCGGAGCAGCTGCCTGCGGCTCCGTGCTGTTGTGACTGGAGCAACTGTTCTGCAGCTGCACAGACCCATGTGTCACGGCCACACCTGTTCAATGGCCTTGTGTTGACTGAGTGATATCACACATTAACTGTGTGTGCATTTAATGCCAGAGAGAGATGGAGGGGGCTGACCTGTAACCTGAGAAGGCAATTGTGTGTTTTATGACACACATATATGGATGACGTGCACGAGCAAAGACATGCACACCGACACTCTCTGACGCGCTCTCCTTGTAACAAATCCCAAAAAAATAAACACACACACACTCTTTCCAGGGAAGGGCCACATGCTGTTGAACAGTTGTTGTGTAGAAAAAGAACAGCTGAAGCCAGCAGGAATAGCTTCCTAGTCGGCAGCCACAACATCAGCTGCCTACCACACACACACACACACACACACACACACACACACACACACACACACGCGCTCTCTTTCTCTTTCTCTTTCTCTTTCTCTCTCTCTCTCTCTCTCTCTCTCTCACACACACACACAAATCAGCCCATTGTAACCTCCAGTCAACAGGTTGTGTGCCTGAATGATATCCTATAACCAGACTGTGACTCAGCATCCAGATTGTTTTGGATAAAAAAAGGTTATGCTGATGTGACTCAGCACTGACGAGTTGGTGATTCGTTAAACATTTTCACCACCGGTCAGCAGACTAACTGAGTCACAGTCAACACTCAAATAAGAGTTTTGACTCTGGTTTCTACTCCGACTCATGTAGTGAAACGAGTAGCCTGCCGGTGTTGGCAAGCTTTTGAAGTCGCCTGCGTGTGTGGCTCTGAAAAGAAAGGCTTTGTAGTCAAATGAAGAAGTCCTCGTCAGCTCAAATGTCACACTCTTAATCCGGCAGTGATAATGAAGCCCGATCATAATGAAGGCAGCACTGGGCTTGATTGCTTTCTGGCTTTGCGTGTAATTTTTGCCTGCAGTTAGTTAAGTCTCTCGCTCACGCACACTCCACAGTTAATCCTCCGCATTCTTGTGACAGTGAAATGGGTCTGCCTTCCTCCAGCTACCGGCTGCCAGGTCTCTCTCAAAACAAACGCTATAAGATTTGACTGACCAATAGAGGCTGTAACAAAGCCTCCTATAGTCCTAAAACATAGACGCTGACTCGTATCTAATAAGATTTTATTCTTCCCTCTTTTTCATTCTCAGAGGAGAACAGCCCTGTCGCGGAGTGGAGTGGCGGTTTGGGTCTGAACTTTAACCCCAGTAGGAAGGAGAGAAAGCCACTTCAGAGGTAAGAGTTCCTGTAAACTTAAGTGAGTAAATGCTGCCAGTGCTACTTTCTGTGGGTAATAAACTCAGAGCAGAGTGAAACAGTATTGACGTCGCTGCCAGTAAGCTTTGCCAAGCTCATGCACAAATGAGAGGTTGTTATTCTGACAAGCTGCTGCTGCTGCAAGTTAGATTTAAGGTGGTCTGAAACTCTGTGTTTTCTCTCCTGTGCCTGATGTGTCCAATCTGTCATGTAGCTGCTTAACATTAGAGAGTGACACTGTGGATCCATGTGTTTGTTGTAGGGAAAGATCAATCCAGACGTGGTGTAGAAAGGAAGGCTTCTCTCCCCCCTTTAAAAGCCTCAGTCAGAGGGCCTTGTAAATCAAAGCTAAATGAAAGAGGACTCTGAGGAGAGTCCTCCTCGCCGAAGGAGATAATTCCCGACTAAAGTAGAACCATGTGAGGGCGAGCTGTGCTGCGGTTAGTGGCACAGAGCTGCTCCACACACAGAGCCGTTCTTCTCTCACTATCGCTGATCTGCAGTCTCACTCTTTCCACTCGTATCTTCAAGGACCGGCCAGCAAGTCATTTCCTAGAGCGCCTTGGCTCTGTGACTCTGGGGTTTGATAGAGAACACACGCGCGATATGAACACACACATCAGCACAGATCCTTATTCTTCTGTTAATAAGGGAGGCAGAGTTATGGGTCGAGGCCCTCTGCAGAACAACAGAGCACACGAGACCCACAGCAGAAGCAGAACACATCCAGTGACCCTTTAGGTGCTATTTGATTTGTTATGCTTCTGATTATTATTAATATAGCATATTTCCTTGTAAATTTGTAAATGCATGTCTGGACAGAGTGCTTTAACATATCAACTAACAGAAAGGATGTGAACGGACCAAGACCCAGACATATATTATTATCTTCTTGGGGGGGGGGTTTGCTGTGATGTTTACAAAGCTTAGACGAGGATGTGGAAAGGAAGCCGGGTTTTTAACTGGGACCCCGGCAGCGGGGATGGAGCCCGCGGCGGAGTGGAGGAAGTCGCTCCCCTGCATTTAAACTGTCCCAGGAAGTGGGGATGCTCGTGTGTCAGGAGGTTTATGGCTGTGTGTCAGTGTCATGTGGAGACGCTTAGCAACTCCGACACAGCCCTGTCAATATAATTCAACTTGTGCACGCGGGTCCGTGGTCATCTGTCATTGTTCTGTCGTGTACGTGGCACAAGTCAAGAGACTGTCCTTGAAACCATGTCCCCCACGGTTTCATGAAGACATACGACCACAGAGACATTCGGGACATAAAAACAACTTGTGTGAAAGTGTGTGTGTGCTTTTCAAAATTGAAAGGATGGGAACCATTGGAACGAAAGGAACGCTAGAAACTGTGTGGCAGGAAGCAGACTGCCACATTTTTGTTTTGTTGACAACATTGACAAGATACTTTTGAATCGACATGACTCGTCACTCGGCCAATCAGGGGCATCTTGCAGGGGGTAAATGGAGGAAAACATTCGCAGCTGCCGGTGGCATGTGTGCAGACCCTCTCTGTTTGCACATTGCACATGGCTGACTGGTTGCATGCTGTATGTCCGCACAGGTTTTGTGTGTGTGTGTGTTTGGGCATGTGTTGCTTGCGCAGTATGCTACTGTGCTTTGTATTCCCTAACAGGTGGCCAATGCAAACCCCCTGTTTCGCTGGACCAGGAAACCAGAGGATGATAGAAAAAGAAATGTTGGCACTACAATGATTTTATTTATCTATAGTAGATGAGAGGCAAATCAATAGGATATACTGCTGGGAAAAAATGTGATATATAATAATAAATAATTCACGGTTGTATTCTTATTTTACCCCGTCTGATACTGATCTACTCTTTGTTTGGCTTCTACACACTTTTTTGTATCCAGTGTCCTAGATACAACCACAACGTATTTATCTAAATAAGTTACAGCAGGGTTTTAATGTTCTGACTTCTCAGCATTGCAGATCTTTCTACTTCCATGCTCTCCCAGTGCAGTGAGTCTGCTCCCTGCTTTAATGTCTGCTGCTGCAGTGCTGCATCATGTTTAAAACTGTGTGTGTGCACTGCAGCAGACTGTGTGTGTGTGTGTGTGTGTGTGTGTGTGTGTGTGTGTGTGTGTGTGTGTGTGTGTGTGTGTGTGTGTGTGTGTGTGTGTGTGTGTGTGTGTGTGTGTGTGTGTGTGTGTGTGTGTGTGTGTGTGTGTGTGTGTGTGTGTGTGTGTGTGTGTGTGTGTGTGTGTGTGTGTGTGTGTGTGTGTGTGTGTGTGTGTGTGTGTGTGTGTGTGTGTGTGTGTGTGTGTGTGTGTAACCCAATCTCACCAAAGGCAGGACAAGACTATTGATTTCCCAATTGGACTTCTGCCCTGCAGGAAAGCTGACACATCCTCGCTGTGTTTGTACGAGAACAGAAACTTGCCACCTTTTTGTGCCGCTGGATTTACACGCTCCTACGTGTGCTAAGAATACACTTGAATATGTGTGCTTGAAGATGATTGAAATGTGGATTACATAGGATGCACACAAAGAGGTGACACATTTGAAACATGAAGCTTTGTTATGTTTCCCTTTCATTTGTCTGACTAAAATGATATTGTTGTTTATAGCACAGTAACATCTCATTTAAAGAAGTTAAATGAGTGTTCTGTTTGCAATTATGTAAGTTACCTCAGCTGTGAGGTGCTGGAAAAGCTTTAAGGGGAACGATTACGCTCATTGTCAGGTTTCATAATTGTATTTTGCGCTTGTGATGTTAAAAATTCGGCCATTTGCCTCTATTCCTATCACACCATACCGTCTCTTGGAAGCTATGGTAATCCATGCACATGCCGTCTGACTGCACTGTTGTGATATGAATAGGCAGGGAAGTGGACACATTAAATCAATATTCAAGTTATTACTGAGTCACACTGAAGCTTTGTGATAGCTGCATGTCCGCCTGCAGTCACATGTGTGTTGCCATAGCAATAGATGTTGTTAAAGTTTGGCTGGCGGTGTTGAGTCCTCACACCTAGCGCCCACCAGTGTATCCATGCAATTCTCTCCTACTCAGTGTTTCTCCTCTCTCTGCCTCCCCCCTCGTCTCCCTCTCCATCTGTCCACCTCTGACACTCTCCTCATCTTTCTCCCCCCCCGTCCCTTTCCCTGCCCCTCCTTCCTAATTGGCTGAATAAGCCAGAGTGTCAGCTGTGCTTGAGTGAGCTTGTGTGTGTGTGTGTGTGTGTGTGTGTGTGTGTGTGTGTGTGTGTGTGTGTGTGTGTGTGTGTGTGTGTGTGTGTGTGTGTGTGTGTGTGTGTGTGTGTGTGTGTGTGTGTGTGTGTGTGTGTGTGTGTGTGTGTGTGTGTGTGTGTGTGTGTGTGTGTGTGTGTGTGTGTGTGTGTGTGTGTCCATCTCATGTGTGTGTGCCTCCTCTGCTCGCAGGCTGTCGTCGTGCTTGACAGACGACACTGGAGCTGTTGTTTTGGCCATCAGGGCCTCCCCCTTTATTCACAGCCTAATAGCCGGCGCCCTCCCCTCCATTATTGTACCTATTCATCATTCCCTGCTTCACCGCTTACTCGTTGGTCTATCTCTCTTTACCCATCACTCCTCCTTCCCCTTTATGCTCCCTCTCTCTCATCCTCTATGTGACGTGTGCAGAGTTTTCTACATGTTTGGTTTTTTAATTCTGCAGGACTAAATGTCTGAATGTTTTCATTGAAGCTACTCAAAACCCCCGTCTACTGGGAACTCCTTGAAGACAACACTTTTCACCATCACTGGATATCCCTCCACTCTTTTAAGCTCTGACTTTCTGTCACAAGTCATACACCTTTTTCTGCATCCACCCAACATTTTTAATTGAGTGTTAAACTTCAGTGGTCACTACATGTCAAATGACAAGCCAACCCCACCCTGTCTGAGTTTGGACAGCGTCCGACCAGCCTCTCCCTCTCACTTTCTAATTTCTTTTACTGGCACTAGTAGCTACAGCTTTTGGCCACATTTCCTCTTTTAACTTGTCTATTTGAGTCAACCAGGAAAACAATCAAAGCACTGGAAGAAAGTGAGCAAAAAACCCACAGGCTGAGAACATGAGCCTGGAAATAGCCATCCTTACATCCTCGCACATTTACAATGAGATGGTATCCGTTTAATGTCTCATAGCAAACATTGAGAGCAGCAGTAAAAGGCTTTGTTCACTCCGGACAGATGCTTTTGTCTGGCTGTCTGGAGCTGTTAAGTGTTTTTCGCCACAGGATGTCATTACGATATCTTGACACTTTGCATTTTGGTTTGTGTTTTATGGCTTGAGTTTTATAGGCAATGATGACCATCAGACGCATGTATGTGTAAGAGGTGATTCATAGTCTGTCAGGGATGAGCTGAGGGAAGAGGAAGGCGGCAGTCGGGAGGAGAGGGGAAATGAAAGGCATTATTTTCAACACCTAAATCATCATATGTCACGTTAAGGGGAAGATGACCACATATCAGAATGTTATCTAACACATGATAAAGAAGTTGATTTACCATGTTTTTAGTTTGATTGAAATTAGTTTCAGGAACACCTTGGCTTACATGGCTGGATTTTAACAAGGAGGTTAGTCACAGGGGGATTTACATGAAACTATTTTTGCTTATATTTACATATCTCTACACGCAGCAGCACTGGAACACACGGCAGCTTTGATATTGAAAGATATAACGTAACTAGGGTGTGCCCTTCTCTCAAAATGACCCTCTATTCACTCACCGTTTCCCACACACACTTTCCCCAGAGTCCATCAGCACCGTTTAGATTTATTAAAGCCTCCCTGGTGGATGTCTGGAGCTATTCCTAGCCACGGGTATGCTAAATGTTTTTACTTGTTCGCTCTGTTTGCCCCCGGAGACGTTCGTCATTGTGTCGCGCTTGTGTGCCACTAAACTCTCAATAATTCCCGCTCTGTATTTTCAGCGTAGCCTCATAACAGTTCACTGAGTTTCTATAAGCGTTGTGTTGTTTCCAAAACCCTTGCCCAGTCCTTTCCGGTGCTTTTCTTCTCATTTTTGGCTTACTTTGTTGAGATGATATGATCTGTCGAGGGTATTTTTAGTCCAGAGGTGTCAAACGTTTATTTTTGTAAGGATACTTTCAGAGGAAATAGCTGTGAGGTCCAGTTTTCTGTGTCACTCCCAGTTTTTTTTCGTTGGTGAGGGCTAAGGAGCTAATGCCCGGTTTCATTAACCTCCACTGTCCTTATTGCCAATTTACAACACACATGCAGTGTCGAGTATCTGGTCCAAAAATTGTCTATTTAGAAGTGCTTGATGGAAGAATTCACTCATCACAGCGGGGGGGGGGGCTTCTGGCCACAATAGTATTTACACAGCCATGGTAATGTTCCACATCCCAGCCCTCCCATTTCCTGTGTGATTGAAATACGAAAGGATAACTCAAATGTTAGATGCAATTCATCATTTGAATGTCAACTAGGAAGTGGGAACAGGTGGTGCTGAAGCAGTGAAGGGCTTTGGCTTAGGGACATGTTGCCCTGTATTTGAAAATTGTATGGATTCAGGAAGCGGTTTTGTGTATTTTTTTTTCATTATCTTCAGTCCGAAACATTTACATGACCTACGGTGTATGGAAAAGTACAGAATATTAATTTGGGCGTTTTCAAGCATTACCCATGTCATGCAGGAAGATGCCTTAAGAGGCCCTACCAGGCTTTTTGGGGTTGTCCCTCTCCTGTAGTGTTGTCCTATAGGTTTGTATGCATATAAATGCCCCTTTTAAACAGAATAACCAAACATAGTTAGCATGAGCAGTAATTAGACCCTCCAGAAAAACGCGGGCAAAAATCCTTGATTATGCGATTAAACATGCGGGGTTTTATGTGATTTTATGCGGTGAAATTGCGGGAAGTTAGGAAATATGCGGAAATATGCTAAATATGCGGGGGGAAAGAATAACAATTTTTTAAAATATTGGGCTGTCTTATTTATTCTCTCTCACACACAACCTGCCACTAACGTTAAACCCCTTTACTATTCAATTAAACACATTCAATGTTTATTTATTGTAAAAGCAATTGGGCTATTTTAATCTCACACACACACCAAACGCCCCCCCCCCCCCCCCCCCCACACACACACACACTTCTCCGCCTCATTCTGTTTTCATTTACTCGTTCGTTATCTGACCAGCTTCAATCTTGTAGGCTACTCACTTCGTTTCTTGTAGCCCTCGAAAGGGTTTTGGAGGTTGATGCCTCGGTGAACGGGAGTTGAATGTCTTTCTTGTCCGCAGCAGCAGAAAGCATTTTCGAATGTTTGAATGAATCAAAGTGGGTCGCCACCGTCGATTTTCTCTTATGCTGCAACACACAGTTGCACGGGGTGCAGAATAGTTTCCCCCCACTTTTTGCCCGGTCTTTAGTAGAAATGTTCGTTGGTAAATGAGCTCCTGCGGATGATGTCACATATGCTGGTCACGTGACGAGAAACGAAGGGGGCAGCCATTTTGGCAGTAATCGCGTCAGTAAATTCATTGGCAGGCACTGGCAGACTGTCGAGGATGGTGGATAACTGCTGTGCACCAGGTTGCACAAATAGGCGTGGGAAGAAGAAAGGTGTATCTTATTATCGCATTCCAAAAGACGCGGAGAGGAGGGAAAAGTGGATCGCAGCGATTAAAAGAGCCAGGAGCTGTCTGAACAAGACTGAAAGATGGGACCCCCCGGCCGTTTGCTTTCGCTTATGCAGTGATCACTTCATATCAGGTGGGTGAAGGAATACAGTACAATGCTACAAAAAGTTTTCAAAAAGCAAAAATACAAACTAGTTTCAGACGCACTGCAGTAGCTATCCAAGCTAATAAACAAACATGCTAACGTGACACTGCCGTAGCTAGACAAGCTAACAAACAAACAATGCTAACGTGACACTGCCTATCAAACTGGAATAATTTAATACTTACCCTTGCAGTGATGATGCCGAAGTTTTTGGATGTAAGACTCCACAGTTGAATGTTGTTTACGAAGCCGGACTGACACCATTTGTAAGCCTCCAAGCTTTTGTAAGCTCTGAGGGAGTCTCCTGAGTACACTGATGGAAAGCTTACAAGATAGCTGTGGATGTCCGCGTAGCGCAAGTCGGGTACATCGTCTTCAGAGCAGGAGGTTATGCTCTTGAAAAGCACACCGGGTGCATTCTATGGGTCGCTTATATTTAATCTTTCTAATTTTGTACTATAAAGCCGAATTTCACTTGAATTAAAATGAGATGTATACTCGCACGGTAGGAAAACGCTGGCGCCGGTCGTCATGTTTACTGCCAAAATGGTGGCTGATAACCAAAAGTCACGTGACCGCAGGAGCTCTATACAGTGTTGTTTACATTCTGTGATGCGCGAGCTGATGACGTCACGTCAAGACGAGTTAACTTTTTTTTCTTCTCAACTTTGTGTGGAAAAATGCGGGGGTTATGCGGCTTTTTGATAAATATGCGGCTTTTTAAAAATCTGCGCCATTTTGCTGATTATGCGGTAAATTCTGCGATCGCAGAATCGCGTTTTTCTGGAGGGTCTAAGTAATGGCCCCCATACTGGAAGAACAGAGCTCCATCTTCTAGAAACACACCACTCTGAAGACTAATGTAATCTTATGTAATGG
This sequence comes from Notothenia rossii, assembly GCF_949606895.1. NCBI lineage: Eukaryota > Metazoa > Chordata > Actinopteri > Perciformes > Nototheniidae > Notothenia > Notothenia rossii. The sequence continues at coordinate 6,195,249 of NC_136901.1, forward strand.
CTGATAAGAAGCATTGGGATGACACTAACAGAAAGGAACTTGCTTATGTTAGAATTAATCACATTATAGTGAGAGTGTTACAGTACTTAACGATATCCAAAGTCCTCCTCTATAGCGAGCATGGTGAATTGTAAAAGTGGCTGTCCAGCCCACACTCAGCTTAATGTTAGACAAATGGAAAACAGTACTTTCCCATCATGCAAACTGGATTAAGAAAGGAGCGAGCCATGGAGACCTTACCTGACCCATGATGTCATGTTGCTCTGTGTCACACCCAAACACTCTTGTTTGTATAATCTCTGGGTGCTCCAAACCTAGTTATATTTCAGTCTGATCCCGAGTTCTTTGTAAGAAGCTTTGAAGAACAGTTCTCCTCTTATTAAAGTGAGGTAACATCTACTCTTCATACCGCTCCCTTTTCCAATCCTCTTGACGCTCTCTGATATGAACGACTCCGTCTAAAGATAGAGATAGACCTCCCTCTCTTCCTCCTCCAGCTCTTCATCCTCCTCAGCACCAGATTTCGAGCGGTTCTTTTCCCAGAACACACTTTTTTTATCTTCCCTTTTGCCGGCATTGCAGTGTTTAAATGGAGCCTGAAATATGGCTGCAGGGGGGGGGGGGGGGTGACCTTTGACCTTCACCCTTGACCTCTGAGTCACCCAGCATTCACAGGAGACAGATGAGCGCTGGTCATGCTCGGACAAGAGAGAGGAACAGGCAGCAGGAGGGGATAAAGGCCAAGGCGGTTGTTTGGTTTGAGTGTAGTGCATTTACACACACACACACACACACACACTCACACTCACACACACACACACACACACACACACACACACACACACACCTCCCATCCCTCAGGTCATGCTCCATTGAAAGCAGGGCCTCGGGTGGTAATTCACTTAGACCTGCAGCATCGTCTGCCGTTGAGGATATGATCCCATCAGGAGGGCGGCTGCACAGCTATTCTCAAAGTGCTTTTTTTGTTTTATGCGTATTTTTTATCCGGTTTATTTCATATTTTTCTTGCAATCGCATTGAATGTGCATTGTGTGTTTATTTAACTATTGCGCAGACCCGCAGGCTTATTGCTGTTTAAACACAGCTGTTAAAAGTGTCCCGCCGTTCCACTCCTTTCTCGCTGGTGTATTTACACATGAGCGAGTATTGGCAAATGCAATTCAAGCTCATTTAGCCATTTCCTCTTCCTGTGTGCATGCAGACAGCCATGATGTCATGTCTTAAAGAGAGGATACTCAACTCCTTTCATACCGGGGGAATCCCCAAATAGATGCGTCTGTGACCAAATGGCCCCATATGGAGTCACATTTAAGGGAAGCCACTTGACACCAATTATTCTTTGGTGGTGGTATGCAGCATGTCATTTAGATTTAAAAAAAATGTAGTACGCTCTTTCTGGTAAAAAAATGTGTCAACCAAGAGGATTTTATGCCTTCATCAGACGAGTCCCCAGTAAGTGGCACGGATAAACCGACGGACAGCCGGAGTTTCCTGCCAAGAAACAGGCCATGTGGGAAATTAGGAATTCTGCACATCCTGGCTATTTCCTGTTCTGACTCCCACACACGATCATCAGTGCATGGATATCATCACACACACACACACACACACACACACACACACACACACACACACACACACACACACACACACACACACACACACACACACACACACACACACACACACACACACACACACACACACACACACACACACACACACACACACAGCTGACACTCTGGCTTATTCAGCCAATTAGGAAGGAGGGGACACAGGACTAGTTTTTGTTGACAAACTTAAGACCTCATATTTCTAGACAAGATGACAAGTGTTTCATGTGTTTGATATGTGAGCCAAAACAGGAAACTGTCCATCATCAACCCTCTAATGCACTCACTCACGCTAGGGCTGCTCGATTATGGCAAAAATCATAATCTCGATTATTTGGGTCAATAATTGATATCACAATTATTAAAAAACGATTATCCATTTACTTTGAAAACATCAATTTATTTGGAGAAAAAAAATGTGAGCAGTATGTTTTTAACAGTTGATTACCCTGAACTTTAAGTATAACTCAACTGAAAAACCAATTAAGGAAAAAAATTAATAATAATAAAAAGATAATCGTTATATTTCGATTACGTTGTTTTCGTAATCGTTGCAAGCCATAATCGTAATTGCGATTTAAAATACGATTAATTGAGCAGCCCTAACCCACGCATAGTTTTGCCTTGTAATTCCAACTAAGGCTGGGTTTGGGTGGGAGATTGGGGGAGTATATATTTTGTACATGCACTACATACAGTGACTTAAAGGAGTGGACCATGTGTGCTGTCTGGAATGTGACCGCTCTGATCTGAAACAAGCGCCCCTCAACTCCCGTGTGTGTGTTTAGATGACCGATTTTCAATGGTGTTGCTATCATGTTCCTGTTTGCCTTCCTGTTTTATTGCCTCTCACCTGCTGCCTGTTTTATGACCTGCTTTTATCACCTTCTTACAACAAAGCATGAACTCCAGATTGCTCTCAAGTACTTTGTGTAACTAGGTTGGACACACTTGCATGCATTAAGCCACACACACATTGTTGCTGGATCAAACAACCAGGGGTCCTCCGAGGGGTTAATCCCAGTTTGGTACAGTCCCCACTAGTGACTGACACCAAACAAAGTGGTTAACAGGAGGGATTGATCCCCTCCTGAAAACATCAATGGGATTACCTGCAACTATTCCATCTGATTGGACTGTACCAACAATCTTAAGGGGGGGGGGGGCCGTGTCAGGTTGTACCGTCTGAAATAGTTTATTGCCTATCAAAGCATGCCAGGTGTTACTCCTCATGTGCTCCACCGTGTTTTCCTTCAACTTCCACATCCTCTCCCTAGATTAGATGTTCTTCCTCGATGTGCGTTGGCATTCCTCAGGTTGGGTTGTCTAAACAGTTAGACTCCCAGCTTGCCTAGAAATGAATGATATGAAGAAACGGTCAGGGCGTAACATTATTTTTGCGCTCTTCTGGAAGTCTTATCTGCTATGCTGTGTCTCCATCATTTTGATGTTTTGACTCAGTGCTTTGTCTATTGAAAAAAAATGCCCTTGAATGAGGCTTGAGGAGTCTGCTGTTGTTCGTTTTAACTCGATACTAAAAGCGTAAATATAATAATAATATGAACAGTATCTTGTCGGGATGTGAAGTTGTATATTTGATGGTAATTCCTAACCACATATTGACACATTTTCATTCTAATTAAATGATGTTACCTCTGTGAAATATACATTTTTTAAATGTTGGAGAGCATTAGTGCACCTGAGCCACACAGCTGCAGTGACATCACTTCCTGTGTAGTCCAGTAGAGGGCGCTCTTCCCTCACCTTTGACCGACCACTGCCTCCCAACCTGCTACGCCTCCCTTCCTTTCTTCCATCCTTCACCCACTCTGGCCCCTACAGCCATTGACACCACCTGCTGCTGGTGTTGCTGAGTGTTTGATTGACAGGATGAGCCACCAGTCTAAATGCAAAGCGCTCAGTTGGTCAATGTAGTCGATGTTGGACTCCATCGGGGTGTCAGATCCATGTAGAGGCATCTGTGAACTGCACACTATGACGTTCAGACCATCAGACTGCACAGGGTGCCCGCTAGGGGTCCGTGAGCAGTTGTCATGGTAACAGGCAGTGAGGTTGGCATGAGCTGTTATTTTTTTTTTTTCTTCCTTCTTTAAATCATTCCTGCTCTGTATGTGGGTGTGATTTGATAATGTGTGTGTGTGTGGAATCATCTCCTTTACTTAAGTCTGTTTTTGTATCGCTTGTGTTGTAGATGGATCAGGTTTCCGACGACGAGTTGGACCATGGGGCCGAGGAGGACAGCGATAAGGAGGACCAGGACCTGGACAAAATGTTTGGAGCCTGGCTTGGAGAGCTGGACAAGCTTACACAGGTCAATACACACACACACACACACACACACACACACACACACACACACACACACACACACACACACACACACACACACACACACACACACACACACACACACACACACACACACACACACACACACACACACACACACACACACACACACACACACAAGATGGTTGGTTACACAGACTCACAAGGTAGAAAAGCTGTGAGAAAGGAAGAGGCTGTATCCATAGCAACCTTAACACTGCTAATCCTGTCTCCCTATACTGTATCCTAGCAACTCCCCTCCCACTACCACTTGGTATTGTACGTTTGTGCAGGATTGTAGCAGGCATATATCGGTTGCTTAGATCCTATGCTGTCACTGTGTCAAAGGGTGTTTTTGCTTACGTGCACTTCATGATTTGAGTGTGTGTTTGTGTGTGTGTAGAGTCTGGATGACGGCAGGCCTCAGAAGCCTCTGCAGAAGGCTCCTCTCAGGCAGGAGACAAACATGGCAAACTTCTCCTACCGCTTCTCCATGTATAACATAAACGGTGAGACATCACACAACAAAATTCTATAATTGTTAAGTGCCGTGCCGTGTTTGTGTGTGTCTCTCCCCCCCTCTCCCCCTGATTGTCTCCCTCAGGTGCTCCCAATCCCCAACCAGGGCCTCCATGAAGGCCTGAGGAAGGCTGCAGTCTCTGGGTGTTTCTCAATGTCGAGGAAAGCTGCTCCAGAGCCACTGTTTCAAGGATACTACGTCATCGAGTGGCGCAGAAGGACTGTTTAAGTGCCCAGCGTTCGGCGCCCCTCGATGACGTCGTATGGCTCTGGAGCAGCTTTACTCCACATTGAGAAACGGCCTCTCTCTCCTTCTCCTCTGGGCTGCATGTGTGACATGTGCAGCATGTGTAGTGTGCTGTCTCTGTGTGAGACCTGTTAGTTTAGCTTGGCTTTGTTCATTGTTAGGAGATGTGCTCCAGTGTATCTTTGTGCATTGAATACTTTAGTGTTTTTAGGAGAAAGTTGTTCTTAGTTTATCTTAAGTTTGGAAATTAAACATTATCTACTCATTTTGCCAAATCAGTTTCCTCTCTTTTTTTATATTTTGTGACTTCCCTTTGTACCCCTAGTTTAGGAGGGAACGTGACAATTATAAAAACACAAATCCCCCAAAATGTGTTTGTAACCCCCCCCCTCCCTCCTCCCCCCTCTCCTTTCTCTTGGCTCCCTGCAGAGGCGTTGAACCAGGGCGACACAGTGGACCTGGACGCCCTGATGGCCGACCTGTGCTCCATCGAACAGGAGCTCAACACCATTTCCAAACCAAACTCTGCGCCTCGCGGGCAGACCAAAGGCCAGCCTCGAGCCCCCGGAGGGCGGAGTGCCAGCACCAAGCACACGGGCACCAGCGGAGGGGGGAGCAGCGGAGGTAGACTCGCTGAATGATGTGTATTAACGATGGTGCTTTTAGTATTCTAACTATGAGTAAAGAGATGAAGCTGGAGCACAGACATTTTGGTCCCACTTTGTTTTGTCTTAGAGAAGTACACAACAGGAAGATCTCACTCTTCTTCTTCTCGTGGTGCAAATGATGTTTCTGGACGTGGTGCAGCCTTCCTGAAACATGTTTGTCCTTTTTTACCAAAGCCAAAAACACCCAGAGTAACAATAAAGAGTAGGAAAAGAGGATCATTAGCTGCTTCCTGTTTGCAGCGGGGAAATGTAGATTTTAGTGCTCACCAGCACTGACTTCACCGCTGCATGTCTTGATCATCTTAGAACGCTGATCAAGAACCTTACCTAATATTAGACCCTCCAGAAAAACGCGGGCAAAAATCCTTGATTATGCGATTAAACATGCGGCTTTTTATGTGATTTTATGCGGTGAAGTTGCGAAAAATAATAGTTTATTTTTAAATATTGGGCTGTCTTATTTATTCTCTCTCACACACAACCTGCCACTAACGTTAAACCCCTTCCCTATTCAATTAAACACATTCAATGTTTATTAATTGTAAAAGCAATGGGGTTATTTTAATCACTCACTCACTCACTCACTCACTCACTCACTCACTCACTCACTCACTCACTCACTCACTCACTCACTCACTCACTCACTCACTCACTCACTCACTCACTCACTCACTCACTCACACACACACACACACACACTCACTCACTTCTCCGCCTCATTCTGTTTTCATTTACTCGTTCCTTATCTGACCAGCTTCAATCTTGTAGGCTACTCACTTCGTTTCTTGTAGCCCTGAAAAGGGTTTTGGAGGTTGATCCCTCGGTGAACGTGAGTTGTTTGGCTTTCTTGTCCGCAGCAGCAGAAAGCATTTTCGAATGTTTGAATGAATCAAAGTGGGTCGTCACCGTCGACTTTCTCTAAGGCGTATGCTCCAACACACAGTTGCACGGGGTGCAGAATAGTTTCCCCCCACTTTCGTGAAAGACATCGGGGTACTGCTTTGCCCGGTCTTTAGCAGAAATGTTCGTCATCTGAGTTCAACACGTTCACTCTACGGTGTTGTTTACCTTCTGTGATGCGCGAGCTGATGACGTCGCCTCATCATCATCATCATCATCATCATCACTAATTCACGTCAAGACGAGTTAACTTTTTTTTCCCTCAACTTTGTGTCAAAAAAATGCGGGATTTAAAAATCTGCGCCATTTTGCTGATTATGCGGTAAATCCTGCAATGTGTAAAAATGTATGTGAATATAGACACATATGTTGATGTGGCACCTGAAATCTAACTGAGTGAGTGATATAGACAAATGTATTAATTAATTATCAATGCACACATATAAGTAAAAACGAGTTAATCTACACTGATTTTCTTCCATCTAAACTGTTAATCTGTCCAACAGGAAGCACCAGTAGCAGCACCCGTGCGTCGCCGGCCAACACGGTGCGGGGGGCAGCGTCAACGCCCGCCCCGCCGCCTCCAACATCTCCCTGGACGACATCACCTCTCAGCTGGAGAAGGCCTCGCTCAGCATGGACGAAGCTGCTCGCCAGACCTCGTCTTCCTCCTCCTCCTCCTCTTCTTCTTTCTCCTCCACCACGCTGCGGCGGCCCTCGTCGGGCTCGTCCGGCGGAGGAGGAGGAGGGGGGGGGCAGCACAGGAGGACGGGCTCAGTGGGCGCGGTCAGCGAACAGGAAGCCCCCTCCCAGAGGTCCAGTGTAAACTCGGCGTGCGCCTCGGCCTCCAGCATGGACTCTCTGGACATCGATAAAGTGATGGCAGGCGGAGAGGCGGAGGGCCCTGGCTCACAGGGGCCAAACCAGAGCAGCACAGAGGTATGACCAACACTCAAACACACACACACACACACACACACACAAGGATAGACGTTATTATTATTGTTAGGGAAGGTGTGTGTGAGCCGCAGTGTGAAAGACTGCTGTTCTTTCCCACATGGCGAGGTAAGCTCTTCATGTTTAACCAGCATGGAGGAAACGGCATGAAGTGAGCTGACGGTCAATCCACAATACATCCTGTGTACTGTGCATTGGATGGTGTGTTTATGGATACATTGTAATCTCCAATACTGTATCTACCATTTCTGAATTCCTTTGCTAACTCACCAAGCATCTTGGCTCTTAAACAAAAGCATAATGTACTCTAAAGGCTTCGCAGGAACAACCACCTGAGCTAAATAACTAAACCAAGTGTATGTTTAGGTGTCTTGAAGAACAGAAAACTGTGACATAGTATTTTGCTTCAGATGTAACCGTGTAGAAGGGCTGCACAGCTCCTTGAAGTAAATAGAAGATGTGTACCCCCCCCCTAGTGGCTGGCTGTTAGTTTAAGAAGCGCTTGATTTGAGCAAAGCTTGCATTTGAAACCTGAGTCTATTATAAAGGATAATAAGCTAATTGTGCAGCCCTAACACGATATCATGCATGTCCCCTGCCGCCCCCCCCCCCCTGCATGTCATCACTGTATCTTTGTTTGCATCCTTTCTATATCTGTATCCACACACACCTCCTGGTTCTCCCAGCCTGTCACACTGCGGCGGGCCAGACGGCAGCTTGACTTCTCCTC